>NC_134689.1:334876935-335208060 GCF_050947455.1 Rhinoderma darwinii
AATAGAAAGCAAAAATAAATTAATGGTGATAAGTGAAACGTGCAAATAAAGAATAAATAATGAAATAAAGATATATATATATTATATTATAGTATTATATACTGTGCTCTTTATATTATCTGTAGATGTATTTATTTCTTCACATCCCCCCCCTTGGTGTTTTTCCTGTTTTGTTGCATTGCAACCTTGAATTAAATTCGATTTTTGGTGAGAGTGTAACATTTACACAACAAGGGGCAATTCCAAAATATGTAAACGTTTCCCCTTAAGGCTATGTTCACACGTACTTTGCAGGAGGAATATCTGCCTCAAAATTCCGTTTGGAAGTTTGAGGCAGATTTTCCTCTCCCTGCACGCCGATTTTCGCAGGTATTCGCAGCGTTTTTCGCCCGCGGCCATTGAGCGCCGCGGGCATAAAACCCAGCGAAATACGCTTTCTCTGCCTCCCATTGAAGTCAATGGGAGGTTAGAGGCGGAAACGCCCGAAGATGGGGCATGTCGCTTCTTTTTCCTGCGAGGCAGTTTTACTGCTCGCGGGAAAAAGACGCCAACGCCTCCTATTAAAATCAATGGGAGGCATTTTCGGGCCGTTTTTGCCGAGTTTTGCGACGCGGTTTCCGCGTCAAAAAACTCGGCAAAATACTCTGTGTGAACCCAGCCTACCACTCCAGTGTATCTTTAGCAGTATGTTTAGGGTCCTTGTACTGCTGGTAGGTGAACCTCTGTCCGAGTCTGAAATTTCTGGCAAATTGACACAGCTTTTCCTCAAGAATTGCCCTGTATTTACTGCCATCCATCTTTCCTAATCCTGACCAGTCTTCCAGTTCCTGATGATAAAAAAAACCTCCCCACAGCATGAGGCTGCCCCGACCACCATGCTTCACTGTGGGAATGGTGTTCTTAGGGTGATTGGTAGTGCTGGGTATGTGCCACACATAAAGTTTCCTATGATGGTCAAAAAGTTACATTTTAGTCTCATCTGACAAGAGAACATGTGTTTGGAGAGTCTGCCACATGCTGTTCAGCAAACTCAAAAGGTGTTTTCTTAATTTATTTTTTTTAACCATTTCTGGACCGCCCATTGACTATAAATGTCCGGCCAGTCCTTAACCCCTTCGGGCTCACTTACATACTATACCGTCATGGAAACCATCCCGTTCGTGCTCCATGTCGGAATAGTACGTCACGGGAGGAATGGCCATTTCGGCCGTCTTCCCGACACATACAGAAGCTGTGACAGCTGCTATCTTGTACAGTGGTTGCCGCAGCTCCTATAGCGGGGACCGATCGCTGTGTCCCCACTGATTAACCCCTTAAAAGCCGCGTTCAATAGCGATCGCGGCTTCTTAGGAGTTAGACCACCATCGATGGCCCGCTACATGATAGCGGGCAGCGATGGTTGCTATGGCAACCGGACACCTAACAATGGCGTCCGGCTATGCCATCTACGGAAGCCTAGTGGGTCCTGACAAAGTCAGGACCCACTATGCTTGCTGTCAGTGAGTAGCTGACAGCTCCAATACACTTCACTACGCATGTAGTGCAATGTATTAGAATTGCGATCAGGGCCTCCTGCCCTCAAGTCCCCTAGTGGGAGAAAGTAATAAAGTAAAAAAAAGTTGTGTAAAAATAAGAAAATAAAAGTTTTAAAAGTAATAAAAGTAAAAATCCCCCTTTTTCCCTTATCTGTCTTTTATTATTAATAAAAATACTGTATATATATATATATATATATATATATATATATATAAACAAATAAACTATACATAATTGGTATCGCCGCATCCGTAACGGCCTGAACTAGAAAACTATTTCATTATTTATTCCGCACGGTGAACGCCATAAAAGAAAATAATAATAAACCATACTAGGATCACAATTGTTTGGTCACTTCACCTCCCAAAAAATGGAATAGAAAGATCAAAAAGTCGCATGTACCTAAAAATGGTTCTGATCGAAAAACTACAGTTCGTTACGCAAAACATAAGTCCTCACACGGCTTTTTGATGGAAAAATAAAAAAGTTCTGGCTCTTAGAATAAGGCAACACAAAAAGTAAATGATTTTTTACAAAAAGTATTTTATTGTGCAAACGCCATAAGACATAAAAAAAACTATAAACATCTGGTATCGCTGTAATCATATCGCCCCGCAGAATAAAGTGAATATGTAATTTATAGCGCACGGTGAACGCTGTAAAAAAATAGAATAAAAAAACAATAGTAAAATTGCTATTTTTTAGTCACCACGCCTCTTAGGCCTCGTGCACACTTCCATCACCGTTTTCACGGCAGTTTTTGACGGATCCGTGTGCCCGTTTTAGCGGCCGTGTAGTTTCCGTATGCACTTCCGTGTGCACTCCGTGTTTCCGAGCGCCGAGCATAGTACTGTCCAGGGTGCTGAAAGAGCAGGGTTGTTCAGCGCTAGTCACTGTACAGGGTGCTGAAAGAGTTAATGGGCTGCACTGATCGGCGGTAACTCTTTCAGTACCCTGGACAGAGACTAGCACTGAAGAATGACCATGATCGGCGCTCGCAAAATAAAATTTTAATTAAATAAAAAATAAAAAAATAAGTTCATACTTACCCAGAACTCCCTGCATTTTCCTCCTGTCCGGCCTCCGGGGATGACATTTCATCCCATGTCACCGCTGCAGCCAATCACAGGCTGCAGTGGCGGTCAAGCAAGTCTGGATAACGTCAGAAGGTCGGCCTCCAGGGATGACGCTTCATCCCACATGACCGCTTCTGCAGCCAATCACAGGCTGCAGCGGCCACATGGACTGGTGCGTCATACAGAAAGGTCGGACTGGAGGAAGAAGAGGGACTCGTCACCAAGACAACGACCGGGGTACGTATGAACTGCTTTTTATTTTATTTTTATCAGCAGCCTCTTCTCTCTATAAGTGATTGATAGAGACAAGTGGCTGCCGATTAGTGTAATATATCTGTAATGTTCTTCTGCCCGCCCGGCCGTTGCTAGGCAACGGCTCCGTCACACATGGACGGCACACGGATGCCTTCCGTGTGCCTTCAGTGTTTTTGATGGCCCCATTGACTTGCATTGGCCTCACGGTCACGGAATCTCGGACCAAAGTAGGACATGCTCTACATTTGTCGGAACGGAGCAACGAGACCATCAAAAAAACTGAAGTGTGCATGGCCCCATTGAAATGAATGGGTCAGGTTGCTAGCCGTCAGAAAAACGTCTAGCACCCTGAAGAAAAAGACTGAAGTGTTCACGAGGCCTTAAAAATAGAATAAAAACTGATCACAAAGTCGCATGCACCCCATGAAAACTACAATTAATTCCTCAAGGGGTCTGGTTTCCAAAATAGGGTCACTTTTGGGGGGTTTCCACTGTTTTGGCACCACAACACCTCTTCAAACCGGACATGGTGCCTAATAAAAAGTAGGACTCAAAATCCACTAGGTGCTCCTTTGCTTCGGAGGCCGGTGCTTCAGTCCTTTACTGCACTAGGGCCGCATGTGGGATATTTCTCTAAACTGCAGAATTTGAGTTGCGTTTCTCTGGTAAAACCTTCTGTTTCACATTAAAAAAAAAATTATAAATAGGATTTTCTGACGAAAAAAATAAATATGTAAATTTCACCTCTACTTTGCTCTAAATTCCTGTGAAACACCTAAAGGGTTAATAAACTTTCTATATGCTGTTGTGAATACTTTGAGGGGTCTAGTTTCTAAAATAGGGTGGTTGATAGGGGTTTATAATATATAGGCTCCTCAAAGCAACTTCAGAACTGAACTGGAAAATAAAAAAAATAAAAATGAGGCAATACTTTGCTTCTTACATTATACTAATAATGAGCCGTGCCCACCCCGAGATGACCCCAGTTTTGACCGTTTCTATAAACGGAGACCCCTATTAGACCGTTACAATGCCCGGTTGTCCCAAGCATACACCCCCGAGAAGTGTATTTCTAGTGATGAGTCCTTGGTACATTTTAAAGGGAGGCTTCAATTCCGCCAGTACTTACCAAGTAAGAGGGCAAGGTATGGCGTGAAGATGTATAAGCTGTGCGAGAGTGCATCAGGGTATACCTACAAATTTAGGATATATGAAGGGAAGGACAGCAGCATTCAGCCCCCAGAATGCCCCCCCCCCCTTACTGGGAGTTAATGCAAAAATTGTGTGGGATTTGGTGCACCCACTGCTGGACCAGGGTTACCACCTCTACCTGGATAATTTTTATACCAGCGTCCCACTCTTCAAGTACCTCACTTCCAGTAGTACTGTGGCATGCGGCACTGCTAGAAGAAACCTGAGAGGCCTCCCTAAGACACTGCTTGGGCAAACACTCAGAAGGGGTGAGAGCAGGGCACAATCTAGCAGCAACATATTGTGTACAAGACAAGAGAGATGTCCTTGTATTGACAGCAATACATGGCCACACCAGTACCCATGTACCTGTACGAGGTACCAGTACAGATACCCCCCAACCAGACTGCATCCTGGACTACAATAGGTACGTGGGAGGGGTGGACTTGTCATATCATGTCCTGAAGCCCTACAGCACCATGCGGTGTTGTATAAGAAGCTCGCCGTGCACATCATACAGATGGCATTGAACAATGCGTACGTGCTACGTCGATGCACAGGCCCGACGGGAACTTTCCTGGAATTTCAAGAGGTGGTTATCAAGAAACTAATTTTTAGGGACCAAGTAGGGGGGGCATCCAGTACTTCTGGAAGCGAGGCCACACGCATCGGACCAGGGCAACACTTTCCAGGATAAGTTCCCCAAACTGGCAAGAAGGGAAAAAGTCAAAAGAGGTGCAAAGTCTGCTATAAGAGGGGGATAAGGAAGGACACAATATACCAATGTGACCCGTGTCCCGAAAAACCAGAGCTCTGTATGAAAGAGTGTTTTAAAATGTATCATACATCCCTTGATTTTTAATCTACCCCAGTTTTACTTACCCTGATGCACTCCGCACAGCTTATCCCCCTCATCAATCCCTTCTGAGCCCTGCTGTGTGCCCAGGCAGCTGTTAACAGCCACATTGAGGGTATTGCCATACCCGGGAGAACCCGCATTACAGTTTATAGGGTGTATGTCTCCGGTCAAAATGCTCACTACACCTCTATATGAATGCCTTAAGGGGTGTAGTTTTTAAAACGGGTTCAGTTCTCGGGGGTTTCAACTGTACTGGTACCTCAGGGGCTTCTGCATACATGACTTCGCACCAGAAAATCCCTAGTAGGCCAAATGGTGGTCCTTTCCTTCTGGGCCCTTCCATGGGCCCAAACGGCAGTTTATCACCACAAATGGGGTATTGCCGCACTCAGGACAAATTGGGCAACAAGATGGGGTATTTTATTTCTTGTGAAAATAAGAAATTTTGAGCCAAAACTACATCTCATTGGAAAAAAATTCATTTTTTTTAATTCACAGCCCAATTCAAATAAATTCTATGAAAAAACGGTGGGGTCTAAATGGTCACAACACCCATAAATGAATTCCTTGAGGGGTGTAGTTTCCAAAATGGGGTCACTTCTGGTGGGTTTCCATTGCTTTGATACCTCTGGGGCTCTGCAAATGCGACATGGTACCCGAAAACCAATCCAGCAAAATCTGGACTCCAAAGAACAAATTGCGCTCCTTTCCTTCTGAGCCCTCCCATGGGTTCAAACTGCAGTTTATCACCACAAATGGGTTATTGCCACACTCAGGACAAATTGGGCAACAAAATTAGGTATTTTATTCCTTGTGAAAATAAGAAATTTTGAGCCAAAACTGCAAATTATTGGAAAAAATTTAAATTTTTTTAATATACAGCACAATTCAAATAAGTTCTGTGAAAAAACTATGGGGTGTAAATTGTCACAACACCCATAAATGAATTCCTTGAGCGGTGTAGTTTCCAAAATGGAGTCACTTCTGGTGAGTTTCCATTGCTTTGATGAATCTGGGGGTCTGAAAACTGCAAATGCAACATGGCACCCGAAAACCAATTCAGCAAAATCTGCACTCCGAATAACATACAGTGCTTCTTCCCTTCTGAGGCCTCCCATGGGCCCAAACTGCAGTTTATTGCCACAAATTGGGTATTGCTGCACTCAGAACAAATTGGGCAACAAAATGGGGTATTTTGTTCCCTGTGAAAATAAGAAATTTTGCTGAAAAATTTTATATTATCGGAAAGAAAATTCATTTTTTTAATTTCACAGCCCAACTCAAATACGTGCTGTGTAAAAACTGTGGGGTCAAAATGGTAACAACAACCATAAATGAATTCCTTGAGGGGTGTAGTTTCCAAAATGGGGTCACTTTGGGGGATTCCTACTGTTTTGGCACCTCAACACCTCTTCAAACCTGGCATGCTGCCTAAAATATATTCTAATAAAAAAAGAGGCCCCAAAATGCACTAGGTGCTTTGCTTCTGGGACTTGTGATTAGTCCACAGGCACACTAGAGACACATGTGGGACATTTCTAAGAACTGCAGAATCTGGACAATACAGATTTAGTAGTGTTTCTCTGGTAAAACCTTCTGTGTTACAGAAAAAAATGGAATAAAATAGCAATTCAGCAAGAAAAATGAAATTTCACCTCCACTTTGCTTTAATTCCTGTGAAATGCCTGAAGGTTTTAAAAAAAACTTTCTAAATGCTGTTTTGAATACCTTGAGGGATCTAGTTTTTTTAAATGGGGTGTTTTATGGGGGTTTCTAATACATAGGCCCCTCAAAGCCACTTCGGAACTGAACAGGTACCTTAAAAAAAGGCTTTTGAAATTTTCTTAAAAATATGAGAAATTGATGTTTATTTTCGAAGCCTTGTAACGTCCAAGAAAAATAAAAGAATGTTCAAAAAATGATGCAAATCTAAAGTAGACATATGGGAAATGTGAACTAGTAACTATTTTGGGTGGTATAACCATCTGTTTTACAAGCAGATGCATTTAAATTCCGAAAAATGCCATTTTTTCTAAATTTTCTCTCAATTTTGCAATTTTTCACAAATAAACACTGAATATATGGACCAAATTTTACCACTGACATAAAGCCCAATGTCTCACGAGAAAACACTCTCAGAATTGCTTGGATGGGTTTAAGCATTCCGAAGTTATTACCACATAAAGTGAAATATGTCAGATTTCAAAAATGGGCTCTGTGCCTTAAGGCGCAAACTAGGCTGCGTCCTTAAGGGGTTAATTAACTCTGCAGGGCGTTCCAGCACGTCCTGAAGAGATAGCCTGTTTGCCGCTCTGTAGCAGCATTTAGCTCGGTGATACAGCTGACATCACGGAGCTCTGCCCAGAGACCAATCAGTGAGGTCTCTGGGCATGTGATCATTGTGACAACTGTCACAATGATCACTATACTTTCCCCATCGTCACTGCGATCCCCCACCCCCCGCCCACCTCGTGACCCCTGACCCTCCTCCCTCTCGCGGCACCCCACCCCCCTCTAACTTATCTCGCTCTTGGCAGGCTGTCAGGAGAGGGAGAACAGTGTATAATAAAACAATTAATATATTTGTGATGATGGGGGTAAGGAAACAGACAAGTGAGCCCTAATCTACCCGCCACTCAGTCCCTGCCAACTTGCAACGACCCGCCCTAGGCGACGGGGTACAACTGGGAGACGGTCCCTACGCTCAATAAGTGCCCGACAGACAAACAGACAAGGGTACACAGAAGCAAGGGAAAAGGGGCAGTTGCCCACGGCAACACTGTGAGCAACAAGAGTGGTGAACGAGCCAAGTCAAACCAGGAGTGTACGAGGAACCAAACGCAGAGCAGGAAAGTAGTGAACAAGCCGAGTCAAACCAGGAGTGTACGAGGTACCAAACGCAGAGCAGGAGAGTAGTCAGTAAGCCAGGGTCGATATGAAGCAGGGTCAAATGGTTAAAGAAGCTGCAGCAGGGCCAGGAAACAAAACAAGAATCACAAGCAAGGAGGAACAGGAAAGGCAGGTATAAATAGACAGAGGGCGGGAGCTAGCTCCGTCTGGCCAGGCTGTGATAGGCTCCCACTCCTAAGCCTGCCATCCTGAGTGGTGGAAGATGGAGTCAGTCTCACAGACATAGAAGCAGGTGCAGACTGATTACCTATGGGCGTGGATACAGAAGCTGTGCCTGGCGGATCCTTAACAGTACCCCCCCCCCCTTTTATGAGGGGCCACCGGACCCTTTCTAGATGGACCTGGTTTATTGGGGAAACGAAGGTGGAACCTCCTGACCAATACCCCAGCGTGAACATCACGGGCGGGTACCCAAGGGCTCTCCTCAGGCCCGTATCCTCTCCAATGGACCAGGTACTGGAGGGAGCCTTGGACCATCTTGCTGTCCACAATCTTGGCCACCTCAAATTCTACCCCCTCAGGGGTGAGAACGGGGACAGGAGGTTTCCTCAAGGGAGCCAAGGACGGGGAGCAGCGTTTAAGGAGGGAGGCATGAAACACGTCGTGTACTCGAAAATATGGGGGCAACTCCAGTCGGAAGGAGACAGGATTGAGGACTTCAATGACCTTGTAAGGCCCTATAAACCGGGGAGCAAACTTCTTGGATGGGACTTTAAGGCGCAAGTTCTTAGACGATAGCCACACCAGATCCCCGACCATAAACAAGGGGTTAGCAGAACGTCTTCTATCTGCCTGAGTTTTTGTATGCTCTGGGACGCCTCTAGGTTCTTCTGAACCTGGGCCCAGACTGTGCACAGTTCCCGATGAACGACCTCTACCTCGGGATTGTTGGAACTACCAGGTGAAACGGAGGAGAACCGTGGATTAAACCCAAAATTACAGAAAAAGGTGGAGACCCCTGACGAGTTACTGACCCGGTTATTAAGGGCAAATTTGGTGAGGGGAATGAATGAGACCCAATCATATTGACAGTCAGAGATAAAACACCTTAAATATTGTTGTAGAGACTGATTAGTCCTCTCGGTTTGGCCATTAGTTTCAGGATGGAAGGCAGAGGAGAAGGACAGATCAATCTCCAACTTTTTACAGAAGGCTCTCCAAAACAAAGAAACAAATTGTACCCCTCTGTCAGAAACAATATTGACAGGTACCCCATGGAGACGCAGGATGTGTTTGACAAACAAGGTAGCTAACGTCTTAGCATTGGGTAGTTTTTTGAGGGGCACAAAGTGGCACATCTTACTGAAGCGGTCTACTACAACCCACACCACCGACTTGCCTTGAAATGGAGGCAAATCGGTGATAAAATCCATGGAGATATGGGTCCAAGGTCTCTGGGGAATGGGCAAAGAACGTAGTAAGCCCGCTGGTCGGGACCTGGGAGTCTTGGACCTAGCACAAACCTCACAAGCGGCGACGTAGGCCTTAACGTCTTTAGGCAACCCAGGCCACCAATAGTTTCTGGCAATGAGGTGCTTGGTACCCAGGATGCCTGGATGACCAGATAGTGCGGAGTCATGATTTTCCCTAAGTACCCTTAGCTGGAATTGCAGGGGAACAAACAGCTTGTTCTCAGGAAGGTTCCTGGGAGCTGAACCTTAATCAGCAGCAATTTCAGAGACTAAATCAGAATCAATAGAGGAAATGATTATACCTGGAGGCAAAATACAAGCAGGATCTTCCTCCGAAGGAGGGCTGGCCATGAAGCTACGCAACAGTGCATCAGCCTTAATATTTTTAGACCCAGCCCTATAGGTAACCAAAAAATTGAATCTGGTAAAAAATAACACCCATCGAGCTTGTCTCGGGTTTAGCCTCCGGGCAGATTCTAGGAAAACCAGATTCTTGTGGTCGGTAAGGACCGTTACCTGGTGCCTAGCCCCCTCCAGGAAGTGGCGCCACTCTTCAAATGCCCATTTAATAGCTAAGAGTCCGCGGTTGCCAATATCATAGTTACTCTTAGTGGGCGAAAACTTCCTGGAGAAGTAGGCACAGGGACGGAGATGGGTGAGGGACCTGGTACCCTGGGACAAGACAGCCCCCACTCCCACCTCGTACGCGTCAACCTCCACGATAAATGGCTCCATTTGGTTGGGCTGAACCAACACCGGGGCCGAGATAAAGCACTTCTTAAGGACCTCAAAAGCCTGGACAGCCTCAGGAGGCCAAGAATTGTAGTCGGCACACCTTGCTTGTGTTTCAAAAATTATATTTATTTGATTCTCAGGATAAATGCCAGAGGCTATATGTGCACATATAGCCTCTGGCATTTATCCTGAGAATCAAATAAATATAATTTTTGAAACACAAGCAAGGTGTGCCGACTACAATTCTTAACCTACATCCGGGTTGGGACCCTACCTCGAGCACCCAAAGATACCGGTGCTATCTGAACACAACCATAGCCTCAAGAGGCCAGCGGAGGAGATCAGCACCCTTGCGAGTGAGGTCCGTAAGAGGCTTAGCGATGACCGAGAAGTTAGCAATAAATCTCCTGTAATAATTAGCGAACCCCAAGAAGCACTGTAACGCCTTCAGGGAGGCAGGTTGGACCCATTCCGCCACAGCCTGGACCTTGGCGGAGTCCATGCGGAATTCATGAGGAGTGAGGATTTGACCCAAAAATTGTATCTCCTGCACCCCAAACACACATTTTTCGGTCTTCGCAAACAGTTTGTTTTCCCAAAGGACCTGGAGCACCTTCCTGACATGCTCAATATGGGAGGACCAGTCCTTGGAAAACACAAGTATGTCATCAAGGTACACTACAAGAAATACCCCCAGGTAATCTCTTAAAATCTCATTTATGAAATTCTGGAAGACCGCGGGAGCATTACACAACCCAAAGGGCATGACGAGGTATTCAAAATGACCTTCGGGCGTGTTAAACGCAGTCTTCCATTCATCCCCCTCTTTGATGCGGATAAGGTTATACGCCCCCCGTAGATCAAACTTAGAGAACCATTGGGCCCCCTGAACCTGATTAAAGAGATCAGGAATCAAAGGAAGGGGATACTGGTTCCTTACAGTGATCTTATTCAAGTTACGGTAGTCAATGCATGGCCTAAGACCACCATCCTTCTTCCCTACGAAGAAGAAGCCAGCACCTACCGGAGACGTAGAGGGGCGAATGTAACCCTTGGCCAGGCATTCCTGTATATACTCTCTCATGGCTTCACGTTGGGGATAAGAGAGAGTAAATATCCTACCCTTAGGGAGCTTAGCTCCTGGTACCAAATCGATAGCGCAATCGTATTCTCTATGAGGAGGTAACACTTCCGAGGCCTCCTTAGAGAAAACATCAGCGAAGTCCTGAACAAACTCAGGTAGCGTGTTCACCTCCTCAGGGGGAGAAATAGAATTAACAGAAAAACATGACGTCAAGCATTCATTACCCCATTTGGTAAGATCCCCAGTATTCCAGTCAAACGTGGGATTATGCAACTGCAACCAGGGAAGGCCTAAAACCAAATCGGACGATAATCCCTGCATCAACAGTACAGAGCACTGCTCCAAATGCATGGAGCCAACAAGGAGTTCAAAAACAGGGGTATGCTGTGTAAAATAACCATTAGCAAGAGGAGTGGAGTCGATACCCACTACCGGGACAGGTTTAGGCAAATCAATCAAAGGCATAGCTAGAGACATAGCAAATTCCACAGACATGATACTAGCAGACGACCCTGAATCCACGAAGGCACTGCCGGTAGCAGACCTACCACCAAAAGAGACCTGAAAGGGAAGCAAGATTTTATTACGTTTCATATTTACGGGAAATACCTGTGCGCCCAAGTGACCTCCCCGATGATCACTTAGGCGCGGAAGTTTTCCGGCTGCTTATTCTTACGCCTAGGACAGGTGTTCACTTGATGCTTGTCATCCCCACAATAGAAGCAGAGACCATTCTTCCTGCGGAACTCTCTACGTTGTTGGGGGGACACGGAGGCCCCGAGTTGCATAGGTACCTCCGAGTCTTCCGTGGAAGAACGAAGCAACGGAACCTCGGGAGGCATCATGGGGGAGTCAGAGGAGAAAACACAAGAACGTTCACGTTGTCGTTCCCTGAGACGTCGGTCAAGTCGTACCGCTAAAGCCATAACCTGGTCTAGGGAGTCAGAAGAGGGATAGCTAACTAGCAGGTCTTTCAGGGCGTTCAACAGACCCAACCTAAACTGGCACCTTAAGGCAGAGTCATTCCACCGAGACGCTATGCACCACTTCCTAATGTCAGAGCAATACTCCTCAACAGGTCTCTTACGCTGACGTAAGGTCACCAGCTGACTCTCGGCAAAGGCAGTCCTGTCAGTCTCGTCATAAATGAGTCCGAGAGCAGAAAAGAAAAGATCAACGGAGGAAAGTTCAGGGGCGTCAGGAGCCAAGGAGAAGGCCCATTCTTGGGGCCCTTCCTGGAGCCGGGACATAATTATACCCACCCGCTGGCTCTCAGAACCTGAGAAGTGGGGCTTTAAACGAAAATAGAGCCTACAACTCTCCCGAAAAAAGAGAAAAGTCTTCCGGTCCCCTGAGAACCGGTCAGGCAACTTGAGGTGGGGTTCAAGAGGTGAGGTGAGGGGCACTACCATGGTAGCATCAGGCTGGTTGACCCTCTGAGCCAGGGTCTGGACCTGTAGGGAGAGACCCTGCATTTGCTGAACCAGGGTCTCAAGGGGGTCCATAGTAGTGTGAGGGACCAGGGTAGAGTAGGTATATGGGCTTGTGATTATGTAATGATGGGGGTAAGGAAACAGACAAGTGAGCCCTAATCTACCCGCCACTCAGTCCCTGCCTACTTGCAACGACCCGCCCTAGGCGACGGGGTACAACTGGGCGACGGTCCCTACGCACAATAAGTGCCCGACAGACAAACAGACAAGGGTACACAGAAGCAAGGGAAAAGGGGCAGTTGCCCATGGCAACACCGTGAGCAACAAGAGTGGTGAACGAGCCGAGTCAAACCAGGAGTGTACGAGGAACCAAATGCAGAGCAGGAGAGTAGTGGACAAGCCGAGTCAAACCAGGAGTGTACGAGGTACCAAAAACGCAGAGCAGGAGAGTAGTCAGTAAGCCAGGGTCGATATGAAGCAGGGTCAAATGGTTAAAGAAGCTGCAGCAGGGCCAGGAAACAAAACAAGAATCACAAGCAAGGAGGAACAGGAAAGGCAGGTATAAATAGACAGAGGGCGGGAGCTAGCTCCGTCTGGCCAGGCTGTGATAGGCTCTCCCACTCCTAAGCCTGCCATCCTGAGTGGTGGAAGATGGAGTCAGTCTCACAGACATAGAAGCAGGTGCAGACTGATTACCTATGGGCGTGGATACAGAAGCTGTGCCTGGCAGATCCTTAACAATATTTCTATCTATCTATCTATCTATCTCATATCTATCGATCTATCTATCTATCTATTAGATAGATACACAATCGAAGGTTCTAGCAGCACTGGTCACAGTAATTCGGTGCAGATCCCAGGGATATGACTATCATCCCCAAACTTGTAGAGAAACACAAAATAAGCAGCACATCCAGTCGTAGTTGTTAGAAAAGAAAGAACATTATTAGCCCAAATGCAACGTTTCGGCTCAATTACTTAGAACCTTTCCCAAGCTTGGAAAAACGTTCTAGGTTTTTGAGCCGAAACGTTGCATTTGGGCTAATAAAGCTCTTTCTTTTCTAACAACTACGACTGGATGTGCTGCCTATTTTGTGTTTCTCTATTAGATAGATAGATAGATAGATAGATAGATAGATAGATAGATAGATAGATAGATAGATAGATAGATAGATAGATAGATAGATAGATAGATAGATAGATAGATAGATAGATAGATAGATAGATAGATAGATCTAAATTGTGTTTTGTTTTTTTGTGTTCTACAAATAAAGATTATTATTATTTCTATCTACCTATCTCTTTATATCTTTCATATCATATGTATAGATGTATTGTCCATTTTTAGGCTGGTGCTACACGGCGACTTTGGCCGCGACACTGGTCGCATACACAAAGATCGCTATGAAACCAGCTTTGGAGAATTTGCCAAAAGCCAGTTTTCGCACCATTCATTGTAAGCTCTACCTTGCACCCAGCGTGTATGAAATGCACACATATTTGCTATCGTTGAAGTCGACAGAAGTTGCCAAGTATGTATTCTGGTGTGCTAACCCAGTGGCATGCACCAGATGTAAAAAAAAATTCACCTGAATTCACATATTTGGGCAAAAAATACCAATTTTAATGAATTGTCTGGAAAAAAATCTTTTATATGTCGATAAACAAATACCTTGAGGGGTCTAATTTCCAAAAAAGAGTCCTTTTGGGGGTGTTTTGGCTCTTCACAACATCTGTAATGGTCGTATGGTGTCAGCAAAGCAGCTTTGGAATCAGGGGCGTAACTAGGAAAGACTGGGCCCCATAGCAAACCCCCCGCCCCCGGGTGCCACAAGCAGCCCCCCTTATAAATAGTGCCCCCTGTAGAATGTGCCATACAGCCCCTGCCTATAGACAGTGTTACACCCCATTTGTAGATAGCACCCCCCACCTCCCCCTTGTAGATAGTGCCATACAGCCCCCCTGTAGATATCACCATAAAGCCCCCACTGTATATAGCGCTATACAGCTCCCACTGTATATAGTGCCACACAGCCCCCTCCCTTGTATATAGTGCCACACAGCCCCCCTTAGTAGATAGTGCCACACACAGACCCCTGTAGATTGCGCCACACTCAGCCCCCTGTAGATAGAGCCACAGCCCTCCCCCTTTCAAATAGTGCCATACAGTTCCACCTAGTAGATAGTGCCACACAGCCCCCCCCCCCTTAGTAGTGCCACACAACCTCCCTTAGTAGATAGTGCAACACAACCCCCTTAGTAGGTAGTGCCACACACAGACCCCTGTAGATTGCACCACACTCAGCCCCCTGTAGATAGAGCCACAGCCCTCCACCTTGTAAATAGTGCCATACAGTTCCCCCATGTGTATAGTACCAAACAGCTCCCCCTTGTGTATAGTGCCACACAGCTCCCCCTTGTGTATAGTGCCACACAGCCCCCCCTTGTGTATAGTGCCACAAGGCAATGGCGCATCCGAGAAAGTTGTATCAGCCAGGGAGATGTCAATCAAACATGGAAAGGTGGGTTTGGAGGCAGGACTATGTGACTCTTCAGGATAACGGCACCGACCCATGACCCTCTAATGAGTAATTTGCATATGTGTGCGCCGTTTTAAAAGTGGATTTTAAAGATTTTGCCTCATCTGAAAACAACATACAAGGGAATGCTTGGAAATATTGTCAGGTCATGTATTACCGCATGGTGGTGGTTCAAGGGGTTAAAAATACCAGACAGGTTCCCATGAAATATACAATAAATTGAGAAAAATTCCATCTGCCCTGCAATTTTGTTATTATAAATATATCTAATATAATTACAGATCTAGAACCAAGCTCTGACATATATACAGTACCACAACCAAGCTCAGTACATACATACAGCACGAGAACCAAGCTGACATATATACAGCACCAGAACCAAGTTCAGTACATATATACAGCACTTTACAGGACCTTCTTATAGCCCAGGGTGCTCTGAAGCAATCAGCTCAGCTACCAACATGCATGCGCTCTGGCTTCTCAAGTCTGTAGTGAGCTCGTGAATGCACCCTGGTGGTCACTGTGGAGCAGGACAGCCGTATGTGCAGACATCTCTTGAGAGAAAGGCGTCGAATGGATGGAAGGAGTTTGTGGTCAGCGACCACGGACGTTACAACTGAGCTTGGTTCTGGTATTGTATATATGTACTGAGCTTGTATCTAGTACTGCATTTATGTACTGAGGTTGGTTCTGGTGCTGTATTTATGTACAGAGGTTGGTTCTGGTATAGTAGTCACACTGTCTGTAGCGCTCGGGTCCTCGTGTCGGCACACGTAATGAATAAAACAAGAAAAAATAGGAAAGGATCCAGCGCTGAGACCACGAATATCTGTTAAAATTGGAAACTTCTTCCAAGTTTTATTTGGCAACAAGGGGTATTAAAAGATAGACAATCTGTGTTAGTTCAGAGTCAAATTGGCTAGTTGAAGGGGATAGGCAGGTGCCTACGCAATGCGTAGGCATCTGCGTCCTTAGTCATGGCTTTCTGTCAAACTCTGACTGGTGCAGGTAGAGTTTATATCCGGTCGTCCATGTGGAGTTAATTGCGGTCCAAGCAGATTGTTTAGATGGAACGCTTCCTCATTTTGCATCCAGGAAGCTGATTAGATGAATAGGAGGGCAATAGCCGGACACCACTAATCAGGTAAGATAAATAATTTTATAAATATACCTTATGTTAAAAGATGCTTGTAATTATAATTGTAACATAGCCTTGATATTTTATTAGGCAGATAGGGGAAACAGATGACAGAGTTTGTCTGATTGTGAACACAGTGAGTTAAAAAGTATACGTGTGGATGAAAAGTGTGTTGTATAAAATCGTTTGGTTACATTGTTACTGGAGATAAGTAGGAATATTGATACAATGTATATGTATTTCTTGTACTTCTTGGGTTTATTGATTTGTTTATTTATTCCTTAACGTGTAGCAAGTGTTGGATTGGGTACACCGATATGTCCTTCCGTTTATTTCAATTTGTGTCATGAAACCGCGGTTTTATGTCATGTTGTGTGTATTCGTTTTTTAATAGAAATGAGATATGGTGTTTAATATTTCATCTGATAATACTGTTTTTTTTTAAAAAAATATCCTTTTTATTGTCAGTTTTCACATTTTCTTACAAACATTTCACGTAAAAGTTACATCATGAGTGCGCAGCACTCAGCTGTTATTGAATTAACTTTGAATTAAATTCAACATAACATAACATATAAACATGGCATAAGTGTCTATCTTCAAATGGACCGAAAACATGACTTCCCCCAACCCCGACACGACCTAGGTCATCAATGAGTGTCTACTTATCATTTATCCCCCAACTAGTTCAAAGTTGCAAACCCCCTAAAGTGCCTGCCAAGAGCTGTGTGTAGTACTACTTTGTGTGCTGGAAAGGCTTAACAATTTCCGCTATTTCGGCTGCTGTACATTGCGATTCTATGAATATTTGCCACTTATCAAATAGCTTCTTGGTTCCCGTTTCCTTCCGCCTTTCCACCTCCACCCTCTCAAGAACTAATAACTGTTTCAGCCGTGACACAATCAGTTCTAACCCCGGCGTGTCTGCCTCCAACCATTTACACAGCAGGCATCTCAAGGCTACCAGTAAAATCGTGTGCACCAGCACTGGAGGTGATCTCACTCCTCGAGCACCCTCTTCCTCCGGCGGCCGCGCCTGATGGAATAGTAGCGCTTCAGGTGTCATTGGGAGGTTCGCTTTCCAATGATCCTCAATATATTTTTGTACCATCCCCCAAAATCGTTTCGTATGTACGCACCCCCACACTCCATGCCATAAATTCGTCAGAGGTGTATTGCATTTGGGACAGCACATAATGCGGTCAGGGAAAGATTGTGAAGGCAAAATATTAAAGCCATATATAACTGAATGCATCAACTTAAAATAGGTTTCCCTCCAGCTCTCATTTATAACACTCTTCCGTACCATCTCCCAACCCCCCAGTATGATCTCTCCTATACCTGGATCTTGGGTCCACCGTTCCCAGTTTTTGAAACTAATCCTTGATTGCGGACGAACAAAACCATCTCTAAGTGCTCTATACAACCCTGAAATGGTCGCCCGCCCAGTTGTTGGACCTATGACCTCATCTAAAGTGTGCGAGGTAGCTTCCTTACTCAAATCCCTGAGCCTGGAGGTGCAAAATGCTCGTACCTGAAGTATTTGTAAAAAATTGACCCTACCTGCTATGGGTCTGAGTTTAGTGGTGATTTCCTCCCCAGTTAACCACCTCCTTTCCTCTATGTGCATAAGATCCCCTGTGTTGTCAATGCCTACCCTCCCCCATGAGGCAAATCCGTCCCCCTTGCCTACTCCCGGTAAAAATTCCGGGTGTCCGCTCAACGCCATATATTTCGAAACCAGGTAAGGTAACCCAAACTGCTTACGTACCACTTTCCAAGCTAGGACTGTATCTCTCAATACAATGGAGGTTTTGAGACGGCACGGAAGAGAAGCAACTCTACAATGTAACAAAGCTTTCAGGTTCCAGGGTGAGGCATACTCCCCCTCCAGATCTAAGTTGGAATAATTACTCTACTACATGACGAAAGAGACAGGCCAAGTTATAACCCCTGACATTCGGAAAGTTCACACCCCCTTCTTGTTTGCCCATCATGAGCTTGGTAAGTGCTATGCGAGGCCTTTTTCCTGCCCATATAAATTTAGTGAATGAGGCCGTCAGTTTAGAGACATCCACATGCTTCAATAAGAGAGGGATTGTTTGAAAGGGGTATAGCAATCTGGGGAAACTAACCATCTTAATCAGATGGCACCTTCCCAGAAGGGAAAACGGCAATTGGCCCCATCTAGTGAGTTCCGCTTGTATTTTTTTAATTAACGGAGGATAATTTAGGCCATACAGGGTGTCCGGCACCCTCCCTATTCTGATACCCAGATAAGTAATGCAATGTTCAACCGGGGATATCCCACACCCCAAGGATTGCCAAAAGGTCTTAGGCAATGGCCTGCCCAACTCCAGCAGTTCGCTTTTAGCTAGATTGACTTTATATCCCGAGCATTGCCCAAATTCCTGCAAAAATTGAAAAACCGTCCTTAAATGCTCTTGAGGATTTGACATAAAAAGTATAACGTCATCAGCGAACAGGGCTAACTTCACTGCCCGAGACCCTACTTGAATGCCTCTGAACATATCCGATTCCTCCAGAAATCTAGCCATAGGTTCCAATGCGAGATTGAATAACAAGGGCGACAAGGGACAACCCTGTCGTGTTCCTTTATGTAATTGGAAGGGATCCGACAGGAACCCTGAGGAGTGGACACGTGCCTGCGGGTTATTGTAGACACCCTTCAGGAAGACCCGGAAGTCTCCCTGAACGTTCATTTTGTCCAGCACCATCCCCAGCCATTCCCATTGTATGTTATCAAAGGCTTTCTCTGCGTCTAACGCTAATAGTGCTGGCCTGGTACCTGGCTGGGGATCGTGCCTGACTGTTTCTAGCACCGTCAACACTTTGCGTAAATTCGTCACTGCTGCCCTGCCCTTTAAAAATCCTACTTGGGATTTTCCCACCAGTGTGGGTAGATACATAGCCAGCCGATTGGCCAAAATTTTTGTGAGCAATTTCTGATCTTGGTCTATCAGTGAAATGGGACGGTACGACCCCGGGTCAAGAGGATTCTTCCCCTTCTTGGGTAACACCTTTATATGCGCTACTTTGGCCTCTGCTGTTAAAGCACCCGTCCTTAGTAAAATATTATAGTATGCCACCAAGGTAGGGCTGATTTCTTCTCTCAGAGATTTAAAAAACTCTCCTGTGAATCCATCCGGACCCGGGGCCTTTCCGTTAGATAAGGTCTTAATGGCGCTCCGAACTTCCTCTAATGTAATCTCTGCGCTCAAGTGACCGTTCTGCTCCTGAGTGAGCCCTGGCAGCTTCACCTTCTCCAAAAATTCCCTCCCTTTTTGGAGATCTATGGGTGTTTCTGAGTAAAGGGCTTGGTAGTATTTACTTAATATGGTGTTGATTATTTTTGGGTCTGAGGTAGAAGTTCCATTAGATTCGTTAAGTGTTGAAATGTGTGACGGTGCATACCTCCCCTTCGCTAATCGCGCTAATAATTTGCCCGCTTTATTGCCGAAACGCATTAGATCGGCATCAAATTGGGACCGGTAAATACTCTCTCTTTTGTCTAACCACTGATCAAACTGTCGCTTGGCTTCCCTCCATTTCTCCCCCAATGGCGGTGATGGAGAGTGTAGAAATGCTGTGTATGCACACCGTAATCGGTCGGTCGCTGCCTTGTATCCTTCGGTCGTCTTACGTTTAAGATTAGACATGAATTGCATAACTTTCCCCCTTATTACCACTTTGGCTGTACGCCAATACAATGACGGTTCCGAACGATGCGATACATTATCCCCATCAAATTCCATCCACCACCCCTCAAGCTTCTGTATAAAGCCCTCATCCTTTGCCAGAAAGGCGGGAAACCTCCAGATAAAATCCGTTCCTCTAGCTACTGTGTCTGCCAAGGTAATGGTAACCGGGGCATGGTCCGAAATAACTAGATCTTCAATCGCCGCTTCACGTAATCGTCGCGATAATGCGTCATTAACTAGCAAGTAATCAATACGCGACCATGACTGATGAACATGGGAGAAATGTGTATATTCCCACGCATCTGGGTGTAGACTCCTCCATGCATCTATTAGGGCCGTGTGTCTTAAAAAGTCGGGCAAGATCCTATCTCTATTTCTCTGCGAACTAGTCCCTGCGCTCCTATCTTCCCTTGAAGACCTCACAGTGTTAAGGTCTCCCCCCAGAATCAAAAACCTAGTGCGATCCTGCTGGAGTTAGGTTTCCGAATGACCAAAAAAACCTGTGTTAACCGTATTTGGGCCATACACATTATGAATACTGATAGTTTCCCCTGCATGCTCCATCATTAGATGGATCCACCGGCCCTCGTCATCCCGTTCCTGGGACACCAGCGTAAACGCAAAATTTTTATGTACCAAAATTATAACTCCCGCCTTACCCTCCCTTGCCGACGAGCCAAAAACCTGACCCACCCAGAATTTTTGCAAATACTTAAACTCTGGCTCGGTAAGGTGAGTTTCCTGTAATAGGGCCACATCTGGGTGCAATCGTTTCATGTGTCGCAAAAGTTTGGTCCGTTTCTGTGGGGATCTCAGCCCTTTAACGTTCCAAGAGACTATTTTCATGTTATTTGGCCGTGCATAAGATGAGCTAAAATGCCTAAAAGTCGTGATAGGTTCGGGGAGTCAGATCCGCTTTTTTCCAAGAGCCATGTATAAACATCAATAACATAACCAAAACTCGGCTTATAAACCAGAACCAAACTCCATGTCAATGCCATCCGGCCCTTATCTAACAAAACCATAAAATCACCTACGGCAAGGGTTATCAGCCCCTTAATACCCACTGGTGTAAGTGACTTCACTTTTTTCTGTTGTGTCAAAACACGCCCCTCCCTCCCCCTCCCCCCCAGACCTGCATATATGTCTCCTTCAATGAGGAAGCAGCACCTGCCCTTGCCACCTCATTACCCCTTTGTCGCCTATGCACACATTTATACATTCTCATACCGTCGGTTTAACAACCTAGAGTCCGTTTGGATTATATCCTCACATAACCACATAAATCTTGTTTCGCCTCTAGGTTTCCCTGCCTCCTTTTCCCAGATCTCCTACCGCAACTTCCCCCAGTATGCCATCTGTGGCAGATATAACTAATCCCTTGCGTAGGGGAGGCATTGTATCATTCCCGGTCGATCCCGCCCACAAGGAAAAATCTCAGAACCTGATCTAACTCCCTCACTAATCTCCTGTAGCGAAAATGCAGGGAAATACCAAAAATGCATACATTTCAACATTGTAACATTATAACATTAGGTCAGCTGTTGACCGGTACGGCTCGCCGTATAAGACCGCCAAATATCGCCCTCAAAATTTTCAAATTATCTGCACACTTATCTGTAGCCGGTCGGAATCTGCAATTGGTCTACAGCGTCCACAAAATCATCATCACATCAGCTTAAATAAAATGGTGCTGAAAAGAACTTCGTCCGTCAATCAGGAGACGTAGATCGGGTGCGGTCCCGCGTTCGCCTCTGCGGCTTCGGAGAGTCCCCTCCATTTCCGGCTCGACCCCCCTGGGATCTTCCTGGTGTGGGCATTAAAGCTTCTGCCCAGGTTCGCTCCATATTTTGTCGGTTCCGTTTGGCTTCTCTTGACTTGCGATTTGGACTGTATGCTGGACTGTGACGCTCCTCTTGCTGGGGTCTGTGCCTGCAAAGCTCTGTAAGTGCGTCCTCCGCTTCCTGTGGCGTGGTAAGAACCTTGTTCCGCCCGTTCTCTTGAAACACCCATAAGATGGCTGGGTACTGCAGGTTAAAGCGTATTTTCGCTTAGAACAGCGCGGTGCAGATCTTGCTGAAATCCCGCCTTCGTTTTGCAACCTCCGCAGAAAAATCCTCAAAAAGTAGCACTTTCATGCCCATTATTTCCAAAGGACGCGATCTGCTGCGGAAAGCTTTCATGAGTGCCACCTTGTCATTGTAATCCAACAGCTTAAAGATTACTTGTCTGGGACGAAGCAAACTGCGGTCATCTGTTGCTGGGAGGTTTCTGGGGTCCGGCCCCACTCTGTGCGCCCTCTCCACCCGGCAGGGACGGTGTAGACCTAAAGCTGCTGGCAATGTCCTCTCACATAGTCGCTGTAAATCAGAAGATATCACCGCTTCCTTCAGCCCCACCAGTCGTAGGTTGCTCCTCCTGGAGCGGTTTTCCAGATCCTCCACCTTGTCCCCCAACTGCGTAGTAACAGACAGCACCCCTTTCAGTTTGGATTGCAGACGCTCATTTTCATCCTCCAGCAGCGTCATACGCTGTTCTAACTCATCAGCTCTGGTATTGACTTGTGCCAGCTCCGCCTGCACGCGGTTTAGGGAATCTTGCACCGTTTTTTCCAGCGCCTTTTGCAGTTCTGGCGCTATCTGTTTGGCTACTTCACGGGCCAGGGCTACATAATCATTGGCTGCAGGATGAGAGGACATTATGTGTTCTGCCGGGCTTGAAAGCTGGGACTGATGGTGTTGCAGCTCATCTTCCTGTGTGTATAGCTGGGTCGCAGTGGCGGGAAGCGCCGCCATCTTACCTCCCTTTACCACGGCCGCGGCTGAATCTTCCATGGCAGGCACCACCGGGTATGTTTCCGTGTGCAGGGCTGGTGGCTTCACCGCTGATTGTCGTCGCCAAAGCGACTATTGCGAGCAAACAGGCTGGACGGGAACGGGAGCTCAGTCACTCGCGTCCTGCGTCGCCAGCGCCGGAACCGGAAGTCCTGATAATACTGTTTGAAGAATTAAAATTAAGCAAATAACTTATAATTAAGTGCCGGTGCATGTGAGAAATGTGTGATTCTATATTGCACTTTGCCGAGAATGAATAGAATTGACGATACTATATGATACATTTGGTGTTTCGTATATGTTTCTTGTGAAGTATCCTGTATTATTTAACTGTTTATTCATTAGTAGTATAACAAATGTTATGTCAGAAGAAAGGAATATGAATATGAACTCCCGTTTGTGTACGTTCATATAATAATATTAATAACACGGTTATATATTATGTTGAGAGGACTCATTATTACGTTTGGCTGAAATATAGTATGTAATGATTAATATGTTAATAACATTATTTAAAGTAAAATTTGCTGGAAAGGCTATTGGACTATTATTTTGTCACATAGAGGGTTATTCAAAATTCTACGCTGCACAGTTACGCATTATACATTATAATACAGGTGTTTATTTTCCTGTCCATTAGATCTACTATCTTAAAGAGTGACATTATTAATTTGATGTTTATTAATTAATTTATTCTTTTGAGTATGACAAATGTTGCATTAGGTCCAACAATGTGAGCTTCCGTTTGTATCATTTTGTATTATGAGACCACGGTTGTGTCATGTTGTGCATACTCCTATTTCACCTAAATGGGATATAATATTTTATACTTCAAATAGTAATACTAAAATTTAGCAATAAAAATCAAAGTTTATACCTGTGTAACAGATATGCCAGATGTTTATATCTGTACAGGTGGGAATAATGGATTGGATAAATTGATGTACTTGCGTGCTTGTTGAAAATAATTAAAAGTGATGATATGATATATTTTGTAGTTTATATTTCTTGTCTTATATAGTATATTAATTTATTCACTAGATTACAGATTACAAAATAGAGGATATCCAAACTGGTCCCTAAAAAGAGCACTAAACATCACTCATAAAAAACCTAGAGATGTCCTGCTATTTCAAGAGAAGCCACTTACAATATCAGACTCAACCAAACCGACCCTGGTGCTCCAGCAAAATAACCAGTTCAATGACATAAAAAGAATAATCAACAATCGTCTACCCATGCTAATGGAGGATGATACCCTGGAGGATATCCTCAAGGATGGATGGAGAATTGTAGCACGAAAGGCTCCATCTCTAGGTAGCTCCCTGTCACCGTCCTTTTTCAACTCCAGGACGGTCAAAACCACCTGATTAGAACAGAAAGGGTTTTACAAATGTGGGAACAACCCATGTAAAGTCTGCCAGTATGTACTACCAAAAAAGGTATTTGTAGATGCAAACAACATCAATACGTTCACCATCAACAATTATATTAACTGCAACACAGAATCGGTAATCTACATCATTGAATGTACCGACTGCAACCTAAAATACATAGGTTGCACTAACCGTAAACTGAAAATAAGAATACTAGAACATCTAGGATATATACGTAACCCGAACATCACGAACATCTCCAATGTCGCCAAACATTTCATCCATCAACACAACAGATCGACTAACTATTTCAAGTGTTATGCTATTGAAAAAATACACATTCCAAAAAGAGGGGGGACATTATACACAAAACGCACACCAGAGAGGCATTTTGGATTTTCAGACTACAGACTAGAGTACCAAATGGTCTTAATTTGAAAAAAGAATTAATGTTCCACTACTGACCATCTGCACCAAACTCTACATTTTTCAAGAATCAACTTATATGGAATTATACTGTCAAATCTACAACTAACATTATTTCCTAACGAGGTAGCAAAAGTAATTAATGGGACAATGAATACCTGTAATGCAATACATAACAAGGTGGTTTAAACTGTGAAAATCCCTAATTTTTCAATTTAACTACCTACACTCAAGTGATATCACAAAGTTTGTTTGGATAAAACTAATAATAACACAAAATAAGACATTGGATATGATTGACGGGAAAAATATGCGTAACATAATAGAGAAGTATGTAGCGTAGAGGTTCCCAGAAAACCTAAATTTGATAAAATAATAAACTCACCAAGCATCAGTTAAACCAGTACTATTATCATATCTAACATTAAATACTACACTTTACAGAATAAAGAATCCCCATAATACACAATCGCGTTACTATTATCAGTCCAATAAGCAACCCAAACGGGAGTATATACTCCTCTATCTGACCTAATACCTGTCACACCTCTAGTGAATAAATCAATATACTATATAAGACAAGAAATATAAACTACAAAATATATCATATCATATCATCACTTTTAATTATTTTCAACAAGCACGCAAGTACATCAATTTATCCAATCCATTATTCCCACCTGTACAGATATAAACATCTGCCATATCTAGAAAAAATATATAGGAGGGTTCCTCCAGCTCACCTTTTCACCAGATATGCAGAGTCACTCACGCACGGATCCCCGTGTCGGCACACGTGTAAACATAGAGAAAAAGACGAAGGATTGAATCCAGCGATGAGTCTGTGTGATTCTGTTAAAAATATAGGAATCTTCTTCCAAGTTTTATTCAAGCAGAGGGTAAAACAAGTGCGATAAAATATAGGTCAATTTCCCTATGTGAAACAGAGGGATGGCACAGCAATTAGAGCGGAGCCTACGCGTTTCTGACGCTGACTGCGTCCTTAGTCATGGCTGCTAGGGAAATTGACCTATATTTTATCGCACTTGTTTTACCCTCTGCTTGAATAAAACTTGGAAGAAGATTCCTATATTTTTAACAGAATCACACAGACTCATCGCTGGATTCAATCCTTCGTCTTTTTCTCTATCTGCCATATCTGTTACACAGGTATAAACTTTGATTTTTATTGCTAAATTTTAGTATTACTATTTGAAGTATAAAATATTATATCCCATTTAGGTGAAATAGGAGTATGCACAACATGACACAACCATGGTCTCATAATACAAAATGATACAAACGGAAGCTCACATTGTTGGACCTAATGCAACATTTGTCATACTCAAAAGAATAAATTAATTAATAAACATCAAATTAATAATGTCACTCTTTAAGATAGTAGATCTAATGGACAGGAAAATAAACACCTGTATTATAATGTATAATGCGTAACTGTGCAGCGTAGAATTTTGAATAACCCTCTATGTGACAAAATAATAGTCCAATAGCCTTTCCAGCAAATTTTACTTTAAATAATGTTATTAACATATTAATCATTACATACTATATTTCAGTCAAACGTAATAATGAGTCCTCTCAACATAATATATAACCGTGTTATTAATATTATTATATGAACGTACACAAACGGGAGTTCATATTCATATTCCTTTCTTCTGACATAACATTTGCTATACTACTAATGAATAAACAGTTAAATAATACAGGATACTTCACAAGAAACATATACGAAACACCAAATGTATCATATAGTATCGTCAATTCT
This sequence comes from Rhinoderma darwinii, assembly GCF_050947455.1. Classification (NCBI taxonomy): domain Eukaryota; kingdom Metazoa; phylum Chordata; class Amphibia; order Anura; family Rhinodermatidae; genus Rhinoderma; species Rhinoderma darwinii. Next base: position 334,903,252 of record NC_134689.1, read on the forward strand.
ATTCATTCTCGGCAAAGTGCAATATAGAATCACACATTTCTCACATGCACCGGCACTTAATTATAAGTTATTTGCTTAATTTTAATTCTTCAAACAGTATTATCAGATGAAATATTAAACACCATATCTCATTTCTATTAAAAAACGAATACACACAACATGACATAAAACCGCGGTTTCATGACACAAATTGAAATAAACGGAAGGACATATCGGTGTACCCAATCCAACACTTGCTACACGTTAAGGAATAAATAAACAAATCAATAAACCCAAGAAGTACAAGAAATACATATACATTGTATCAATATTCCTACTTATCTCCAGTAACAATGTAACCAAACGATTTTATACAACACACTTATCATCCACATGTATACTTTTTAACTCACTGTGTTCACAATCAGACAAACTCTGTCATCTGTTTCCCCTATCTGCCTAATAAAATATCAAGGCTATGTTACAATTATAATTACAAGCATCTTTTAACATAAGGTATATTTATAAAATTATTTATCTTACCTGATTAGTTGTGTCCGGCTATTGCCCTCCTATTCATCTAATCAGCTTCCTGGATGCAAAATAGGGAAGCGTTCCATCTAAACAATCTGCTTGGACCGCAATTAACTCCACATGGACGACCGGATATAAACTCTACCTGCACCAGTCAGAGTTTGACAGAAAGCCATGACTAAGGACGCAGATGCCTACGCATTGCGTAGGCACCTGCCTATCCCCTTCAACTAGCCAATTTGACTCTGAACTAACACAGATTGTCTATCTTTTAATACCCCTTGTTGCCAAATAAAACTTGGAAGAAGTTTCCAATTTTAACAGATATTCCTGGTCTCAGCGCTGGATCCTTTCCTATTTTTTCTTGTCTTATTCATTACGTGTGCCGACACGAGGACCCGAGCGCTACAGACAGTGTGACTACTATACCAGAACCAACCTCAGTACATAAATGCAGTACTAGATACAAGCTCAGTACATATATACAATACCAGAACCAAGCTCAGTTGTAACGTCCGTGGTCGCTGACCACGAACTCCTTCCATCCATTCGACGCCTTTCTCTCAAGAGATGTCTGCACATACGGTTGTCCTGCTCCACAGTGACCACCAGGGTGCATTCACGAGCTCACTACAGACTTGAGAAGCCAGAGCGCATGCATGTTGGTAGCTGAGCTGATTGCTTCAGAGCACCCTGGGCTATAAGAAGGTCCCAGCCCCATCCTCCCACGCCTGAGCTTTGTTGTGTATTCCTAGTCTGTCTATGTGATGGCCTCCTAGTGTGTTACCTGTACCTGTTCCTGTATCTGTTCCAGTTCCTGTTCCTAGCATTCCATACCTTCCTGGTCGAGCACTGTGCTGTGCCAAAGTCGTGTCGTGCTGTATCCACATCTGACCTGCTTCACCTCACCTGACGTCTGCCTGCTGCCTAGTCCCAGCCGAGCCTGCCCTGCTGCTTTCTGAGCTGCCACAGGTACCTATATGAACTATAGACTTTAACCTGTGCCCTGTTGTCCAGCTGCTTTACCGCCAAGGTGGTACAGCCCAGTGGGTCCACAGACCCTTCATGACATCAGTACATATATACATCCCCAGAACCAAGCTCAGTACATATATACAGTACCAGAACAAAGCTCAGTACATATATACAGCACCAAAACAAAGCTCAGTACATATATACAATACCAGAACAAAGCTCAGTACATATATACAGCACCAAAACCAAGCTCAGTACATATATACATCCCCAGAACCAAGCTCAGTACCTATATACAGCACGACAACAAAGGTCAGTACATAAATACATCCCCAGAACCAAGCTCAGTACATATATACATCCCCAGAACAAAGCTCAGTACATATATACATCCCCAGAACCAAGCTCATTACATACAGTGAAGGAAATAAGTATTTGATCCCTTGCTGATTTTGTAAGTTTGCCCACTGTCAAAGACATGAACAGTCTAGAATTTTTAGGCTAGGTTAATTTTACCAGTGAGAGATAGATTATATTTAAAAAAAATAAAAAATCACATTGTCAAAATTATATATATTTATTTGCATTGTGCACAGAGAAATAAGTATTTGATCCCCTACCAACCATTAAGAGTTCAGCCTCCTCCAGACCAGTTACACCTCCAAATCAACTTGGTGCCTGCATTAAAGACAGCTGTCTTAAATGGTTACCTGTATAAAAGACTCCTGTCCACAGACTCATTAATCAGTCTGACTCTAACCTCTACAACATGGGCAAGACCAAAGAGCTTTCTAAGGATGTCAGGGACAAGATCAAAGACCTGCGCAAGGCTGGAATGGGCTACAAAACCATAAGTAAGACGCTGGGTGAGAAGGAGACAACTGTTGGTGCAATAGTAAGAAAATGGAAGACATACAAAATGACTGTCAATCGACATCGATCTGGGGCTCCATGCAAAATCTCACCTCGTGGGGTATCCTTGATCCTGAGGAAGGTGAGAGCTCAGCCGAAAACTACACGCGGGAACTTGTTAATGATCTCAAGGCAGCTGGGACCACAGTCACCAAGAAAACCATTGGTAACACATTACGCCGTAATGGATTAAAATCCTGCAGTGCCCGCAGGGTCCCCCTGCTCAAGAAGGCACATGTACAGGCCCGTCTGAAGTTTGCAAATGAACATCTGGATGATTCTGAGAGTGATTGGGAGAAGGTGCTGTGGTCAGATGAGACTAAAATTGAGCTCTTAGGCATTAACTCTACTCGCCGTGTTTGGAGGAAGAGAAATGCTGCCTATGACCCAAAGAACACCGTCCCCACTGTCAAGCATGGAGGTGGAAACATTATGTTTTGGGGGTGTTTCTCTGCTAAGGGCATAGGACTACTTCACTGGATCAATGGGAGAATGGATGGAGCCATGTACCGTCAAATCCTGAGTGACAACCTCCTTCCCTCCACCAGGACATTAAAAATGGCTCGTGGCTGGATCTTCCAGCACGACAATGACCTGAAACATACAGCCAAGGCAACAAAGGAGTGGCTCAAAAAGAAGTATATTAAGGTCATGGAGTGGCCTAGCCAGTCTCCAGACCTTAATCCCATCGAAAACTTATGGAGGGAGCTGAAGATCCGAGTTGCCAAGCGACAGCCTCGAAATCTTAATGATTTACAGATGATCTGCAAAGAGGAGTGGGCCAAAATTCCATCTAACATGTGTGAAAACCTCATCATCAACTACAAAAAAACGTCTGACTGCTGTGCTTGCCAACAAGGGTTTTGCCACCAAGTATTAAGTCTTGTTGTCTTGTTTGCCAAAGGGATCAAATACTTATTTCTCTGTGCACAATGCAAATAAATATATATAATTTTGACAATGTGATTTTCTTTTTTTTTTTTATATATATAATCTATCTCTCACTGGTAAAATTAACCTAGCCTAAAAATTCTAGACTGTTCATGTCTTTGACAGTGGGCAAACTTACAAAATCAGCAAGGGATCAAATACTTATTTCCTTCACTGTATATACAGCACCAAAACAAATCTCTTACGTATATACAGCACCAGAACAAAGCTCAGCACTTAAATACAGCATTAGAACCAAGATCAGTACATATATACAACACCAGAACCAAGCTCAGTACATTAATACAACACCAGAACAAATACAGCTCAATTTAGTGCAACCCCTGCCATAGAGGTTTGTATGGCGTAAAAATACAGCTCCCAGCATGGCCCGAACAATAGTAAGGATATGCTGGGAGATGATTTTTCACAAAAAAAATCATACCACCTATCATCTTGCTGCAGATAATACAGTAACTACAGTACTGATTAGAGGAAGAATAAACATTTACATTAAGTGACTCACCGGTGACTTCTCAGATTCTAGTTCTTTTCTTCTCCCTCTGGTTCAGACATCTATGATGAATTTCTCCCAGCCATGACCCATTTCTGCAGTTTTCCGCTCAGATGTCTTCAGCTTCTCACTTTTAAAACATTTCTGCACCTATAAACGAAGTTAAAATTCTCAACACCTCTAAATATTCATAAAGCGCCATACACTGTACCTCTAACTATAATAGCACCATACACTGTGTCCCTGATTATAATAGTACCATACACTGTGTACCGCACACACACCGTGCCCCCTGTATATAGTGCTCCCATAGCCCCCTGTAGATAGTGACCCCCATAGAGCCTTTGTAGATAGTTCCCTACATAGAAGCCCCTGTAGATAGTGTCCCACATACAGCCCTGTGTAGATAGTGCCCCCATATGGACTCCAGAGCTGCAAGGCAACAGTGCTAACCACTGAGCCACCGTGCTGCCCTACATAGAGCTTCTCCTATAGATAGTACTCCATGTATAGCCCACCTCTGTAGATAGTGTCTCACATATAGCTCCCCCTGTATATAGTATCCCACATATAGCCCACCCCTGTAGACAGTGCCCTACATATAGCCCCCCTATAGCTAGTGCCCCACAGGTAACCCACCCCTGTACATAGTGTCCCACATATAGCCCACCCCTATAGAAAGTGCCCTAAAAATAGCTCCCCTATAGATAGTGCTCTACATATAGCCCACCCCTGTATAATGTCTCACATATAGCTCCCCTGTATATAGTGCCCCACATATATAGACCCCCCTGTATATAGTGCCCCACATCCCCACATATAGACCCCCCTGTATATAGTGTCCCACATCCCCACATATAGACCCCCCTGTAGATAGTGGCCCACATCCCCACATATAGACCCCCATGTATATAGTGGCCCACATCCCCACATATAGACCGCCTGTAGATAGTGGCCCACATCCCCACATATAGGCCCCCCTGTATATAGTGGCCCACATAGAGACCGCCCTGTATATAGTGGCCCACATCCCCACATATAGACCCCCCTGTATATAGTGGCCCACGTCCCCACATATAGACCTCCCCTGTAATTAGTGGCACACATCCCCACATATAGACCCCCCCTGTAGATAGTGCCCCACATCCCCACATATAAACCCCCTGTATATAGTGGCCCACATATAGACCCCCTGTATATAGTGCCCCACATATAGACCCCCCAGTATACAGTGATGTCATTGCGCCGCTAGCGGCGTTGAAAGGCGCTGATTGGCGGGGCAAGTCATTTTGCTCCGCCAATCAGCGTCATTGTAAGGCACTGAATGGTCGGGCATTCAGTGCTAATGCATGTATTTGTACCTGCGTGCAATAGAGGCAGGCAGTGGCGTAGCTATAGGGGTCGCAGCGGTCGCAATTGCACGCAGCCCCCCACACCACATCAATGAGAAGTTACTACAGTAACTGGGGCCTATGTAATAAACTACACGGGCCCCTGTTACTATAGTAACTGACAGTACTTACCCTCCTCTTCCTGGAGCGCATCAGAGGTTCTGACGTCACAGCGCTATGCGCAGCGCATAACGGTACGATGCTATGTGCTGCGTACAGCATCCCGACACTTGATGGAGTGAGGACCTGCAGCCGAAGAGGAGGTAAGTTTAATTTTAGTATCTTACTGATGGGTTGGGGTCAGACATCCGGGACCCCCGCCAATCAGCTGTTTTGAAGGGGTTGCAGCCGCTCGTACGAGTGCTACTTCCCCTTCATTCCAGTCACTTTCTCACACTGAATCGCCCTTCCCGTATATTTACGGGAAGGTGTCCAGGCCGTAGAAAGCATCCGCAAAAAAATAGGTCCCATTTTTTATTTTACGGACCCTGCTCCCATACTTTATAATGAAAGCACGGCTTGCAAATGCGGATGACTGTCCGCCGCCAGCCGAAGCCGTAATCACGGACCGGGATTACGTCTACGGCCGTGTGCAGGGGGTCTTACCGTGTGAAAGCTGCAAGGCTGTGATTGGTGAGTCCGACTCACTCACCACTCACTCCACCTTCCCACCACCGCTACCCCCTGTTTTAGACAAAGTGTAGCTCTGGGCACAGTTGGGACCCCCAAATGCTGAATTGTACAGCAACTCTGTACAAGCCCCCCTTGTACAGAGTGCCACACACCCCCCTTGTACTAAGTGCCACACAGACCCCCTTGTAGATAGTGCCATGAAACCCCCCCTTGTAGAGTGCCACACAGCCCCCCTTTGTAGAGAGTGCCGCACAGCCCCCTTTGTAGAGAGTGCCACACAGCCCCCCTTGTAGAGTGCCACACAGCCCCCTTGTAGAGTCAGGTGACTCAGGTCAGGTGACTGGACTGGTCTACTCCCAGAAGCAATCTCCCTCAGACCGCTTACTCGCTTGGCCACGGCCTGCATATTTTTAATTTACGCAGAAGTGAAGCAGAATCTAAAAATATGCCCGCGGCCTACTCTTCTTTTTGCACTGCATGTACATATTCGCGCTTGCACAGTGCAACGTTCCGGGACGTTCCTGCCAGTGCAACATTCCTGCCGGACACTACAGACAGCAGAAAAAAAAACACCTGTTTTTTGTGGACTATCCGTAAATTTACCAACGGTTGGCAACCCTGGTGTTCCCCTGGGCACCACTTCCGCCCCTACCTTCCACTCTCTTAGCTATCTCCCCACACCCTCATTGAAGCCCTGCCCACCTACTGTCTTTGCCCTGTCCCTCCACAGAGCCATTGCCAGTTTGTGTCTCACTCCTGCCTCCCCTTCCGCCACTTTCTGTTGCCACCCTCATCCTCCAGTAATTGGGAAGCCCAGACGCCTTGACTATGTGGGGCCAAGAAATTTCTGATGGCGGCCCTGATAGAGGGTATAAAAGGAAGCATCTATTATGTAATCCAATGTGACAAAAATAAATGTGTTAAAGCAGGTGAACAGAGTCTACAGATCTACATCAGCCTTGGTTTTTTTATATATATATATATATATATATATATATATATATATATATATATACACATATATATTCACATATAATCCTCGTGAATCATGCTTTTTCAAATATACACACGTAATTTAGTCACCAAACACCAGGTGGCGCGATTCACTAACTGAAAGCTTACGCTTGTCTAGCCACTGGGAGCACGCTCTATTGCAGAACACGGAATGACGTCATTCCGCGCTGTGATTGGCTGAATTTAAAAAATACAATCCGCGGGAAGCGGAAATCCAAGTGACCGAAACCGAGTAATCTGTGCTGTGATATTCGGGCCCAGAGAAGCCGTGTTACCGGAGCAGCGACGACCGTCTGCCGTCATGATGAAACCTGCGTAAGTACGACAGGGAAGTGCGCCGCCATAGTTACTTTTCGTTATAGGAATGAGTGTAATCTCGAGGTGTAGTTCCACTCAGTCACTGTACCTGTTACCCCTATGAGTCTCAGCTGATCTCTCTATAGGGAATCTGAGGCTGTGGTGCGGGCACGACATCCGGGCTACAATTGTGGAACTCCATGTGTCTATTGATTTATAGCCTGCAGTATATGATATACAGGGAGGGGGATGGGCATTGTTTGCGAGAGTACGTGTATAGGGGGGGAGGCTTCATGTGTCTGAAGTTTTTTTTTATTGCATTTATAGAAAACTAAATGGTCGTTTTTGTTTTTTTTTAGATTTAAAAAAAATCAGTGGAAATGTTGCATTTCAGTGACTCCATTGACCTGCGCTGACTGCGTGACACTACTTCCGATACCATTGTTGGTGAAGGCTCTTTTGTGGTAGTGTAGGGGTTGTCATAGGGTCAGATGTAGTCGCCGACAGCCTCTGCTTTATCAATGACTTGTGTAAGGGGCATTATTCTTCTATCGTCTGTCTTGTTATAAAGAGGGACTTGTGGCATTGTCTGGCTTATAAAACCCATTTTCAAATTCACTGTTGGGGAAATCCGAGTTAATACAGGAGTCGCTCATTCAGGGCTGGCATCTATTAGCCATAGTGGAAAGTGGCTACAAATGTCTCTCCCACAACCTTTCACGTCCATGCGTTACACAGGTAGTCCACTAACTTCAATGAGAATGGTGTAATACATAATTTCCCCTGTGGTGGCGCTGCAGATACTTGCTGTCAGGCTCCCCCCACAGATTACAGCTGGTCATTGGGGGTCCCAGCACCAGCCTCCCTGTTATCTGCTTATTGTCAGGGGACCCTTCACACACAAAGGAATAGTCCAAAAGAAGACGACCCCTCTTACACTGGCCCATAATCAGCCGGTGCAGCGAGCTCTGATAGACATCGTTGATCGCTGCTCGTTTGCTCCTGTCACGCGGAGCTATGGATGGGGACGAGCGGCCAATACTCTGATTGTTTGTCCCCATACATTATTATCATGTGGCGGCACGTCTCCTTGTATACACACCTCGATGTGCTGCCGACAACTATTTTTAATATTTTCCTTTTTTAAAACGATCCGACCAGCAGATTTGCTCGTTGATCTGCTGAGCGTTCCCTGTTTACACAGGTCAATTATCAGCAACGATTGTTCTATTAACGCTCGTCTGCCCGATAATCGTCCTGCGTAAAACTCCCTTTAGTGTCACTGACACGGAGAATTACTTGTGACAATTAATGTCTATAGAATAAGCAGTCGCTTGTCTTTTGCGTGCTGTGGCTTATACCAAAATAGTCTTATGAAAGGCACTTCCTGATTTTAGTAGCTACACCCGTGACCTTTCCTAGTTTATCTTCCTGTTTCTTTCTGTTACTAATTCAAGTAGCTGTTTTTTACACTTGCTTTTTTGTTAAACTTTCCTCCATTGAAGACACAATTTTATATTAATCCCTTTCTAAAATAAAACCACTTTGAAAATGGTGTTAATTGCAAATATCCCACCGCTTTGGATCTAATGCTCCCGTACAGACGTGTGCATCTCCATGGTTACAGACTACAAACATACACTTTGTGTAGTCTGATCCTATAGTCATGTCACACTTTCCTCTACCTGCTCTTCTGCTGGTTAGTAAACTGTTTTTTTTAATCTATTTTTTTGTTAACATGTAATAAAAAAAATTAGTGCAAAAATTACTTGGATAGCCATTGAAAGAAAATTCTTAAAGGGGTGTTTTGAGATCGGAAAAAAGACCCATTACTCACCTGACAGATCCCCTGGCATTCCTGCGCAGCTGCTTCGGTGATTCCTGACACTTTGCTTTGTTTATAGTGCTGCATTGATGTTGTGCCTGTATACCCACATGATTGCTGCAGCCAATCATCAGCCTCAGTGGATTCGTGCTTGAACACTGGGGGGTTCTGTCAGCTAAAGGCAAACTCTGCTAGCGCAACATCAATTCGCATAAAAGCTGCACAAGAAAAAACAAATGGTGCATTTATTTCAATGAGCCTGGACCACAAATGTAGACCATATAATGACCTCTCCAAAAAAAATTGCGGTCCGGGAAAACCACAGACGTGTGTATTGGCCCATAGAAGAGCGTGCATTCTATACTATCCGCAATTGCGACTAGTATACAGCCATAGAACTGCGGTTGTGTGTATGACGGCTTAGACTTTTCAACATCCAAAAGACACCCAAAATTAAAATGAAGAATTGCTGACATGCCCCAAATGAGTCGCAGACGCGTACGGCGTACATTAAAGTCTATGCAGGTGGTTGCGTGTCATAAAGCCACCATGTTTGCAATTGTTACTTTGGATGTTGCGCGGCCAGTCGCCGTGTAGCCCTCGCGTAATGATTCTAATGTAAGCATGACAGATGAAGTATAGTTTAGTGCTGACATAATATCAAAACCGTCTGACTCGCTCATGAAGTGGATGAGAAATGCGCTCCTACTTTATACTATATTGTGTCACTCACACCTGTCATGGAAGTCAAACATGGGGCTGCCAGAACAGCAACTGATCCCAAACATTTTTTTTTTATATTTTTAAATGTGCTGAGCCTGAATCCTCTTAGAACAGACCCCTATTTATGACCATTCTGTGCTGACCTCTGTAACGCATGTTTTTACTAGAGGTCATAAACCGGCTTTTGTTTTAGGCTAGGTGTAAAAAGAAATATGGTCGTGTGCGTGAGGCCTTATACCTGTACCGCGATTGTATCTTGTGTGACTGGGTTGATGGCTCAATGTCACAGTAGCGCTAAGAATACTTGTTTTGTCTGTATCGGGTTGGACCAAAAGGTCATTCGATATAAAATAAGAAAAAGAGTAAACCTATTTTCTCATCTTGCAGAACTGACTGCTTCTGTTGGATAATAATTTCCTGCTTCACGAGCAATATTGTCGCTTTTCACTTGTTATGGGTTGAAATCTGCCCGTGTAAAACTAAGTCTAACTTGGGTTTAAAAGTTGACTTGCTCTCCAAGGTCCACATGAAGTATTTGTGCAAAGCAAATAAATCCCATGTGCAATATTGTCTGAGTGTGGGAGCGCTGGAGGGTTTTTCAGCATCTAGCACCCAGTAGAGCGCACAATGGTCTCTTGTCTTGCTTTTAGAGGCAGTTTAGGTGTTTTCTTTGATAACTCGCAAAGCTCAGGAATGTGCTGGCTATGGGTGTGTAGCAAAAATAATCCTCCCTCTCCCAACTCTCTCGTCATTTAATACCATTTCGAAAGTAGTTTTCCTGGTTGAAACAGAAGGGAAATGAACAGTGACCTAAAATGACATAGTTCTGATAGTCCAGAAATCCTGTTAGTGTCCCTGGTTTCCAGCATAAAACTGCAAGATAATGGGAGTTCCAAGAAAACTGCAGAAATGACAGGTTTATCCCGTGCCTGAGCTCTCATCAACTAGATAGACTCCAATATGGGCTGAAGCGTCTGGCAACTGATCCTTCATTCTCTTTCTCTGCATTGTTGAATTTATACATTATGGATTCCCGACTCCTACTATCCAGGCAAGTGTTGGATAGTTAAAGTGTAACTAAACTTTTAAAAAACATTTATCTATGTTCTCAATATGTTGACATGTCGGTAGTTTTGATCGGTGGCTGTCCAAGCACTGAGATCTCCACCGATCGCTGTAGAGAAGCGGCAGAAGCGCTCGGGTGAGCTCTGTTCCGCTTCATTTCTGCTTGGCTTTCCTCGGAAAGCAGAGCAAGCGGCGTACAGACTTTCTCACCCGAGCACTTCTGCCACTTCGTTTTAGCAATCGTTGGGGGACTCAGTGCTCGGACTCTCACCGATTAAAACTTATGACATGCTAAAAGTTTAGTTAACTTTAAAAAGAACCTGTTGGCCGTTTTGAGACCCTGCTGACAGGGTGATATAAGTGAGTGGGAATAAATTTTATACTTTTTTTTTTTTTTTTTCTTGGTCTTGTAAGTTGAGAAACTGACATTTGATTCTACTGGGACGATGGCAGCAAATGCCACACTCTCTGCTTTGAGTGACGGTTCTAGCGGCCAATCAGGAGGCCAGTCACTCAGAGCAGAGGGTCTTGCGATCGGCGCGCCGGGGAAATCGAACATCATTTTCTTTGTCAAGCAACTTGCATGTTTAAAATGCCCTTGTCCTTCTCTATATCACCCTGTTAGTAGTTTTATTTTTATCTCAAAACTACTGACCGGTTTCCTTTCAATATGACAAGAAGGTGGTAGTTCGGTAGGCAGTCGGTGGCAGAAATTGTTTGCACAATCTATTTGGATACACGGAGTAAAAAAAATTGATCTGAAAAGTTATGGATGAAAGCTTGCTGCATCTGTGTTTTAAGTGTATATTTGATATGTTTTTAATATACCATTTTTATCTGCAGGCGAACCAAACCTCCACGGAGGCCTCCTCCAAAGAAACCGAATAGTGGCCCGAAGGATCCAGTTGGTGTAAGTCTGCATGCAATCACAACTAGTACAAACCTAGCAACCCTCTCGTTTTTCATCTTTCATTGGGTTTGATCTCTCGGGCATTCAATTTTAAAAAAACCATTAATATTCTAGATGTTTCTTTCTAATTAAAGAAAATCTCTTTGAGGTCTAACCCGTGAGTTTTATGTTGTCTGTCTTCATCTGCTTCTCATGTGGCTACTTCCCCAGGTTTACTGCCGGGTGCGTCCTCTCAGCCCCTCAGACCAGGAGTGCTGCATTGAAGTGATCAATGAGACGACTGTGCAGCTGCACGCGCCGGATGGCTGCAGAGTCAACCGAAATGGTGAATTTAAAGAGGTGAGAATGTAATGTTTGCTGATTCTCGGTGGCTATCTATGCATCTTCTTATTCACCAAAGAACTTAAATTAGACCCTGGACTTTTCTGTCCCCTAAAGCCTAAAACTTTTTTTTTTTTCTGTTCCTGTCTTTATGCATAGCGGAGTTTATTATTTGGGGGGGGGGGAATCCGTAAGGTTTTTTATTTTTGTATACCCTATTTTATGTGCAATAATAAACTACCTAGTCCTGTATTGAGAAAGTGGTGTTGTTCCTTGATATATCCTGTCACATGTTTATGGAAGCGTTCTCTTGTGACTTGTAAAGAGCATGTGCTGTAAATGTACATTGCGTAGTCTTCCGCTTTACAACTGTACCATTGTGAGTGACGACTTGGGTTTGATACCTATTGCTCTTGTGGTCAGGACAGAGCGGTTTAGGTGCTTGGCTTTCAGAGATATCTGAACGCTCGATGTTTTCTACCACTTCTGTCTTCTATATTTGTCCATAGGTAGCGTTCACAATTGTCTGTGGTAATATCTCTGCCTTTTATTGGAACTGATTCTCATGATAGATGGAGTTGGAGAGCTGCTGGGACCTAGCAGACCAGTTATTGTCACCAAATCTATTTTCCCTCATAACTTGGGCCCCTGTACATACAGGGCAAACTACTGTAAATATGTAACAGGAAAAATCAAACCGACAACCCATATAACCTTACACAATCGCACTAAATGATACATGTCCTACATCAAAACTACTGTAACTAAGACTCTAGATAGCGCGGTTGAATCACCCCTAGGTCAAGTAAAATGTTTGCTTTTTTTTGTACGCCAAATTTTAACTTTAAGACTGGATTTACTTGGGACGTAAGTGCTGCGGATTTCTGCAGCAGATTACCGTCGCAGCTAGTTGAACCAAGCTCATCTGAATGGTGCAGACTGTCCTGTTTGCAGAAGAGGTAAATTCTGCACGTAACTCGTATGTATTCCGCTGCAGGAAAATCTACAGAATTTCTGTCCCGTGTGAATCCAGCCTTATGGTCCTGTTTAGCGGTGTGTAGAATGAAAAAGGCAATCATTGAGGCTCTTTATGAAATCGCCCACCTATGCAAGCATGGTCAATGATGCAGATCTCTCTCGTTCCTGTACGTGCTGTAGTCTGTGATAATTTCTTAATGCACTCATTCTTCTTAATGTGTTACAGACCCAGTATTCCTTTAAACAAGTATTTGGAACACAGGTGACTCAAAAAGACCTTTTTGATGTTGTTGCTAAACCTTTGGTGGAAGATCAAATTCGTGGTAAAAATGGTAAGCCGTTCTGGACACTTCGTGAGATTTATGATTAAATAGACTGGTATTATTTAGCTTTCAACCAAGCAATTCTTTATTTTCAGGGCTCCTATTCACATACGGGGTGACTGGAAGTGGAAAAACGCATACAATGACTGGGTCCCCAGGACAAGGAGGACTTCTTCCCCGATGTCTCCACATGATCTTCAATAGTATCAGTGGTTTCCAGGCTAAGAGATATGTAAGTCAGTAGTTTATTTGTATAGAACAGTCTTACTGGCTAGCCATGTTTTTGGGTTTTTTACATTACATTAGTGGTGGTCATGCTCAGGTTGTCCTCATGTGTTGTACTAATTCAAACCTGTGTTTTGAGAATGTTTTTGACAATCCTATTTGTTCTCTAGGTTTTTAAGACTGATGATAAAAATGGCATAGAAGTGCAGAATGAGGTAGATGCATTATTAGAGCGTCAAAGGAGGGATGCTCAGACACAAGTTCTCACAAGGACTCCTTTAAGCAGGTATGATGAGCAGATGTATGTGAGTTGTTTTCTGAATACATCAGTCCCCGATATTCATACATATGTTCTTCAGGCAGAGGCCAGAACCTGAGTTTGCTGATATGATTAATATTGAAGATGGCTGTAAAATAGAGGAAGTCGATGAGGATAGTGTCTACAGCGTTTTTGTGTCCTACATTGAAATCTACAATAATTACATCTATGATCTTCTGGAGGAAGTTTCTATAGATCCTATTAAACCAAAGTAAGTGAAAAAAAAATGTGTTTTTTTTTTTTGTTTTTTTTTTATTACCCCTTTCATTTCTGGGACAATTTGTAGTTTTGACATACACAAGTATAACTTGCGTAATTAAATTAAAAAAAAACAAAACATACCCATATGTTTTCTAAAAGTGGACACCTAGTAGATTGTGAAAATGCCACCTGACACTTTAACTCGGACTCCTTCATACAATTTTGTGTCTAAAAGCTTGACCCAAGTAGAGCCCGAGATGCACAACACCTCCTAAAAATGAAAGTACCATATGTGCAGAATTCATACATGCCACTTATGCTCTTGTAGATCTATCTTCACATAGTAGTCATCCGAATTGAATAGACCAAAGATCTTTCCCAGTAGATGTGCAATTACACTTCTTATCTTCCCTCTTACATTTGTATTTTAGTCATGGGAAGTGTTTAATTTAATTACTTTACATGTGCCCCTGGCAGTGAAAGGGTTATAACTACTATGGTGTCAATTTTAGGGATGTCACGATACCAGAATTTTTTTACTTTGATACCAATACTTTGTGTAGTATTGTGATACTCTATAACAAAACTATACTTTTGGCAATAATAATAATAAAAAAAGTTCTTCCGTTTTCTAATGTGAGGCGCGTGATGTGATGAATTTTGAACCTTTGTGCCTCATATTAATAGTAATTCACCCCATCATGTTCCTCAGTCATAATGGACAACATTGGGTTAATGTGTGAGGTATATGATGGGGTTAATTACGATTAATGTGAGGCACATGGAGGTTCAAAATTCATAACACCTCGTGCCTCACATAAGTAAAAGAAAGCAGTTTTTTTATATTAGAACAGCGTACATATAAATGTGTTATTACGGTCGCGACCATATCAAATGTGTATTTTATGTATCGAGACTGATTTTTAGTGTGTATTTTTTGTTACATCCCTTTTTTCTTTTTAAACTTTAATGTACTGGCATATATCTATATGCCAGTACATTAGCCTGTGTACTGATTGTACACAGGCAGTTGTTAGGACATACCTCAGTATGCCCTAACAGGAAATATGGTCAGACAGACCTAGGGTCCTTCAATAGACCCTGGGCTGTCTGCCCATATATGGTATGGCCCTCGGTCGCGTCACAGGAATTCCCTGTGACACGATCCAAAGGGCACCCCCTTCTCATTTACCTCTGAATGCTGCGGACAGCTTTGATCGCAGCATTCGGGAGAATAGCGGCGGAGATGAGAGGATTCTCTGATATCTGCCGTTAGAGCGGGGCTGCGGCTGTGTAATACAGCCATTGCCCCGCTCCTGACAACAAGTGCGTGCGCAGTCAGCATGAGGTGATGCGGCCGGTGCCGCACTAATGAGCGCAGGCACTGAAGTCAGAACATGGGGGTGTCTTGTGGTGCACCCGCCATGTTCGGTCTTCAGTGCCGCCGCTCATTAGTGCGGCGCTGGTCGCATCACATCATGCTGACTGCGCGCGCACTTCTCAGGAGCGGGGCAATGGCTGAATTACACAGCCGCAGCCTCGCTCTCATGTATTACTAAATAACAGTATCGAAGTTTCAATGCATCCCTAGTCCATTTATGTCCGTTTTACGATCTGCTTTTGTCCTTAGGGTTTTTATCAAGAACAAGTCCTGTGAAAATAAAGATTATATATATATATATATATATATATCTTTTTATTTTATATTGCCTTAAATGATGAAAAAAACAGATTATAACCTATTGCTATTCTTTCATCAGGTGGAACACGCCGGGGAAGAACGCAGAGTTTATGTATGTTGACATAGCTTTTGCCTTGTTGCCCAGCTCTGTCTGATTCCTTAGTTTTGTAAACCATGCTCAACATAATTTTCCTGTAGTCTCGTATCATCAATAATCCTGCATGTGGCTTCTCTGGCTCATATTTTCATAGCAGTTTTTTTTTGTTTTTTTTCCTTTTTTTTCCTCAAGCTTCCAGTGTTTGACTATTTCCTACTTTGTTTTAGACCACCACAGTCTAAGATTTTGCGTGAAGACCAGAACCACAACATGTATGTTGCAGGGTGCACAGAAGTTGAAGTTAAAACGACTGAAGAAGCATTTGATGTCTTCTGGAGAGGTGGGAATTTCGGTTTGCTGTAAATGCCATTATCTTTATTTTTTTTATTAGTAAGGCGAAATATGTTCAGTCTGCTAATCTGTATATAAAGCAAGCTTGTCTCAAACCATTGCTTGTCCCGGAGGTTATTTAAAGGGGTCTTCCATCACACAAACTGATGGCAAATCCGCAATGCGGCTGCTTCAGTCTCCAGAATGGTGGGTTCCTGCAGTCAGGCCCCCACCGATCGTATGGAGTGATGCCATATCCTAGTGATTAGACTATCGCTTTGTGTGATGGGAATAGACCTTTTAACTGCACCATATCCCAGAGGCTTTTCTATACAAACAGGATTCTGCTAATGGGAATTCTATTTCTTACCTTTTTGGTTCATTCACATTCACTTGTTTTGTGAATTTAGGTCAGAAAAGAAGAAGAATTGCAAACACACAGTTAAACCGTGAGTCCAGCCGCTCCCACAGCGTGTTCATAATAAAGTTGGCACAAGCCCCACTTGATGCCGATGGAGATAATGTTCTGCAGGTAATCTAATTTTGTTATATTTGTGTTCATTTACGCAACTCTCCATTTTATTAAATTGGGACTCCACTGGAGAGTGGCTCTTGCTCTGTCGGACTTTGTTCTAGCATGTAACTCGCATGCCCACTTATTTGATTGGGTGCTATATTGTACTTCTCAGCCAGCTGTACTTTATAAACGGGTTGTCCAGTTAGGACATTTTGGACGTAAGAAAAATAAAATAAAACCTGGCGGAATATTAGCTGCGTCTCGAGTCTTGTTAGCTGCCATTGATGTTCAAGTGTAGTATTCCTTAAAGGGGTTTGCCCAGATCAACTTTTATCTTGCAGTAATGTTAACTTGGATGTAAGAAACTTTGTATTTTATTGCCTATTAGGAAAGTGCCCTATTTCCAGATGCGGCTGCACATCATATGACCTGTAACTTAATGTTTAGTTCCACTCTAGTGAACTCTCATACGCTTATCCTGGAATGGAAAAGTTGCTAGTCACTCCCCTATATAGGGGACGTCACTAGTGACGTGCCATACAAGGGGGGCCGGTAAGTTTGCATGTGCGGTACCCGCTCTACTCTGCAGCTTCCACACGTGGTGTTCCGTTACAAGCGCTTGCCATGTTCTCTAGTAGAGAACTGGAAAGGAGTGTGAAGAGGGTGAAGCGTGATACCCGAGCACTGCACAGAGCATCGCATTCCAGGAAAAGTAGTTTCAGCATCAAAATGAAACCACTGTCAACCCCACTACTGCAGCCCCACGATTTTAACAAACGACACGCGATGGGGATAGTGGCAGAAATGTAATTTTAAAAGGGTTGTTTGACCGCTTAACCTGTTCCTCATTGGTTAAGAAATGTATAATGGAGACACTGACTAATATTCTTTCAAAACTGAAAGGATGTCCAGATTTCCTTGCTTTGTGATGTGGTTCCGGAAGTGGAGCTTCACGCCTTAGGCTTCGTTCACATCTGCGTCAGGGCTCTGTACTGTCGGAACAGAGCCCTGACTAACACAAACTGAAACCGTAGGTCTACTACGGTAGTCTACTATGCTATTCATCCGGTCAAAACGACGGAACCCTCACACAACGGAGACAAACTGAAACCATTGGCACCGGATCCGTCACCATTGAAATCAATGGTGATGGAAACGGAAACCTACGGTTTCAGTTTGTCAGTCAGGGCTCTGTTCCAACGGAACGGAGCCTTGACACAGATGTGGACATAGCCTTAGGTGTAATGTGGCGACACAGATTCAGGGTGCCCCCCTCCCTCTGTGTGTCGGTGACCTGATAAACTGAGCCAGGTAACCAGCCCCTTCTCGGACACGGCTAATACACAGTAGCTCTATTTCCAGTTTGCAATTGTTCCTTTTCCTCCTGCTCTCGTGTTAGGTCCCGAATGTGGGCGCACAACTTTCTGCTTTCAGTGTAAGCTGTCTTTTTATTATTATTGCTGTGAACGGCTCACACTGAAAGCAGATAGCTCTGTGCTGACAGATTAGGAGAGCATGAGGAAAAGGAACAATTGCAAACTAGTCAAATGCTATAGTCTGCTATACACTGCACACATGGAGATTATATAGCTGTAATGAGCAGTAGAACTGCTTATTCAGTAGTGGGGTGACACAAACGTTAGCCTTTGTGTGTCTCTCTCGCTCTCGATCACGGCATCTAAGTGGTTAAACGGCATGGATCAGAGTTCTCTTTTCCTGGCTTAGTGCGAGGTGTCAGCTGTAATACACAGCTGACACCTGTAGCGTATGGAGCCCGCTCCATACTTCAACTTTGCCGCATTAGGACGTCCGGGTGCGTCAAATGGTTAAGGAATTACTAATCCTGAAATATTAGTCACAAGAGGCTCTACCTTTTTTGAATCACCTTTTGAGCCTCTCCAAGTAATCTTGTTTTGTTTTTTTGAATCTTTGTGATTTGATCTTTTCTGCCCTCCAGGAAAAGGAACAAGTGACAGTGAGCCAACTCTCACTTGTGGATTTGGCGGGGAGTGAGAGAACAAACCGCACAAAAGCTGAGGGAAGCCGACTACGTGAAGCAGGTAGAAGCTGAAAATACTTTTGTATTCGTGTCAATTATAGATAGATAGTTTTTTATCTAGGAAGCCATAAACTTATCCAGAAGTTTTTTATGTTTGGCCTTAGGGAATATAAACCAATCTCTTATGACCTTAAGAACTTGCATTGAGGCTCTACGAGAGAACCAAATGTGTGGAACCAATAAGGTTAGTGGGTTTTGTGATTGGCGGTGTCAGATTTTATGGCAGTTTTCTCCTTGTGGCTCATGATTATTAAATCTTCATCTTAAATGCTTGTCCTGCTCTACTGTTGGAGCTCTTTGATATCTTGCTTTGTACTTCGGTAGGCTCCATAATCCTCTTCTGGATATAGAGGAATGGGATACAACCTTTTATTTCTAATCCAATATTTCTGGAAGGTTCTACTTTTTCAATTGGGGAACATGCATCATATATGGAATTAGAATCCTGTAGCACTTATAACGGAGCTCTGGTCCATTGAACAGAAGTGAATAGTGATCACACTGTGGAGAGGCCCATCCCTTTTCTGTTTGAATAATAAGTCCTTTATCCCTAGATGGTCCCTTATCGAGACTCCAAGTTAACTCATCTCTTCAAGAATTATTTTGATGGAGAAGGGAAGGTGCGAATGATAGTTTGTGTTAATCCCAAAGCTGATGACCACGAAGAGAGTTTGGTGAGTTTTGGAGAATGGATTGGCACGGAATTTACTTCACCCTTGTCTTCTATTATATTTCTTTTTACGTGTTTTACAGCAAGTTATGCGGTTTGCTGAGATGACGCAGGAAGTTG
Source organism: Rhinoderma darwinii (assembly GCF_050947455.1). Classification (NCBI taxonomy): domain Eukaryota; kingdom Metazoa; phylum Chordata; class Amphibia; order Anura; family Rhinodermatidae; genus Rhinoderma; species Rhinoderma darwinii. Next base: position 334,922,795 of record NC_134689.1, read on the forward strand.
AGGTTGCTCGACCTATAGACAAACCAATCTGTGGCCTCACTCCTGGACGTCGGTACAGGAATCAAGCCTTTAAAGAAGAACTTACTCGTAGACTGGAGGACCGTGGTGGTCCTATAAATGGAGGCAAGTGCAATCTACTTTGGTACGAGCTGCTTTTTATATTGTGCTTTCTCTAAGGCCCCATGCACACGACCGTGTTCGGTCCGTGATATACGGTCCGCATGTCGGCTGCATGTCCCGGACCGAACACAGTGCAGGGAGTCGGGCTCCTAGCATCACACTTATCTATGACGATAGGGGTCACTGCCTGTCCGGAACTACTGTCCCGTACTGTAATCATGTTTTAGTGTGTGACAGTAGTTACGTGGATAGGCAGTGACACCTAGCGTCATAGATAAGTATGATGCTAGGAGCCCGGCTCCCTGTACTTTGTACGGTCCGGGACAAGCGGCCGACATGCGGACCGTATATCACGGACCGAACACGGTCGTGTGCATGAGGCCTAAGGTTTTCTCTTGTTACCACAGAGGCTGATGAGCAGGCCGTAATAGAGATGCTAATTCAAAGCTTCCCTCCTATCCCATCCTGTGAGCTTCTCGATGCCAATGATGATCAAACTCTTCCACGGCTTATTGAGGCCCTGGAGAAACGACGCCGTATTCGCCAAATGATGGCTGAAGAATACAACAAAAGTGGTAAGATGCAACTCCGGATTCTGACCATGTGTTTGCACTGACATTTCCTTGTGTGTATGCAAAATTCACTTATGTGATTGTGTCTACAGTTACCGCCTTCAAGTCCATGCTTCAAGAACTGAATGGCGTAGTGGCCGCAAAGGAAAACATAGCCCAAGGTAGAATGACTGAGAAGGAGAGGACTATAGTGTCTCAGAAATCTGAAATAGAGCGGTTAGAGAAGAAAATAAAAACTCTGGAGTACAAAGTGAGTGCTGCTATCCATCCATGTTTTAGCTACTTATACCTGCTACTTTGACATATTTTATTTTTTATTTTATTTTTTTAAGATAGTTTAATTGGCTCCTATAATTTTTTACATATAGATTGATATTCTGGAGAAGACAACCAACATCTATGAAGATGAAAAGCGCACTTTACAACAAGACCTGGAGTCACAGTGCCAGAAACTGCAGCGTCAGCTGTCTGACAAAAGGCGGCTAGAAGCGCGGTTGCAGGGCATGGTTTCAGAGAATGCCATGAAATGGGAAAAGGAATGTGTGAGTATCTGTCAGCCACAAGATATATATTAGTATGTCGCAGACTTAAAGGGAACCTGTCACCAGCGTTTCACCTATTAAACCAGCTATACCTGGTGGAAGTGGGTGAAATCATTTTTATGTAACCTATAATTATCTTCTAAGTCGGCTCTGTACATTTTAGTATTTAGTCTGTGTTCCCACACCGTATGCTAATGAGCATAAAAGAGGCAAATCTTCATTCCTCAAGTCTTCCAAAGTTAACCTGGCCTTCTTACTTTTAATTGACCGCTTACTTTTGATCGCATTCAGGGTGGGTGTTTTTGGCGCTGGGCGGGCATATGAGGAACGAATGAGACTCCCGAATTATTACCATAAAAGGTGCAAAATGTTTGCAGACCGTTAATTACCGGACGGAGGAGAAGTTTAGGAGAGGGGATAACGACAATGAACTTTTGACGGCAGCGGCCAGCGAGGGTTGAGGAGAGTTCAATAGATGACAGGTTCCCTTTAAGGTTTATTGCTCCTTTTTAGATTTGTATCTACTGGAATCTATATCCCTATCCAGAACTGTTTGACGTTACTTGAATTTATCTTCGCTCAGTTTGGCTAGTGTCTTAAGGTTCTTTATTCCTCCACTTACAGGAGCGCCGTGTGGCAGCCAAACAGATAGAGATGCAGAATAAGCTGTGGGTGAAAGATGAAAAGTTAAAACAGCTCAAAGCAATTGTAACGGAAAATAAAAGCGACAGACCGGAAAGGCCATCTAGAGAGAAGGACAGAGAGCCGAAGGTTCACACCAGATCCATCTCGCCTTCTCCTGTACCTGTATGTGTCACATGGAGTCCATAGGTGTTGGGTGGTGAAGGATTTATGGGCACGTGTACTATCTAGGGTTGGATTGCATGTAGTGGGTGGTCACACTGTCTGTCTGCATTTGGCTCACTGGGGGAAAGCTCTACCTCTTGACCAAAGTACATACATTACTTTCCTATTCCGTTCTTGTCTTCAATGGAAAAAAAACTTTTATTTTTTTTCAAGCTCAATGTGATAATGTTTCAACATGCAATTCTTTTGTTCAGGATTTCTCTTGTTAGGTTCTTTAGTTTGATTCATAAAGCAGAAGAATGTGAATACTCTTGCATGCGAATAGAAATGTGGCTCATGCAGTCTGATCGTAGCAAAACCGCCATATACGAAGATCGCAATTAGTCTGTTTTATTACACGTTCCCTAAATTTGGCTCTTACATTTCTAGGTTTAGTGTTTATAGGCCATACATATTACTTCTCATGTTATTTATTGATTTAATCTGTCTTTGGTTTTGTTTAGTTCCCTGGCAACCCTGTTTCTCAACCTCCCCACAACCATGCTACCCCTTTCCGTTTACAACTGCACAGGCGATCAAACTCCTGCAGCAGCAGCATATCCGTGTCGTCCTGCGTTTCACAGTGGGAGCAGAAAACTCCGGAGCACAAATCAGAAAGCAAGATGGGCCCCAACCGCAGGCGGTGGGAGCCAGAGGCAGCTAGGAAGTGTAATGCAGCAGAGAACAGGACAGGTTATCAGGCAGAGCTAGAAGAGGATCAGTGTTTAAGGGTTAGTGAGGCTTTTTGTACATGAAAATGGCCCTCCTAGGGTAACAAGGCTTGTGCAGTAATGCTCCCTTTAAAAACTTGCTTTACATGGAGTATTTACTTTTATTCATTTCGGAAGCTGACTGTCATGCTGCTTACAAGGGCTCTTCCTGCTTGTGTACCCCACACGGCTGTGCTAAACTTGAAGTGGCCTACTCAAATTAGAGCGGCAGCTACCAATTCTGCCTTGTTGCTGTGAAGAAATGGATTTCTGAAATTAGTCTGTGCATAGGAAACAGATATATAGCCTTCTATTCACTGGACAATCAATTGACTATGTCCACCAATTTGTAATATTTTTCTCTATCGCAGCAGTCAATGCTGCTGCAGAAACTCCAACCAATTTACCTAGGTAGCAATCGCTTTTGGATTTTTACTTACAATTCACAAATCCATTTCATTATTGATTTTATGTAGCATTGCTATAGTTAGAATGTATCTCATACAATAGATTTAGTAATATTCTCTCTTTCAGAGGACCTGTCGGCTGCCTTTCATGCCTATGTTAGTAAATACCTGTAATCCCCATAGAACATCACAATTCTGTTGCATATTGCGTTGTGCCGTTATCCCTCCTAGAAATGTATAAATAAATTGATAACTGGGTCTTACTGTTCCTATTGTCAAAGGGGTGTGTCTACAGACAGAGCACTGATTGGACCGTGTCAAACTACCTAGGGACACACCACCAGAGAGTTAATGTATTCATAAATTTGTAGGAGGAATAACAGAGGATCGGCACAACGCATATTTCTAAGAAAAGATGCTCCAGAATAGTATTATTGGGAATACAAGTATTTACTGAAACTGACATGTCGGAGTTGACGGGAATTTAATGTGGTGCAGCCTCTAGATTCTTGATCTAATGTAAAATGATTAGATAGAAGGTTTTTTGGCCAGTTAAAAGCTAGTATTGCCACATGCCTTTTGTTTGGGTTTCATGGTGCCTAGCTTTTTTAGTTTTACATGCAAATTATGCTTTTTGGTCAAGTGGGCACGTTTGCTGTTGTATCGCAGATCAGAATTGGTTTTGTGCCCTTGGAAGGACATTGGTCTACATTTAATTTTATTTATATATTTTTTTTGCGTTCGTTTAGGTTTCTGTTCATTGATTGAAACATCCAATGATTATATTGTCTAAGGCGGGATTCACACGACAGGGTTTCCCGGCCGGGTGCCGGCCGTTCATAAATCGGCCGGCACCCGGCTGCATTAGGAATAATAGACCCCTAATGGGGCTATTCACACGACCGATTTTTTTTTTTTGATTTTTTTTTGACGGCCGGGAAAACCGGCCGTCCAAAAATGGGACATGTCCTATTTTCGGCTGTGTGCCCGGCCCCCATAGAAGTCTATGGGGCCGGGTAATACACGGCCATCACCGGAATGTGTCCCGAGTGATGGCCGGGTCTACCGTCGCGCTCTCTCTCTCCCTCTCCCTCTCCTCACAGTGCAGAGTGCATGTGAGGAGGAGGGTCTTTTTTTGCTCCCTATAGGAGTCGGATTCCCCGGCCCGGGATTGGGGATTCCGCTACAGGAGAAGTGCGTGACTGCACTGTCCATATATGGACACAGCGAAGTCACTCACTTCTGCAGCGGAATCCCCGACTCTATGGCCGGGGATGCCGCTACAGGAGAAGGGAGTGACTGCACTGTCCATATATGGACATTGAAGTCAGTGACTTCTCCTGGAAGGGGGGGGGGGGGGGAAATGGGTGCAACCTACAGGGGACTTGGTGGCATCGCCTGCAGGGGGCTGTGTGGCATTATCTACAAAGGGCTGTGTGTGGCAACAAATTTAAATGCAATTCATCCGATTTTAAAACGGACAGGGAAAAAAACTGATGCAAATCGGCCGGTAAAAACGGCAACTCGGAACGGATGCAAACCGGCCGGGAAAATCGGCCAATTTTCCCGGCCGACACTCGGACCCTGTCATGTGAATGAGGCCTTAGTTATTTAAAAGCACCTATGCAGCCAAATTTCTATTACTTCATTTTAGTTCAGATTCCGAGAATATTTACACTGAATTTCTACCTGGTCTCGCTTGCATGTGTAGTACAATTATCGCAGTCACTGGTAGAATCGCTTCTCCTGCCATCATCATAATGCATGAAAGCCCCGTGGCATCTGTGGGCAAAGAAATGCTTCTAACAATTAAGCTTTGTACGTTGCTCTGTGGAGAGGTTCATATTCAGCAATCGGGTCTTACTCTGTTCCTGACCCTTCTCCCCAGTTACTGCTTTGCTTTTAATCTAACCCATTGAAATGGTGCATGCCTATTTATTGTAGGGTTGGGCTTTTTTTTTCTTGTACTTGCAGCAAATGATTGACAGATTTACAGAGCTGCTCAACAGGCCTGATAAATGGGGACTTGTTCATAAATTATACTTTTGGGGATCCACAAATGGTTTAAAAATAAATATGCAATTGATAGGATGGAGAGGGTTTTTTGTTTTTTTTTCAGCCATTGACTTGTCACTATTAAAGTACCTTCATATACTATAGAAAAATGATTATAGTGCAGGAGTGTGCACAATAATAGTCGCTAATACAAGTCCCTTATAAAAACTATTGTGCGCACTATAATCGGTTTTCTATTTAATGTCAGAATAATTGCAGGCAGTTAAGGAGCTAAACGTCTCCAGACCAATCATAAGGAAGTGGTGGTGGTCTAAAGCTGGCCGGATGCAGCAGCTTATTCCCCTCTCCTTATTTCAATAAGCATACATACCCAAACTTAAAGTGAATCTCCTACGTTTTAAATTGTCGTTTTTAGGTCTGATATTCTGCGCTGATTTCTTATATCTTTATAGCAGTTGGCGTTACATTTTGCAGATACAGCTGAAAATCCACTGCATGATGTCAATTTAAAGAGAATCTGTCACCTTTCCTGACATGTCTGTTTGTAAATGATTGTATTCCTCATGAAATAACAATTCTGGAGCATCTTTTCTTTGAACTCTATGTTGTGTTCCTGAAATGTATGAATAAATTGACATCTAGGTGTTACTAGTTGCGGGCATGTCCCTACACACTGACTGTCCAATCTGTCAGACCGTGAGACTGTCCATTTATTCATAAGTTTCTAAGCGGAATAACCGAGGAGTTCTGAGAAAATATGCTCTAGAATTGTTTCATGAAGAATAATAGACATTTTAGGGGAGGGGACAGATCCTCTATAAAAGACAACATTCTGGCTACCTGCAGCCGCCATTAGGGGGAGCATGGCGGCATACTGTGTGGTATATGGAGTTCAGTATGCAGTTGGCTACTTGGCTTCCTCTAGTGTTGGATGCGGCAGCCAGAATGATATCATTTAAGTTACTGACCAGCACTTGGAGCTTTCAGTTTCAGAAAAAGAAAAACAGCTCTGACTTGTAAGAAAGATATATTAAGCGATTAATCCGTGCAGAATCTTGACCAAATCTAGATCTATAAAAGTATTCAAGGGGGAAATTCACTTTAAGGTTATGTTTACGTTCGTCCTCTCCGATTTTGTTTTGTCTAGAATTGTGTACAATGAAGACTGAAAACAAGTAATTGGTTTCAATCCAATTTTCCTTTTTTTTTTTTTTTTTTCTTTTCCCCTCTCCTAAAAAAAAAAACAAACCCTGTTTGAACATCGTTCTAAGGTTGCAATATGCATTACAGTGGATGATCTGGATGGACAGCTACGTACATTCATATGTATTCAGCCCATCCGTAAGCAGTGCTTTAAAAATGCATGTGCACAAACTAGCCTATCCAAACCATCGGATCACTGACCCGCAGACCGAACGTTTAGCAGAAAGTATAACCTTTTTATTGCTGAAACAAAATGAAGCGTTGTCCTGGAGAACAACTCGAGCTATGACTTTAGAGGACGATCAGGCCTGTTGACTGCTCTTCTGTTTGCACTCTGAGTAATTTGATGATTGATTTTCATTTATTTTTTTTTTGTCTTGATTTGATTTCTGGTCTTGCTTAGAATGTTCCCCCTGTGCACTCCAGACAGCGTCGCTCTCGCTCGGCGGGCGCAGAGAGATGGGTAGACCATAAGCCGTCCGGTAGTGTGGAGACGGAGACAGTCATGCAACCTCATGTCCCCAACTCCATCAAAGTGTCTGTTGCCAGCGAAAAGGCGCTGGCAAGGTGTGATAAGTACATGCTGACACACCAGCAGCTGGCCTCGGATGGGGAGCTTGAAACTAAACTGATAAAGGTAACCATCTGAATATGAGAACGGGAACAGACTGAGGGGTCACTGGGAATTCATACTTCATTGCTCTGAAGCCCATTTATGTGCCAGAGCTGTGTGTGGCATATATACTGTCCTGCCTACGTTTTGAGGGGGTCAAACTAAGGATCTACGTAATGTTAGTTGACTAGAGTAAAATAAGACCAACATGTACTTCATATACGTGTACAAAATACATTACCTCTCCTGTCTATCACTATTTGGTGAGCACAATATGGTGGATCTGTTGTGTTATTTGTGCTGAATATGGTTTATTCTTCTAAATTTTAGGGTGATGTTTACCGGACTCGAGGGGGAGGTCAGTCTGTTCAGTTCACTGACATTGAAACCCTCCGGCAAGAATCCCCTCCCGGCAGCGGGTGAGTTTCAGAATTTTGTGGTCACATCTAATCCATTGTCTTGACCGTCTAAATACTAAAGAGACATCTCACTATGGCTTCTCGATTTCGACAGTTCATAGTTTTGCTAACCTGTTAATACTTGCTGTTTTCTAGCCGCAAGCGCAGATCTTCTGGATCTAACCAGCCCCCACAGAATGAATACACGGACTCTGAGTGGACCGATGTGGAGACCAGAGTATGTATGACTGGATAACACATCTGTACATGGGTAAAATGCCTTTAATCTAGGCATACATTTAATGCCAGGAACAACTTCTTATGCTTTGTAGTGTTCTGTTGCCATGGAAATGAGAGCTGGATCCAATATGGGACCTGGGTACCAACATCACGGCATTCCTAAGTAAGTGTTCAATTTCTCTGCTATGGTACCCACATCTTAAACACTGGGGCATACTGAGAGGTGTTTGAGAAAGTGACTGGTCAGGATAGATGGAAGCTGAGCTGTAATTGGCCTCCCAGGTCCATGCATCTCGCTGTATAAGCAACCTACTCGTAAATGCATGCAGAATTATTGCGTATTGCTGCTGCCTTTTTTAATTCATTTCTTTTTTGCTTTGCTGTCACCTCAACAAACGACAAGACCGTTTAGATCAAGGGACGGCAATCTTTGGCACTCCAGCCATTGTGAGACGGCAAACACAGCAAAAGGCTTTACTCCAGCCAAAGGCTGTGAGGGCATGCTGGGAATTGTAGTTTCACAACAGCTGGAGTGCCGAAGGTTGCGAACCCCTGGTAAATGTCAATATTCTTAACCCTATATGATGAGATCTTTAACCTGTTTGTGTACATTGATGTATGTCCCTATTCAGGAGTCTTTTGTATTGCATGTCGAATTTGCACATGTGCTTTAATGTTCCTCTATTTCTAGGCGAAGAAAACCTTGAATGCCCTGTGAAGGTTGATGAACACTATTCAACTCCGGGACGTCAGGGCCGGCAGGCTTTTCTTTGTATATATGGAAAAGAAACCGGAAAATTTTTAAGGCTAGCTGATCTGTGAAGCTGTTACTCTGCATGCCCACCTGGAATTTACTACCTGGCAGATTGTGTATATAATAATTTTCTATATATATACACACCATCTTTTGCTGCATGTATTTTTATGGAACCTTTCATACGCTCTAATTCTGTATTCCAGCATATAAAACTTTGGAGTTTTGACCTAGACTGTGTACACATTTCCAAACTGGCCATGAAAGGGTTTTTATGATCTATAGATTTTCTTTGTAATCTTATTTAGAAGAATTGCTGCTGTTTCTTAAGTAGCAAAAATGCACTTTACAAAAGCTGTTCATCCAGAAACACTATTTAATATGTCCCAAGTATTGTACAGAACGTCTTTACAGACCTTGTCTAACGTCGGTGATGGCCGGGATCCAGTGTGTTTACAACATACAGGTAGTCGGGATTTAATAAAACTTTCAGTGGCTTACATGAAAACATTTTGGGCTTCATGAATTTCCCTGCTGTGCTCGGACCAGTTGTAGACCTCGTTTTTTGATGGTAGAGCCAGGAAACATTCTGTGCATGGCTGAAACAATTTGAAACTGTTCTGAAGCAATGCAATATTCTGTCTGGCAACGGTTACACTACAGGAATGTGGCAAGAGATTACATTAGTGTCTGTCCTGTGGGTGAGATGCAGGGTGCATGTGGGGTGGCACTGATGCCAAAGCTACTGGTCGACACTCAGAATAATGACTATCTGGCTGTCATACAGTAGTCTTGTCAATTGTACCAACCAGCGTACACGAACGTCTACCCACATCCGATCTGTCAGGAGAGTGGAGTTGGAGGGACACTAAATTCTCAGAATTGTAGCTTATTCTTGTAATTGTATGCAATTCCATCATACAACCAGTAGAGGGGGGTATTTCTAACATTTTTATTTTCTGGCAGTTTATTCCTTTGCTATACTTCTAACAAATATTTCCATGAATTGGGCGTTCAGATTTTTTTGTTTTTCCTTTTATGTATTTTTATTTATATGATTTAGTCATCACTTTTACATGTGTTTAATGCACTTAGAATAATGGAGAGAACTTCTTCATAATTTCTCTGTTCACAAGGTGGGAAATATTGCAGTGGTAACAAGGATGTTCCCCCGTGACTAGAATGCAGGATTTTAGACACCTTTCTTATGGACACTTTGCATAGATTCTCGGCCATTATTTTTTTTGTGTTTTTATTTTTTAAACTCTTCATACCCTGTGTTTGTCACCTCCTGTACCACCATTATTTTCACTAACTCAGTGGTGTGGCACAATGGTCAAACTGTGTCATGCCCCCCTCCCAGCAATGTACGTGTTTGAGGCTAGGGCTACAGGAGATGCAGTAAAATTGTGAAATGACGGCAACATGACCTCAATGTTTCTCTTTAAGAATATCCCTTTAAGATCGGTTACAGATTTTTCTTGTGCTGGAGCAGCTTCTTGGGAATACAACAATAACCTAAATGGGGGTGGAAAACTAATAGTTAATCATGCAACTAAAATCTCTGCAGCTTGAAAAGGAAGACTCCTGTGATCTGCCAAATGTACCTGCTTTCACTGATCTATTTTAGTTCTTGTATATGAGACTGGTCTGTTATATAGTTTTGTGTGTAAATTATGAAAGGGCATTGAAGGTCTGTCAATCATGGTAGCCTAGTCTATTCTAGAACTATAATAAAGGACTCTTTTTGCAAGGTACCTGTGTGTTGGGCATTTTTGGCTTAATACTTTTCTGTCTGGGAAACAATGCATCCTGAAAACAAGCCCTTCTACTGTTCAAATGCAATAATGGGGCTCATAAAACCTCTTCGATGTAAAAATGGCTGCAGATGTGAGACTGTTATAGATCCTGGAGAAATGTATCTAATCTCAGATCTATGGTTTCCAGTAAAGGGACCGGTGACGTTCTCCTCACCCCAAGTTTAGCAGCACCAGATTTGTCGGCAGCTGCTTATCTGCTGAACAATAGTCTTATTTCTGACTTTAGTGTGACTGTTTACTGTGTACACCATACTAGCCATGAATACAGTAGAATTCAATGTCTCCGATTTACTGATGCAACTTTTTGGATTATATAATAATAATAATCTTTATATAGCGCCAACATATTACGCAGCACTTTAGAATTTAGAGGGAACATGAAACAAACAATATCAGACATTACATAGTGACAAAGTTCATTTACAATTAGCTGGGCGTTGTGAATGGGAGTGTATGATGCTGACGAATCAGCATCATCCACTTCTCTTCGTTAACACCCAGCTTCTGGCAGTGCACAGACACAGCGTGTCCTCGCGAGATCACGCTGTGACGTCACTCACTTCCTGCCCCAGGTCCTGCATCGTGTCGGACGAGCAAGGACACATCGGCACCAGAGGCTACATTTGATTCTGCAGCAGCATCGGCGTTTGCAGGTAAGTCGATGTAGCTACTTACCTGCTGATGCTGCTGCAGAATCAACTGTAGCCTCTGGTGCCGATGTGTCCTCGCTCATCCGACACGATGCAGGACCTGGGGCTGGAAGTGACGTCACAGCGTGATCTCTCGAACACGCTGTTTGTCTGTGCACTGCCAGAAGCTGGGCGTTGTGAAGAGAAGTGGATGATGCTGATTCGTCAGCATCATTCACTTTTATTCACAACGCCCAGCTAGTAAAAACGCCCAGATGTACGCACATAATACACGCCCACTTGTACATAACTTTAAACACGCCCAGTTGTACTTTAGAAAGCCTCATTTACATACATATAAAAATGGTCATAACTTGGCCAAAAATGCTCTTTTTTTAAAATAAAAAAGTTACTGTAATCTACATTGCAGCGCCGATCTGTTGCAATAGCAGATAGGGGTTGCAAAATCTGGTGACAGAGCCTCTTTAAGTAGGAGTTTGTGTTCTACAGTGTCAAAGGCTGCAGAGAGATCCAAAAGAATAAGGAGAGCGGATTTACCGTCTGATTTAGCCGCCAAGAGATCATTTGAGACTTTAGTAAGGGCAGTTTCTGTGGAGTGTAGAGTACGGAAACCAGATTGTAAGGGGTCAAGAATGGAGTTAGCAGAGAGATAGCGGATAAGGCGAGAGTAGACCAAGCGTTCCAGGAGTTTGGCGATGAAGAGAAGATTAGAGACTGGTCGGTAGCTAGCAGCGCTGGATGGGTCAAGAGTTTTTTGTTTTTTTTTCCAGTAATGGGTTTATAATGGCATGTTTAAAAGCGGAGGGAAAGATACCAGAGGAAAGAGAGAGGTTAAATATTTTAGTCAGGTGACTAGTGACAGCTGGGGAGAGGGACTGGAGGAGGTGTGAGGGGACAGGATCACTAGGGCAGGTAGTAGGACAAGAAGAAGAGAGGAGCCTCGAGACTTCACTCAGCATTTGACCCAATAACTGAAGAAGAGGGAGTGCGGGAGGGAAGGGGATCGATGTTACTAGGGGAATGGGAGATAACATCATGCCGGATGTTGTCAATTTTAACTTTCCAAGGGGGGAAAGGGCAGCGCCACACCGCCCCCTTGTAGGTAGCGCCCCTGTGGCTGGTTATTTCCGCTGCAGGAGTTTCCCCTAATGTCACTGTCCATATATGGATAGTGATGTCGGGCTGCCTGTAGGAGTGGAATCCCTGGCCAGAGGGATTCCGCTCCTACAGGGAGCTACAGTGGTGCTATGTAGAAGGGGGCTGTGGTGCACTACGAACAGCAAAAAGAATCTCCATCACCACTGTGGAGGAGAGAGCGAGCAGCAAAAAGCACGGTCGTCACTCGAATCACATGCAAGTGACGCCCGTGTTTTACAGAGCCCCATAGACTTCTATAGGGGCTGTGAGAACAGACCAAAACATGTTGTTTCATTTTTTGATGGCCTGGTTTACCGGGCCGTCCTAAAATCGGCCGTGTGAATAGCCCCGTTTGGGGTCTATTTTTTTATTTTTTTTTGTACTGCGGCCGTGTGATGGCCGTTAAATAAGTGTCCATCACACAGCTGTCTATCCCTGCCGTGTGAATAGGGCTGAACTCTGGATACATTGCATTAATATCCTGAATTACAGCCTGTATTAAGGTTGTCACACTTGGCATAATTGCCTTGTATTTCTGCTGTGTAAAAATAAGTTGTGGATAACTTTATCATGTCCAATGGAAGAAATACTCTGCCAATCAGATGCAGATTTCTCAATTTCTGCGATATAGATTTCAATTAAATTAGATTGTAAAGTGATCTGCAGCATGCTTTTAGATTGTGGAAATATAAGGCAAATACGCCATGTGTGATACCACTCTTTTATAGTGCAGATATCTCCCAGCATTCCATGCTTTCTCAGTGTCTTGGGAAGTATGGTCTTTACACCAAGAAATGACTATCTGATTAGATAGAAAAATAAATTAATGGCTCATGAACATGAATGCATGAGGTCTCTGAATGAGCCAGTGACCACATTGAGTCCTGTCCTAAGAAATCGGGAAAGTTCCAAAATATTAACACACTATTTCTATTCTATTTCTTGTAGAGGGGCCTGCAGCTGCCCCCCCCAAAAACACCCCCCCCCCAATTGGGGCTCCCTCTAGGAGCAGAATACCCGGCCAGAGTGTCGGCAACTCTCTGGCTGGGGATTTGGAGCCAGGAGGAGTAAGTGGCAGGGCCGGGAGCGGATAGTTTCCTGCTCTACCATTATATTAACTTGTATCTTCGTCCTGAGGACACAGCTAATTGAAATGGTAGTTGCCGGTCAGGTCCGCGGACAATAATTTGCCGGGACTGTCTCTCTAGAATTAGTCCTGGCAATATCGGGACTGTTGGCAACTATGCACCCACATTTACCTTCCCACCTAGTTGCGCCCCGTCTGTTCCCTCCTAGCTACGTCCCTGATTTTACATTTTCCTGGGGGGGCTGCCATTTTTATTAGCATTTGTGTATGTGCCTCCTTATGACACATGCACAGATACTATAGGGCATATTGTTGGCTACCGTCCCTACTCTCCTATGTCGGGTGTGCTTTGTTGCATGCGCTGTTCACAGCGACACTGCATAGGAGCTCACTCTAGGGGGAAAGCTGGTGCGGTTTTATTGAAGATCAGACCCTATTATGACAACTTCTGGCAACACATGGAGGCTTAGGGTCAACTACAGCAGAGAAGCGGAGGCGGCAGCAACAGCAGGTGCATTATTGGGGTGGCTGGCGGTTAAGAGCGGCTGCAGCAGCTTTGATGGGGGGTGGCAGGTGTGTTTGCTTGGTGGGGGGGGTCGGCGCGGGGGAATGTGTGTGGCAGGATCACAATTTGGTTGTGGGGCACGCACAAAATGGTGCTGCACAGTGGTAGGCAATTTGAACTTTGACATGAGCCAGAAAAGGAGGGGTTGAGATAGCTAGGAGAGTGCGTGTCTGTCCCACATTTACAGCAACCGTCAATCGGGTTGCTTTCATTGTCACCTTGATGCAATTGTTGAAACTGCTCCATCTAGTGGCCAACATATGAAAATATTAGAAATTAATAATCCTTTTTTAGGCTGGATTCACAGTTTTTTTGCAGGCGGAAAATCTGCCTCAAAATTCAGTTTGGAATTTTGAGGCAGATTTTGCTCTGCCTGCACGCCATTTTTTTGGCCACGGCCAAAAAAAAACCACGAAAAATGCTTTCTCTGCCTCCCATTGTCAGTGGGAGGTCAAAGGCGTGAACGTCCGAAGATAGGGCATGTCCCTTGTTTTTCGTCCAATTTTTGGTGCGTTTTCCAACGTGGTTACCGCATCAAAAAACTCTGTGTGAACTCCCCCTTAACCCGTTGTTTTTACATCGGTCACTAATGGGCCTTATTCCGATGCCATAGACTTTTTATGTCGTGGCATCGGAATAAGTAAACGGAGCAGGGAGCTGTCAAATCTCCCTGCTCTCCGCTGCCAGAGGTAGCTGAGGGCTGGAGGTGTCCCTGCTCTGCCGGGTGAGATCGATATTAGTATCGATCTCATCCATTTAACTCCTCAGATGCGGTGCTCAATAGCGAGCACCGCATCTGAGTGGTTTTGGAGAGAGGGAGGGAGCTCCCTCTCATCCCACCGACACCCGGCGATACGATCGCCAAGTGTCTGTGTCTTTAATGGCAGCCGGGGGCCTAATAAAGGCCCCCAGGTCTGCCTGTAATGAATGCCTGCTAGATCATGCCGGAGGCATGACCTAGCAGATGCCTGTCCGGTTTAAACGGACAGGCAGTAATACACTGCAATACAAAAGTATTGCAGTGTATTATAATAGCGATCGCAGAATCGCATATTAAAGTCCCCTAATGGGACTAGTAAAAAAGTTTCAAAAAAAGTTTAATAAAGTTAATTTAAAAAAAAATTAAAAACCCACTTTTTCCCCTTACAAACTGCTTTACTATTAAAAAAAACAAAATAAAGTAAAAAAGTTACACATATTTGATATCGCCGCGTCCGTAACGACCCCGACTATAAATCTATTACATTACTTAACCCGCATGGTGAACGCCGTAAAAAAAATAAATAAAAAACGACAGAAAAATTGCTGTTTTCTGTGAATCCTGACTTTAAAAAAATGTGATTGATTGAAAAGTGATCAAAAAGTCGCATCTACTCCAAAATGGTACCAATAAAAACTACAAGTCTTCCCGCAAAAAAAAAGCCCTCATACAACCGCATCGGCGAAAAAATAAAAACGTTACGGCTCTTCAAATATGGAGACACAAAAACAAATAATTTTGAAAAAAAAGCGTTTTTACTGTGTAAAAGTAGTAAAACATACAAAAACGATACAAATTTGGTATCGTTGCAATCGTAACAACCCGCTGAATAAAGTTATTGTGTTATTTATACCACACGGTAAACGGCGTAAATTTAGGACGCAAAAGAGTGGCGAAATTTCAGATTTTTTTCTATTCCCCCCCCCCCCCCCCAAAAAAAGTTCATAAAAAGTTAATCAATAAATAATATGTACCTCAAAATGGTGCTATTAAAAAATACAACTTGTCATGCAAAAAACAAGGCCTTATACAGCTATGTCGACGCAAAAATAAAAGAGTTATAGCTCTTGGAATGCGACGATGGAAAAACGTAAAAAATGGCTTGGTCATTAAGGTCTAAAATAGGCTGGTCATTAAGGGGTTAATGTTTCCTGACTTGTGGAAAAAAAAAATTGCAAAGATTTAGAAAAAATAAACAAATAGTGCGTGCGTGCGCACACACGCACAGTCGTGACACATTCCCTTTAAAAGGACATTTGCAGAGTTTCCACAGGATACGCCATAAATGTCTAATAGATGTGTGTCGCCCCTCTAAGACTTGCACCTATCTCCAAAATGGGGGTTCCCAGATCCCCATCTCACCTGGCAAGGCAGCCCATAGGTGCACAACAGGACGAGATGTGAGCTACGCTGTTGCATGTGAGTTACGGAAACCGCATGCCTCATGTTCCTTCCTGTGCACCGCCTGGATGTGGCGGCCGGGAGATAGATGCGGGGCCTACCTCTGGGACTTGCATCTATCAGACATTTAAAGCGTACCCAGCGGATATGCCATAAATTTCTGTGGTAACACAACCCTTTTTAAGAGCACATGGTTGCTTTATTGGAAAATGCGCCATTATTAATATATGCGAGCCATTGTCTTATCTGTTGTGACATTATTTATTAACCATTTACTTCATGCAGTTTGTAAAAGTAGGGGGGGGGGGTACTGGCTGTGATTTAGACACATTCATAAATGCGACGACTTTAATAAAGCAGACATTGGCTAAAATCACTTGATAAAATGTGGGCCATTGGCTTTATGAATGTATTTTCATATGCATTGATGGTTTTTATTTTTAGTCTGTTGTCCACAATACTATGAATTTCTAAGGACAACCTGTAGAATTGGGAATACGGCTTTATTCGTGTATACACAAATGTCTGCAATAAATGGTGTTCACGGGGGAATACAGGCATTGCTTTCATTATAGATGTGCTCATATCTAACATATTGTATATGTATAAGAATGTAACTGGTTTTGAGTTTTCCCCGGCATCGGACTACAAATTATATGATGGTTGTCTGTGGTCGCACAAATATTCTCAGCAGGGTACAAAAGCCGAGCTGCTGCTACATGGGTGGCCAGAACAGCAGTGCCTGAAGATGTTAAAAATGGTTTATGATCAAAGGAGGGTATTCTGAGCTGAACACAACACTGGGAACTTGAAATAGAACAGTGTCTCAGACAGGTCCAAATTCACGATCAGCTACCCTGCTAATAACATAATACTGCCAAGGCTCTTCTTTCATGATCCTACAATCCTAGACTGTCTATGCAGATCCAGATCCTGGGGCCCGGGGTTTCAATCTGACCAAGGACAACATCTGCATGGAGTTTGTATGTTTGTGTGGGTTTCCTCCCTCGCTACAATTTTACTGATAGTCACTGGCTTTCTTGAGATTCTGCATGGGTCTGAGATCGATAAATTGATTGTGAGCCACCACTGGGGACTGATGTGGATGGTGACAATCTGTACAGCGTTTCAGAACATGTTGGTGCTTTATAAGCAGTGGAAATAAGAGGAAAACTGACTTCTGTACATTTTCCTTTATGACGTAGTTACTAAGAAGATCTAACAAAGTATTCCGCACTGCTGTCTGTTGTAACCGCTTCATAATGTTTGGAGTCATCATTGAGAACAAAGCAGTTTGCGAATTTCATCAATGTGAACATTCACGTCACATGCATAAGGCTCTATTCACACAATGGGCCTCATTTATCAAAACTGTCTGACAGGAAAAAAAAATGGCCGTATTATCCATAGCAACCAATTATAGCTCAGTTTTTTTGTTTTTTTTAAATATCAAATTAAAGGTCAGATTTTCGGTTTGTTTTGATGAGAGCCCCCCTATTTATAATACTGGTGTCCTTTTGTGGTAGAGGGCCCCCTTAGGTGCCGAGGCCTGGGTACGACTCCTACCTCTGCACCCCCCTATAGCTATGCCCCTGATTCCCTGGAACATTAGCCCCTCTGGTTAATCCTATGTGCTACTGTGTACAGCGATGAACTCATTTAAACTGAGCTTTCAATAAGTTAAGTGGTAGCTTGTGACTATTTAACAGGCTAAGCTGCATTGATGTCATATTCAGCACGGGATAACAGATCTGAGAGAAATATCCATATAATTGCTAGCTTAAGACATGTTTAAAATACTTTGCCATTACCAGAGGCTCTGCCCCTTACCCAGATTGCACCCTACAAAGTTCTTGTACAAGTGCCCTCATCCTAATAATGCTCTCTTCAGTTACAGGTCAAACCCTCTGAATACTGGCAGGATTAGTGCCTAGGGCAGCAGTCTATGCTCTCACATGTGCCACTTACTATACTCAGAATAAGCGGTAATGCAGACAGCTAGATGAGCTGAGGGCGGCTAATTACTGCTACTGGATATACAGGGGGGCAGGGGTCAGATGCTGCTCATTCCACGGTCTGCCCGGCCTTAGAGTGGGGCTTAGCTAATTATGGTGCAGGGCTCCAGTCTGGGCCTGAGCTTCTGTACTTAGCCCAGCTATTTACACTGCCAGCTCCTGGCACAGAGACGTACAGCAGACGTTACATTTGTTGCCTGTAGTTTACACTAACATCATGACGTCTCCCCGTTCTTATAGTCCAACAACAGGATTATATAATCCAGATAGAAGCGTTAATAGACGCTGTGCCCTCACACGTCAGTGAATTTCAGTCCAGTAGCATTTATCTTATGTCTGGACCTTACGGAACAGCAGCAGTCTGTTATTAAGAAAAATAAGATGTAACATTCTGTAGAAGCAAAGCACAGGCCCATAGATTGTATTATTAAAGAAGCAGACTCCACAACAGACAACGCACTTCAGTTTTAGGCCTCGTTTACACGAGCGTGATATACGTGCGTGCGACGCGCGTGCTTTTCACACGTGTCGTACGCACCTATATTAGGCTATGGGGCAGTGCAGACAGTCCGTGAGTTTCACACAGCGTGAGTGCGCTGAAAAAAACCTCACGACATGTCCTATCTTTGTGCGCTGTTCGCGCATCACGCACCCATTGAAGTCAATGGGTGCGTGAAAACCACGCATGCCACACGGAAGCACTTCCGTGCGAACTGCGTGATTCGCGCAACAACTGTCAAACTCTGAATGTAAACAGAAAAGCACCACATGCTTTTCTGTTTACAAACATCCAAACGGAGTGTCATAATGATGGCGGCTGCACGAAAATCACGCAGCCGCGCATCATACGCTGATGACACACGGAGCTGTTATGTGCCTTTTGCGCACGCAAAACGCAGCATTTTTTGCGTGCGCAAAACGCACACGCTCGTGTGAGGCCTTAGGCTGTGTTTACATCTGCGTTGGAGACTCTGTTTGAAGCCTCCGAGCTGCACTATTTTGTTCAGTAACACAACAAACCTCATTATAGTTGACGGGATCCGTGGGCGCCGTTGGTGTCTGTCATGTGACGTATCTGTCACAGCCTTTATTTTTGTCGCTCTGCTCCTATGACAGAACAGAAATAACGAGCGTAGATATGAACAGAGCCTTAGACAATAACATGTTTAGCCAAACTTCACATGTAAATGTTACAGATATACACCGTGTTCCAAATTATTATGCACATTGGATTTAAGTGTCAAACATTTAATTATTAGTTTTTCAATTAAACTCATGGATGGGATTGTGTCTTAGGGGGTCTTTGGATCATTGTAATCAATCTCAGACACCTGTGATAATTGGTTTGCCCAATCAAAGGAAAACTACTTAAGAAGGACGTTCCACATTATTAAGCAGGCCACAGGTTTCAAGCAATATGGGAAATAAAAAGGATCTCTCTGCTGCCGAAAAGCGTGAAATAGTGCAACACCTTGGACAAGGTATGAAAACATTGGATATTTCAAGAAAGCTTAGGCGTGATCATCGTACTGTGAAAAGATTTGTGGCTGATTCATAGCACAGACGGGTTCGTTCAGATAAAGGCATAATGAGGAAGGTTTCTGACAGACAAATGAATAGGATTAGGAGAGCAGCTGCTAAAATGCCATTGCAAAGCATCAAACAGGTATTTGAAGCCGCTGGTGCCTCTGGAGTCCCGCGAACCTCAAGGTGTAGGATCCTCCAGAGGTTTGCAAGTGTGCATAAAGCTATTATTCGGCCACCCCTAAACAATGCTCAAAAGCAGAAACGGGCTCAGTGGGCTCAGAAAGTGGGCTCAGAAATACATGAAGACTAATTTTCAAACCCTGTTGTTTACTGATGAGTGCCGTGCAACCCTGGATGGTCCAGATGGATGGAGTAGTGGATGGTTGGTGAATGGCCACCATGTCACAACAAGGCTGCAACGTCAGCAAGGAGGTGGTGGAGTCATGTTTTGGGCTGGAATCATGAGGAGAGAGCTGGTAGGCCCCTTTAGGGTCCCTGACGGTGTGTGAAAATGACCTCTGCAAAGTAGGTAGAGTTTATGACTGACCACTTCCGTGGTACAAAAAGAACCGTTCCTTCCGTAGCAAAATTATCTTCATGCATGACAATGCACTATGTCATGCTGCAAAGAATACCTCTGTGTCATTGGCTGCTATGGGCATAAAAGGAGAGAAACTCATTGTGTGGCCTCCATGTTCCCCTGACCTCAACCCTATTAAGAACCTTTGGAGCATCCTCAAGCAAAATATCTATGAGGGTGGGAGGCAGTTCACATCAAAACAGAGACTCTGGGAGGCTATTCTGACAGCCTGCAAAGATATTCAAGCAGAAACGGTCCCAAATACTCACAAATTCAATGGATGCAAGAATTGTGAAGGTGATATCAGAGAAGGCGCTATATAAATAAAGATTATTATTATTATTATTAAGGGGTCCTATGTTAACATGTAACTTGGCCTGTTAAGTTTTTTTTTTTATTGAAAGAGCTTTTGATTTCTGTAAATATGACCTCCTGATGCTGCAAATTCAACAAATTACCATTTTAGTTCTCTTTACAACCTTTAAAATGTTTTGATCTCTGTTGTGCATAATAATGTGAAACAGTGCATTTTGAGTTTTTTACTTCTAAAAAAAAATCTGTTATCATTAGGAGATTTGTTCAATAAAATTCGCATTATACTCCAACTGTCGATGGCTTGAAGATTATACTGACTGTCATTTGCATCGACTATTTAGGAAAATCAACGAAAAATAACATTTGCATAATAATTTGGAACGCGGTGTAAAAACCCAAGGAAAGGGCTTTGTTACAGAGGCATCATGGGTAGGGAGAATCTCTGCGGTTAAGATGATGATCCTCCCAAAAATACTATATCTATTTAGAAATGTACCTATTCTGCTATCAGTATCTTATCTTAAAAGACTCCATGGTATAATTAATAAATATATATGGAAAAACTCCCGCCCTAGAGTAGCTGCTGAGGTATTATACCAGCCAATTGTTTTTTTTGTTATATATTCTTTTATTTGTCATTTTGTTTTTTATATTACAAATCTTACAGAATATACACAACACAGTGCGAAAAAAGGCAATGAAAAACAGTCTACGTTTCACTGGTCAGTTATCTGCCCCGCATAAGTACATGGGGTCACCTGAAAGTACCATGTCGCTAAATACAGTTAATTAAGGAATCTCCGATATGCACCCTGAACCCGCAGCCGTGCATGATATATCCTGAGTGCGCACAGGTGCATCAAAGGAGAAGAGAGATGCAGAGACAGAAAGAAGAAAAGACAAAAATAGTGAGGAAAGAAAGAGAAGGAAATGGGGGGAGAAAACAAAAAAGAGGGGAGGGGGGGGAGCTGACCTGACATACCGTGTCTAGACGGGGATTCACGAGGCCATGATGGTTTTATATTCCTCGGTCGTTTGGAAACTAATCCATTCACGCCATGTTTTTAGGAAGGAGGCATGAGTCCCCTTCATTGATGCCGTGAGGTCCTCCATTCTCATGATCTCCTGGATCTTGCCGAACCACATGCCCACCGTCGGCGGACCGGACTGTCTCCACAGTGCAGGAACACATGCCCTAGCCGCGTTTACCAGGTGTTGAACTACCGAACGTCTATACAAGGGCAGTGGGACCTCGCACAAATGAAGCAGGAAGAGGCCCGGAGATCCAGCCAATTGTTAAAGGGGGTTTGGGTCTCCCGAACTTGGCTCATTATTATTATGCAGCAATTTTGGATCAAACTAGAATGTGGAAGACTAAAGTTCCTATGAAACATTGGATTTCTATGGAAAAGGAATTACTTGATGGATCTTCTGTAGAAGCGCGCATGTGGCTATTGTCCACTGGTGCTAAAATATCTAAATCTTCTTTTTTAACGATTGATGCAGGGCTCCAGGTCTGGAAAAAAATTACTGTTACTCACCCTATAATCCCGGTGAGATTTTCTGATCTTCCTCTTCGACTGCTTCCGCTTCTGATACCTGATATTGATATCCAAAATTGGCTGATGTCCGGCATTGAGTGTATTTCTGACATTATGGAGCGAACTCATCTAATGGCATTTAATGATATATGTCTGAAGTACAACATACCCCATAGGGACTTTTATAAATTCTTTAGAATACGTCATTTGTTGAGTACATTGCCTCCTCTGATTGATTCCCCTAAAACGCCTTTTGAATTGTCATTCACTAATCTGGATAAA
Source organism: Rhinoderma darwinii (assembly GCF_050947455.1). Classification (NCBI taxonomy): domain Eukaryota; kingdom Metazoa; phylum Chordata; class Amphibia; order Anura; family Rhinodermatidae; genus Rhinoderma; species Rhinoderma darwinii. Next base: position 334,944,896 of record NC_134689.1, read on the forward strand.
ACATGCAAAGGGATATCAAAAATTTATAAGGTATTGTGTGAGGGTTTGCTTCGGGAGGAATTTCCTTGTCTGGGGCATTGGGAGAGAGATCTGGGAATCCCTATAAGTACGCAGGATTGGGAAGCTACTTTCAATCTAGCTTGCTCTCTCTCTAAGTGCGCTACACATTTGGAAGCGTCTAGGAAAATAATGTATAGGTGGTATTACACTCCTAATCGTTTGTCGCGAATATATCCAACATCATCAGATAGGTGCTGGAGGTGCCACACTTCTAAGGGTACCATCCTCCATATTTTCTGGGAGTGTACAGTATTGTCCAGCTTTTGGCAGCAAGTAGAAGATTTCTTATGATCTCTTTTAGGGGTTGACATTCAGCTCGCTCCTGCTCTAGCCCTACTGCATGTGGGATTGGTGGATTTCTCTCCGGGTGTCAGAAACGTACTTTTTCATGCATTGCTGTCTGCAAAAATATTGATTGCAAAATACTGGAAATCTACAAAAGCGCCTAGTATGAGTGAAGTGATTTTATATGTTAACAATAATTGTGTTATGGAACGCGCTTTAGCCTCTATTCAAGGGTCCTACGCTCGTACTTCCTTATGGGATCAATGGACTGACTCTACTTACTCCGATATACTCTTATGATTACCTTAGTCGAATATGTGGTCAATTTGCCGTATCTGGATCGGGAGTTTTGTTTGTATGTTTCTCTTTTGTTTTCCTGTAAAAAATGTGATCCTTATCCCAATGCTTTGTTTGCAATGTTTCATTGCTGTATGTAATGATTAGATGTATACTGGATCAATAAAAATTTGTTTATCAAAAAATAAGGCTTCACCCTGCAAATTACAGGGGTACTTAACTAACTTTGTGTTCACATCAGTGTTGCCCTTCCGTCGAGGGGTTCCCCGGATGTTTCCGTTCAGTAACCTTAGTTTCTGTTTGCATCACCATTGATCTCAATAGTGACGGAAACGTTGCTCAAGGCTTCCGTTTGTCACTGTTGTGATAGGGTTCCGCTGTTTTGATGGAATCAGTAGCGCACTCGCAGCTAAGGTTTCCGTTTGCCTTATTATTGAGGGGGTAACCTGACGGAAACCTCAGACGGAACCCCTCAACGTAAGGGCAACGCTGATGTGAACAGGCCCTAAACCAACATCTAATACATACCAACAACAGTCCAGACCATGAGAGGAAACATTTCATCGATGTTTAGTAGATTAGGGGTATCGCTTTGAGAAATATTGGAAATTATACTCTGGACTATTAGCATATGCAGGAGAACCCCCAATAAAGTCCTAACAATAGTGGGGAAATAGTAGGCCAGTGACATAGAAGAGAAGCATTAGAAGATAAACTCAAGCACTCCTTAGGTCAATATGCAAAAAATTGGTTTATTAGTGTAAGGCAATATTAAGAGATAAGTAACGTTTTGGCCACAATCCGGCCTTTGTCAAACTCTATTGCCACTGGTCAATAGAAAAAAAAACTACCTCTGGGAAATAGCACTGTGGAATGAAGTAACTGGTACCATTGGTACGCGTATACCAATGGTACACTAGAGAGAAAGTACTATGCACACCAGAAGGGAAATTATTTACCAAATAAATTTTATTTATAGCCAGTGACAGTGAGACGTTTCGGTCAATACCGTGACCTTCCTCAGGAAATTTGTCAATGCTAGATCCTGTTTGATGGCACATTCGTATGGCGGCTGACTGCTAGAGTGAGGCGAATACGCCATCAAACAGAATTTCCCTTCTTGTGTGCATAGTACTTTCTCTCTAAAGGATCGGGTTGGGCCCCTACTTATGCACCCACGCCTAAACCTAGTGCTATCCAAACCTTGCTACGCCAATGGTACACTAGTTACCCCGTTCCACAGCACTATTTCCCAGAGGTAGTTTTTTTTCTATTGACCAGAAAATATTTATATTGCCTTATACGAATAAACCAATTTTATGCATATCGACCTAAGGACAGGGTGGGAACCCTACCCATAGCACCCAGACAACCTGCAGAGTGCCACAGATTTGATCTACAGAGAAGAGAATAAGGCACACTCCGGGGTACTATAAACATTGGGGCAAATTTACAAAGCTGTCTAAGATAAACTTAGACCAAATATAATATAGTGGTGCACGCTGTAGAGTAAACTTGCCGCATCTTGCTACACAAGCTAGATACTTTTCTCTTATATTAACTCTTGGTTGGCTTAGTCTTCGTTTGGTGCACTTTAGAGCATGTCCAGCCACCCCCTCTTTCCACTCAGCCACATCCCTTTTTCTAGACACTTTATTAAAAGTGTCTAGTGAGGCAAAAAAAAAATCTGTTCTTCAAGGGAATGTGTTGCCAGAAAAACATGTTTGTTTTTTTTAAATTAAACTTTTAGTGTGTAGGTGATTAAACATTGTTCACATTTTTTTTATTTTTTTCACGAGTCAGGAAATATTATAAATTAGATTCTAATTTATAATATTTCCCATTGCTGGTCACTAGATGGAGCTATTCCCAAAATTGCAGCATTGCAAAATTGGGTAAAAAGCCCTCGCTCTAGTGAGCTCTCAGCATCCCCCCCCTCCTTTATCCTGGCTAGTGCCGGGATAAACGAGGGGTTTGAACGGTCTAACCTCCTACACTGTGTGTCGCCATTTTTTGAGCTAACACACAGTGTAGAAGGTTTACATACAGTAGTAAACGTACACAAACACGAACATACATTGAAATCTCTTACCTGCTCCTGCCGCCGCGGCTCCCTCCGGCCCGTCCGCTCCGTCTGCTGCCGCTGGTCCAAGTGCACAAGTCCGGAAGCCGCGACCGGAAGTAGTAATCTTACTGTCCGGCCGCGACTTCCGGTCCACAGGGAAATGGCGCCGGACGGCGCCAATTTCAAATTAGACTGTGTGGGAGCGGCGCATGCGCAGTTCCCACACAGACGGCGTACACAGAAGTGGATGGGACGGGACCCGTTCGCAGTCCCTATGGGACTGTGGCTGCCGTATTCCATGTCTGTATGTGTCGTTAATCGACACATACAGAAATGGAACAAAAAATGGCAGCCCCCATAGGGAAGAAAAAGTGTAAAAATAAGAAAAAGTAAAACACAAACACACAAATAAATATAAACGTTTTTAATAAAGCACTAACATCTTTAACATATAAAAAAAAAATTTGTGATGACACTGTTCCTTTAAAGAGAATCTGTCACCAGATTTCACAATACCAACTGCATGCATTATTAAATAGATCTCTCAGACCTGGTAAAGCTGGTGCATTTACTTTAAAAATCTGTGTAAGACCCCCCCCTTCTCAAAGCTTTTGTGCCCTATGTTTACCATGTATGTCAGGAAAGCTCGTGATCTACACGATACACGTATTCATAGGGCTCCATTAGTCCGACAAAGACCAAGAGTATTTTTTTGGTTTCCGTCGGACTGGTATGTGTCAGCATACCTTTTTTTTTTTTTTAAAGTATGTAATAGCATACTAGACAACGCTATTTCATCCTGAGGGATCCCGCAAACAAACATCTACTGCAGGCTATATGGTTTTTAACATGGGAGCCTATAGGTGACAGATGCCACAGTATACTCCTGAGGAAGCAAGGTTTCTCTTGGCGATACGCGTGGGGCTGGTCTTTATTTTTTTTAGTGTGCACCCCTCTGCCTGGCTTGTATCTATTGTCTTATTCTCATGATGTTTTAGGTATGTGCCTTTTTGCATTGTATGTCACATTAATTCATGATCTTATCCTATTTTAGGAATTACCACATGTATTGAAGTGGGATCCTTCTTACGGCCATTCATGTGTCCGACAGGTCTTATCTAGTTTGGGGCTCTTGCACACTTTACGGTATATCTTACGGTGTAAGCATATACTGTACTTTCTTTTCAGTAGGCCAACATTTCGGTATCAAAAATCTTTTTTTAAAATTGGGCTTATTGAACCCCTTCAGGACACAGCCTGTTTTGGCCTTGCGGATGCAGCCGATATCTTCAAATCTGGGGTGTCACTTTATGTGGTAATAACTTTGGAATGCTTTTACCTATCCAAGCGATTCTGATATCGTTTTCTCGTGACATATTGTACGTTATGTAAATGCAGAAATTTGGTCGATAAATTCAGTATTTATTTGGGAAAACCACAAATTTTGCAAAAATTTGAATTTTTCTACATTTAAATGTATCTGCTTGTAAACCAGATAGTAATACCCCACATACTTACTAGTTTACATTTCCAACATGTCTACTTTATGTTTGCATCGTTTTTTCAACATCCTTTTATTTTTCCAGGAAGTTACAAGGCTTAGAACTTTACCAGCAATTTCTCACATTTTCAAGAACATTTCCAAAACCTATTTTTGCAGGGACAAGTTCAGTTCTGAAGTAGCTTTAAGGGCCTTATATAATAGAAACCCCCATATGTCACCCAATTTTAAAAACTGCGCACCTCAAAGTTTTCAAAACAGCATTTAGAAAGTTTATTTTGAAACTTAATTTAATTTCTTTTTTTAGAAAATTTATTCTAATCCATTTTTTTCTGTAACACTGAAGGTTTTACCAAAGAAACGCAACTCAATATTTATTGCCCAGATTCCGCAGTTTTTAGAAATATGCGACCCTAGTGTGGTAATGGACTGAAACTCAGAAGCAAAGAAGCACCTAGTGGATTTTTGGGCCTCCTTTTTATTAGAATATATTTTAGGCACAATGTCAGGTTTAAAGAGGTCTCGTGGGGCCAAAACAGTGGAAACACCCCAAAAAGTCGCCATTTGGCAAACTACACCCTTCAAGGTATTTATAGAGGGGTATAGTGAGCATTTTTACCCCACAGGTTTTTTGCTGAACTTAGTGGAATTAGACCATGAAAATTATTATTTTGTCCAATAAAACTTAGAAATTATAAATTTTTACAAGGAATAAAGAAGAAAAATGACACCAACATTTGAAAAGCAAAGGAACGTGCAGCATTTGGCTTTTGGAGCTCCAGTTTGCTGGATTGGTTTTCGGGTGTCATGACGCATTTGCAAAGCCCCTGTGGGACCAAAAGAGTGGAAACGCCCCAAAAAGTGACCCCATTTGGAAAACTACAGACCTAAAAGAATTTATCTGGCGGTGTAGTGCAGTTTTTTTGCTTAATTTAGTGGAATTAGGCCATCAAAACTTCGATTTTTTATTATTCTTTTTTTTTTTTTTTTTAAATCGTTCATAGTGCGCTATAAATTACATATTTACTTTATTCTGCGGGTTAATGCGATTACGGCGATACCATATGTATATAGTTTTTTTTATGGTTTACGATGTTGGCATGATAAAAGCACTGTTTTAAAAAAATTATTTCGTTTTTGTGTCACCATATTCTAAGAGCCATAACTTTTTTTATTTTCCTATCAAGAAAGCCATGTGGGGGCTTGTTTTTTGTGGCACAAACTAGTTTTTATTGGTACCATTTTTCAGTACATGATCCATATTACATTTTTGGGGGGCTGAAGTGACTAAATATAGCGATTCTGGTATTGTTTTATTATTAAAAAAAAAAATTTACGCCGTTCACGGTGCAGGATAAATAACGTTACATTTTTATAGTTCAGGTCGTTGCAGACGTGGCGATGCCAATTATGCATAGTTTATTTGTATTTTTTTTACTTTTTTTATTTTTATACATTTTTTTTACCTTATTTTTTTGAAGTCCCACTAGGGACTTGAAGATCCAACTGTTGGATCGTTGTTAGAATACCGTGCAATACTTATGTACTAATCGCCTTCCGTAGATGGCAGACCCAGAGACCATTGATAGGCCTCCGGTTGCCATAGCAAGCATCGGCACCCCTCAATCGCTTGGCGGGGTGCCGATGGGGTTTTAACTCCTTAAATGCGGCAGTCGCTATTGACCAACGCATTTAAGGGGTTACGGCTGTGATCCAACCCGATGTCTTCTGTCAGTACTAAGGCTGCTAGTAGCAGCAAGTACTGGCAGATGCCAGGCTGCAAGGAATGCCTGTGCGCTCCGTTAGGAGCACATGTAGATTAACGGGTTGCAGGTACAAGGACCAGTGCTGCAGCCCGTTGATCTACGTGGGGTGGTCGGGAAGGGGTTAATAAAAAAAAAATGCTGGCAATAGATCACTGTGTGTGTAATGAATCTATATAATATATGAGTTTCACTTTTTGAGTTGAATTACTGAAATAAATGAACTTTTTGATGATATTCCAATTCATTGAGAAGGACCAGTATGTGGCAGATTTTAGATGGAATGCTCCTTTGAAAAGACCCAAAATAGCTGGATGGCCTCAGCAGGATAATGTGCCCTGCCACACTGCAAAAATTGCCAAGTTCCTCAAACCATTCCTGGACAAAAGTTAAGAGTTAAACGGGTTTTCTTGGACTCCAAATTCCCCAGATCTCAATCCGATCGAGCGTCTGTGAAATGTGTTGGGAAGAAAATTTGAACCATGGAGGACCCACTTTGCAACTTACAGGACTGCTGCTACACATACCACATGACACTTTGAGATTTCTTGTAGAGTCCATTCCTGGATGGGTCAGAGTTGTTTTGGCAGCATGAGAGAGGCCGAATGGTATGTATCTTTTTAACATACTCTGAGGCAGACTTATATTAACGGTCTTAAAATTTTCTTAAAACTAGACTAGAGAGGTAGAAGATGCGCCAAATTTATCACAGTGGTGCAGAAGTGGTGTGATGAATGTGGTGCATCTTGCACGTTAGACACTTTTCTTCCTTACGTCACCTTTTGATTGTCACAAATAATTGGTCTAGGGTAAACCAAAGTTCTAGTACAAGTGTGCCTTTTAAGCCATGACCCCTTTTTGCTAAGCCACACCCCCTTGTCTAGACCCTTTTAAAAACTGTCTAGTGAGCTACAAAAATTGTCTAACACATAAATGTGGCGCAGGGCATGTATGCCAGTTTTTTGGTGGTGCATTTGGCTTCATAATTCTCTCCCTCTACTACGATCCCTTACAATTTAATGGGAACTAAGTGTTATTGTTTTAGCAAAAAAAAAAAAAGCATCCTCATTGTGTAATTAAAGGTTACACACGTTTCCAATATGCTTTCTGTATCACGTCATGGTTTACTTCCATTGGATAAAAATCTGTCTGGGTCCCACTCTTGATTTTGTTGAGGTTAAGGGACGGCTGTCCTGGTACGTGGTCAACGAGACATTGACGGCTATACTTCTATATAAAGTGGACAAGTTTTACGCTATTTGGTCCTCCTGGGCTGACTATGTCGGCAACTCTCTGCGTGACCTGTTTGACTCCTCCATATATGATAGGGTTGCTTTTTCCTTTTCACTTATTGATTTGGGCTTGTCACAAGCGGGATCTCTGTTCTTCCCCTCCTTCTTGCTTTTCTCCTTTCCTTCTTCACCCTCGCTGGTGCTCTTCAGCACATTTGCTCAGTGGCCTCCTATGCTGTACCTGGCCCAGATCTCTAGAATATAACAGTTTTATTGTGCTCCGGGTGCTACTTTCTAATGTATTGTTCCACTGTACTATTTTAATGTTATCCATTCTATGCCTTCCCTATTGTTGGCACACATACGGGTCTTGACTAAACTTTGATGCCAATTGTTTTAGCATGTGCCCGACTACAATTGGTCTCATGTTGTGACTTATTGTCCTGCCTTCTAATCCAATTGTATCTTGACAGTTAGGCCCTATTCACACATTTTTTTTGGCACTAATTTTGAAGCGGAAACCACGTCTGAATCCGCACCGAAAAGCGGCCGAAATGGCTCCCATTGGGAGACAGAGGCATTTTTTTCCCAGGCTACTTTTGGTCACCTCGCAGGAAAATGAAGAGGTATGCCCTTTCTTGTCATGGTTTCCACCTCTGACGAATCAATTGGAGGCAGAAAAAACCTGCGGCACTCTTTTCCAAGCCTTTTTGGCTGCGTTTTTTACCCGCAGCCCTTGCCTTAGCTTCAATGGCCACAGGTAAAAAACAATTTGTATTGTTTATGCCTTTCAGGCTTTGGACTTGACTGTTTACAAACAAAATAATTTGTAAATCGGTCAATTGTTTATTTTCAACAAATCTTTCTATGCCTTGTAGGGTCCCATGCACACAACCGTAGTTTTCATCCGTAATTACGGATGAAATTGTGGACCTATACAGTTCTATTGGCCACAGACACCTTTCCGTATATATTTACGGATGGGTGTCTGGGCCGTAGAAATGTTCTGCAAAATATAGAACATGTCCTATTCTTGTCTGCTTCCACAATTGCAGCGGGATACGGATGTGTATCCGTAGCAATTTGATCCGTATTTGCAGACAGTAAAAACCCTTACGGTCGTGTGCATGAGACCTAACTTTGTACTTTTAAAAAGGTTTATAAATAAGCAAGTTTAAATACAATCTTTCCTGGTCATGTGATCGATACACAGTTGTATGACTCGTTACAATACAGTTATTAGAGCTGTGAAATGTAATGTGATCCTATTAAATTCGGTAATAAATAAACTTCTGTTCAATTTAAATGAACTGGAAGTGTATTGCTGTATATTTTGTGCAATGAACAAGCATAGAAGACAAAACAACAGGAATCTCCCCACAAACTATATTTATTATAATTTATATTTATCCAGTTCAGAACCAGCGAACACATATTAGCCATAAGTCTGCAGTTTATCTCAAAGTTGTGTAGTTATGCAAACCGTAGTTCTGGACACCACACAGTCCACAACCAATGTCCCTGTGTATAACTGTATTCCATTACGGAAAGGACATTGGTATTAGCTAAACTAGAAAGCATGATTGGTAAGTACCAAGCCTATAGGTCTACACGATAAAGATCTGCCACCCCAAGGACTATATACTACATAGTAAGATCACATGGAACGGCATTCAGGCCAGCTGATCGATTCCACAGAACAGGCACGTGAATCAAAATATCCATACAAAATATATAAATATATATCTATCTCTATATACTGGGAGTGTAAACGTATATTGGAAAGTGTAAACTGGCATAAGAAATTCTAGCGTCTCTTTAAAAAGCACAGATTCTGAACCTGGCCAGCCAAGTCCATACCCTGGGTGACAGGTGGACCACATTGCTCTGCTAAATCACATCACAAGTCTCCTATCTCACATCTTTATGAACCTCAGTTTGTTTCCTTTCAAATTCATTGGTTCCCACTCAGATGTCTCAGCTGAAACTGCCTGTTGAGACCAGATCATGCCTACCTCCTTCCACAAAATGATCTATACTTTTCTGAAAGTCACAAGCAAGTGCACTATGAGGAAGTCTGAAAAGGAGCCAAGTAGAGCACAATGCCAACCAAACGAGGCGGCAACGAAGAAAAAAAGCTGGCATTGTACAAATTATGGATTTAACTGGCAATGATCTAATCAACCAGTCGGCCCATTTAAGCCTGTCGCTTATTCAACCAGCTTAGTGTCTTCTCATAGTGCCAAGTCATGATTATAAAAGCTCATAATATTCTTGAGCCATTAAAGTCAAGAGTCAAAGCTACAATGTAGAAGATACAGGACTATTAAATAACCCATTCAGACAATAAATATAAATCTGTCAGGGCCACTTGCCTGCCTGCTAAGACACTAGATCAACCACTCAAAGACAAAGTGCATGTCTAAAGTCAAACACCAAGTTACTTAAATATACCATACTATAACTTGGTAAACACATGGTTTCATTTAACTTGTACTAATCCGGAGTTACAGCCTGTACTATAGTCCAGAGCTCCATTCACAATCCTACAGGCTTCAGAGCCTAAATCTCCCAGCATTCCTTGCGGGCTCAATGTTGAGCTGGTAATTGCTTCTCCAACATCAGATTACTGTAAAGTGCTTGGGGCAAACTGTCCCACTGCATTTTTGGAGCTCAATGTCGTTGGGGAATGTGTGTTCCAACTGTCAACGGTTTCCAATGAGTCATGACGACTAGCAGAATTCTGAATGGAGCTCTGAGGTATAATACAGGCTGACTCAAGATCAGTACAAGAGAAGTAATGTAATGTATTTACAAAGTTACTAAACTTTTTATGTAGATTATATCCATCTATATTGTGAAATGATGTTCAACGCTGGACATACCCTTTGACATACATAAATAATAATTAAAAACCTGGTATCCTGGATTCCAGAGGCCTTTCAGAGGGAACCTCCATTTTCAACTTCACAGGTTCCTATGACTTGTTTAGTTGCTGCTGTGATACATATAAATTACCTTCCATATAAAACTATTCACATTACCTTCTATTTTCGAATACAAGTCGAAAATACGAGCCCATAACATTTCTACCCAGCATGCCACAATGTAAGTGTTCACCTTCTACCTCATGTGAGCCAAGTCTTTCCAGCGTCTCTTCTATTCTTATTCTTTCTTACACACTTTCAACATAACTTCTATGTAGGACACTTGCTTTTCGTTCTCTATCCATCATTCATGTTATTTCTTCTTTTATCAACTTTGGTTGACCACTTACGTGTTCCATCCCAGCCAACATACCGGTTACCCTTTCAAAAGCGAACGTTCACATACTCCCACCCCACCATTCCTCCTTACTTTATCTAAACCACAATTCTTTTAATACATACATTATCCAGTGTATCACATTCCTCAATTTTTAAGCAGAGTGTGTGTAGGGTGTGCATGTTTTCATTTCCACTATGAGCATATATTTTTTTTTTATTGTGTAAATGTGGATTCAGTCTCCTGCAGCAGCTTTATTGCCCACTACCCCACCAATTTAGAGACTGTTTATTGACAACACATCAGCAGACAATTTCTTGTCGCATGTGTATGATCTGTAGTAACGCATCTTGTACATCTGCATCCATGTGGCCCTGTGAAGAACAAAACAATGCTTTAGTATAAGTTATCCACATGCCTATATGTCAGATAGTACAATTAATGTATGTCTCTAGAATAAACAACGATTTTATTTCACAATTAAACAACAAAAGGACACATTGTATATATTTATTACTCTATATTCCTGGCTTACCTGCACAGCATTCAGAAGATGTGCACGATAGATAGAAATGATCTCCTGGTGTCTTCGATGGGTGTCCTGTGACAAAGCATTATGGTGAAGTAAGGATTACAGATTGAAGAGGGTACAATACATAAGGATTATTATTGTGATATTGACCAGAAGAATGCAAAGTTGAGATTGTCCACCACTGGAAATACTGAAGCGCATATGACTTACATGGGCTAAACCCTCAAGCTCTTTATTGCGCACGTGGGCAAATGGGACTGGTGGATCACCAAAGATCAGTTGTGTGGTCATTTATGGTCTATAACAACAGGTTTTAGCAACTGGATATGTGCTGCCAAATCAAACTTTAGTCTTACTACTCCAAATGTGCCAAGTGGCAGGAGAGGCTTGGTGGTATTGTTAATCTATAATTTAATTATAAGAGTCGTATTATAGAACTTACATCTAACTGGCACTGTAGGGATTTGATCTGATTCTGCAGGGCCTCGGCAGACTGGGTCTTCTCAGGGAGCAGGGACAAACTCTGTTTCAGCCTGTCCACATCATTAAGAAGGGAACGGATCTGGTGACCGGACAAAGAACTTTACATTAGATCTTTGTAGTATCTAAAACTTCTACAACCGCGACATACAGCATACACATTTCGTGTCTCACTTGCTTGTCTTTGCTTTCCAGATCTCCACCTGATCGCTGAATGGTCTCCTTTAGTCCCTCCATTGTAGACAGCGATTGTTTGTGCCTCTCCATGAGTTTATTGATCTCTTGTTCTTGACCGCTGCTCTTTTGCCTTAATTTCTCGCTCTGCCGTAAAGCTTCTTGCAGGTCTTTAGCTGCTCGGTTGCTGTCCTCTCTGAACCTGTTGCTGGCCTCCTCAAGCTGAGCCACTCTCTGTTCTAGTGCGATCCTAACCACACTAAAATCGTTTTTTTCTCTATTGCTGTAACGCTCCCGTTCATCTAGATTTTTATGTGCCTTCTTTAATTCCTCACGGAGTTTATTCATTTCCTGCTCAGCCAACGACCATTTCTCGTCCTTTTCCCTTAATTTCTGTTCTGCTGCCGCGGCACTCCTCTGCCAGGCCTCCTTTTCCTCAGCATGCAGGGTGCTGGAGACAGAGCCAGCTTTCTGTTTCTCCAATTCTTTTTCCAAGTTTTGGACTTTTTCCTGCATCTTCTCACTCAGGAAAGCTTTGGCTTGAAGTTCAGCCTCTAGAGTTGTCTTTGTGTTGTTCAATATGCTTTGCAACTCATTGTGTTTCTCTATGGGAATGTATTGACAGCCGAGACTTTCCTGCATTTCCTTGAGTTTCCGTGTGACCTGGAGGTTCTCTTCCTGTAACACATCATTTTTCTCTTTGAAGTCTATCTCTTTCTTCTGAAACTGCTCTATGCAGCCTCGGAGATGCTCCAATTCAGAAAGCATCGAACTTCCTTCTCCCTTTCGGGACATGCGTTCCTCAGCAAGGCTACATTCTGCAATCTCCAGTTCTTTCCTAAGATTCAAAGTTTCTTGCTGCTGCTTGGAAAGATCATCTTGCGCTGCCTGAGTTACACGACGCTGTTTCTGCAGCTCAGACTCCATCTCATTTCTTATTGCCTGGAATTTTTTCTCCTTCTCCTCAATGCTGGTAAGAGGAGCATATTTTTCAGTAATGCAGTGCTGCAATGTGTCCAATTCTGCGCTCTGTTCTTTGAGAGCTACCTGTAGCCGCCTCACCTCCTCTTTTTCATGCTGATAGCTGGCGTGCACCTGCATATACTCCTGCTCAATCTGTTCTTTACATTTCTGCAGCTCTGCCACTTTCTCCTCGTGTTCTTTTTGCATCACAAAATCAGAACTCAACTGTTTTTTGATATTGTGCAGATGGGTCTGCAATTCTGCTCGTGCAGTAGCCTCTTTGGTTGCTTGATCCCGCAGTCCTGCAGTCTTTGCAATCTCACATTTCAGCTTCTCTTGCAATTCCGCCTGCTTTGCAACCTCAATCTTCAGCTGTTTCTGCATGTCAGATTTAAGTGCAGACTCCCTGTCCAGCTGTGCTTGCAGTGCGGTTTGCTTGGCAACATTTCTTTCTAGCTCTCGTTGAACCATTGTAATCTCCTTTGTCTCACTTTCCAGTCGTTTCCTGGTCGTGGTCACCTCCGCTTTAGTCTTCTCTAACTCAGCAGTGAGAGACGCAGAAGTCTGCAGATGTGTAGTCAGGGGTATGTGGTTCTCTCTCAAATTAGCATTCTCTGATAGAAGAGAGTTTGATCTCTTTGCCTCCTCCTCGTGTTTCTTTGACACTTCTGCTAGTTGTTTTTCCAGTTCTCTGATCCTTATCTGCATATCCTTCATATTTTTCTCATGCTCTTCACGGGAAGTAGTGGATGATTGGAGAAGCATCATACCCTCTTTTAATGTTTTCCTCTCCTTCAGCAGCCCCTCTTGTTCCTGCTCTGCTTTCCTGTGACTCGCCTCGGACTCTACTAATTTTTGGCTTAGTAGAGCTATGGTTTCCTCGCAGGCTCTCTTGGTCTCTGCATGCAATTGTGCTGGAATATGTTGACTTCTCATCTCTCCTTTTAACTCTTCAATTTGCCTTTGCAGCAGAGTTTTCTCAGTTTTTAGCTTTTCGCCTTCTCGACTAAGAGTGCCGTTCTTTACTTTAAGCTCATCCAATTCTTTTTTGAGCATATCCCACTTTTCTTCTGATCGCTTCTTTTCTCGATTTGCATTTTCAAGATCATCTCTAACTTTAGTCAGTTCCTGCTCAGTTTCTTCCAAGCTCCGTGACCTTTCATTTACTTCATTTGTCAGAAGGCATCTCATGTTCTCAAACTTGTCTGTGGTGACAGCAAGAGCTAGTTGCTCTGCCTTCTCCTGTGCCCTTCGTTCTGCACGTTCCTTTTCTTCCTCACACAGTGCTAGTTCATCCTGGAGGCGGCGATTCTCCTTACGCAAGCGTGCATCTTCCCTCCGCAGCTCCTGCACCAGAAGCTCATTGTGACGCAGCTGGTTGCGTAGCTTTCCAACTTCAGCAGATGCACCTTCATATTTGCTCTTTATCTCTTGCAGCTGCTCCTGCAATTCCTCTGCCCGAGAGGTGCCATTCAGAGCTTCTTTCGTTAGGTGATCTTTCAGTGCCAAGAAATGTGTTTGCATCTGTTTCACTTTACTTTCAGAGTCCAGCATGCGCTTCTGGACATCACGGAGTGCTTCTTCGAGCTGACGGATCTGCTTGTCTGACTCCGCTTTACTCCGATCCCTCTCTGATGCCAGGGTTACACACTCAGAAGATCTCCTTGAAAGCTCTTGCTGCAGCCTCACAGTCTCCTCTCTGGCCATTTCATAATATCTGCGGATGGTGTCCTGTTCCTTGCCAGCATTTTCCCCGGGAAGTTCCAGAGGTCGCAGCTGAGACCTGGCCGGCAGGTGAGCTGCAAGCTAAGAGTAAAGATACAAAGTGTAAATGCAATGTAAAGACTTTCTTTTACATAAACAAAAAGTTGTCAACGCCTTCCCCAAAATTTAATTAGTTTCTCGACCAGACACCAACATGCATCAGGACTTTGCCACAAGCACTCAGAGAAAAACATTCAGATTTTATTCAATTGGACTTTTAGTGGCATTGACCAAATCTGGCCCACCCAAAAAAAAAAATGATACATGATACATTTAATTAATGTTTCAGGACAATCTCAAAGCTTTATTAAACGGTACTAAATGAGTAGCATTGTCCATCGGAGGAGACCAAACATTGGAGGACAATCTCAAAAAACATTGCAGTCATACATTCCCTTCTTCACACTCCTCACCTGTGGATCAGCATGAAGAACAAGGTTTTGCTTCATTACTAGGTCTTCTTTACCTAGAACAGAAAAAGAATTAGACTGGGTTCACACTGCACTAGTATGGTGTTTATAACATGCGTTTTCTGTTGTAGTACACAAACTCCCATGCCTCTCAGTGGGAATTTATCAACCAAAACAAAAAAAACGCAACAAAAATGCACATTGTAAACCCAGCCTTAGAGATCCTTACATCCAGGTAGGACTGTCCGTACGTTGTGTGAACGCCCTCATACTCACCATTGCTGAAAGGGCTGTTTGGAGCGGAGTGATTTTTCTGCTGAACAATAAAAAAGGAGAAAATAGTTTGTATTTTAAAAACTTCTCAAATTGTCCTTGGGAAGATAAATAAATAATAAAATTCAAGTTCTGACAAAAACAACCACCAACAGAATTACTTGAAAATATTCCAGTGATCTGATGCAGCTTCAACTTCAGAACCCCCCCCCCCCCAAGCAAACGATAATCGTTCTGCCTATGGTAATAGGGGGGTCAGTTATAATCGGAATAATAAGTCTTTCGTGATTAACATTGGAACTGTGGCATTTCAATAAGAACATTTGCAATAAATAGGTTTTCTGGTATTTTACATTTGCAGCTTTAAGTGTGGTATTATATACCTCCAATTGCAATTTAGGTCACAAACACCTCCATGTACTATGGTACTGCGATTTTCACTCATGGACTGAAGTGCTGCAGCAGTTAGATCAGAAAGTTCCAACATCTTACAAGCTGAATCTGCAGTAATATTCCAGAGAATTCCTTTAAACCATTATAGTTCCTTCCTATGGCCGACACCTGTACACCATAGTCTGACTAGTCACATTGCATAAAAGGTTCTTCACTTGACTGCGGACCACATTCTGGTTGGTCTCCTTATTCTCCAGCCACATCTCGGCACCAGCCTATATCACGACTCATGCTAACCTCGTAATATCTCAGTTTCCCACGCAGGTTCTCCATAGTTCTCAGGCTCTCCTCAAGTTCTTTTTCTTTAGCTTCCAACAGTGATTTTAGCTCCTCTCTCTGCGATTTTAATTATGGAGAAGAATAAAAAGTAAAAAATGTAAAAAAAAAGTTCGGTAAGTTGCAAACAAAAGTACGATGATGTACGTTACATCCCAAACACGATGCCGTCCTACCTCATTCTCCAGATCATCGGTCATCATCTGTTCCTGCAATATGAAGTAAATATAAGTGCCCCTGTCGGATACAATAGACTGGCCCCTCTTCTTTATTACTCACCGCTCTTGAACACACAGACCCTAACTGGAAACCCCACCTAGTTCCCTGCATAGAGAAATAAAGTCCACCCCGCCTGGGAAAGTTGCAGCTATTTCCTGTCTCCGATGCACTTGTTTGTAGCTTTATTTTTTTCCCCCTCCCTTGTTTTTCTATTTTAAAGTGAGGATTGTAAGGTTGATTCTTCCTTTTCAGCAGAACTCCCAGTGTTTTATTAATGGCGATTACAATACGGTTATCAAACACCATGACAGAGTCGGTGATGACTCTCATCATAAACACAGACTCATGTCGCTGTATAAACAGACCATTTAATGAGCTATAAATATGAAATGCCTCACACACACCTGACAATAAACGCTAATTATATACTGAAGCCCTTAATCAGATTGCGATCCCTCCACCCGCTAATAAAGGTAGAAATGCGGAGAAGACACCGAACCCCACCTGGCTGAGCTGGTGCTGTAAGCCTCCCACTTTTTCCAGCAGCGCTCTCTGTTCTTGCTGTACTTTTCTGACTCTATCCCGTAGATCTTCATTCTCAGTTTCCAAGTCCTAAAGGAATGAGGAAAATAAATACTCTGTTTAATGCAACTATTATAGCACCTCACCAAATCCCAGGAGCCAGGAAACCAATACACCTAGAAATTCTCTGCTGGTGCCTAACTTTTTGGTTGTTTTCTATTGAGGTCTAAAAAAATTTAAGCCGGCTTCTAGAGTGGTCTAACTGGCTCCTGAAGGCTACAGTAATTTTTCCACCCCTACCATATTACATACATATATCATTGCTAGAATGAATAGTAAAAACATGCTTACACACACCTGGGACTGGTCCTTTGACTTTGCTGGGGTCTCCTCTTTTGAATTATACTTTGCCCATTTCTGTGTGGAAGTAACACATAGCACCAGTTATAGGCAGATGCGGAGAAGAATGCCCAAAACACACATTAATAACTTTGGTTATAAAATAAAAGCTCCCACCCCAGCGTCTGACTAGTTTGGTGTCACATCTTTGCTGATGGGGTGAACATGGTTTGTGGAAGTCGCAGGTTGGGTGGGAGTAAACGAATAGAGGACATTAACACGGGAACAATACTGTGAGCTATCTGCAATAGAAGTGGCAGCCACTACATATAGGCAGGGCAATGTAAGATAATCTGCATGCCATGGGAGGGAACCTGCAAATATACTATGATTTTATAGAAATATTTCATGTACATGCACACACATACTTCACACAGACCCCTGAGGTGAACTGCAAAAAAATATTTTCCATACATGAAGGCTAATGGACTACTGGTGAGAAGATCCACCATCGTTGGAGAGGTTTCTAAAGGTTTACAATCTTTAACGAAGCTTATGAAATTTTAGTCTTTAAAGGTAGACAAAAAAACAAAAAAAAAAACGTATTCAAGTTCAATCTATTAGAAAGAGTGGCAATTGTGAATCACTAGAATGTATGTAAAGGTTTCTGGGGGCGCTCAGAACAAGGAGACTTTTTTTTTGGACTCCCTGTCATTAATTCCATAGAAAACCAGCGTCAACCTCTAGCCAGTCATTACAGCAGCCATACTAGTTGCGGTTACGTCCTTGTTTGTGATGTACCAAAGAGTGAGTTCATGTGGCGGCTACGGGGCTCTGGGAGAGAGGGGGGCTTGGTCCCATCCTCTTTTCTATTAAGTGACGAGAACCTGTGCAGGACTCTCCCCACCACAGAAATTGCAATATTAGCAAACAAGGGGGAGGGAAATTGACCCAAAAAAGAACAGGATTTTCAATCTTTTTGATTGTAGGGTGAAATGCTCTATGAAAGGTACACGGAGCACGAACATATTTTCTGCTACTATCAGCAAAACAAGAACGGACAGAAGCGGTGTAAAAAAAAATAATGACACTCACAGAGCGTAAAGACACCATGCTCCTTATAGGTTCTGCTCCTGTGAGAAAATACAAACAGGTCAACATTACACTTCTTGAGAATAATCCCTTGTGCAATAACTTAAGATCGCCATAGAGAAAAAGGTTCACCTCGAGGAGAGCTCCCAACTGCTGTCCTGATGAGGGACAAGATCTCAAGGTTATCCCCAATTCTGCTATAATAGGCGCAGTCATGTCCCAAAGTGTCGACCAGTGTAACATCAGCCCCTGCTCTCAGCAGGACTTCCACAGCTTCACGGCATCCGTACTCACAGCCCAGCATCAGCGGAGTCCTGAGTGATATAGACCGTATCATATCAGTACATATATATATATACACACACATACACTCACACACACAAATTATTTTAAATGCCTCAGCGTTAACTGAACTTACTTATGCTGCTTGTCTCGGGCATTGATATCTGCTCCTTTCTCTTTCAGAAGTTGGCAAATAGCTGGACGACACATTTGTGTGGCCAATGCTAGTGGGGTCCTTCCATCCTGGAGGTACAGAAGAATAAAGATTGAATCCCTGACTTAATGTTACATATTTCTGAGGGTTTTTTATGTCAGGTGGTGGAAACCGTAGCAATAAAATTGAAAAAATATAAAGCTAAAATTCTCACCAAATCTTTGGCATTTACTAAAGCCCCATGATCGCACAAAAGCTGCACGCTGGAACAACAATCAGACATGGCTGCAGAAGAGGAGACATCAGGCACAGATTCAGATGATGGGGACGAAAGACATTGTTCAGAGACGTTTCATCACACGTGTTCGCTTACCTGCATCATGCAGCGCGGTCCTGCCTTGCAGATCCACATTCTCAGTTGGACAATTAAACTGATGATAAAGCACAAATCTCTCAGAAAACAGATAACTAAATACAATTATAACATGTACATGTGTGAGTAACGGAATAAGATCTTCCTCTCATCCAAAAATATAACATTATGAAGAATCCGCAAAGGTTTTGTGAGCCAATGTCCAACCATCTGTTTTAAAACGTAGATAGCCACTTGATCATTTACTTGGGAATGAGCGTCACGAGGCACTAAAAGTCAGGCAAAAGCCACACTCCTAGAAATACTGCGAGGTGCACAATATTTGAATTTTTTTCCGACCATTTGCAGAACATTTACAAGTAGCTCCATTGAAGTGCACTCTAAATGTAAATTCCAGTACCGCGCCACCTACCTGCAGAAGCTTCTGTAGACAAAGGGAGTGTCCAAACTTTGCTGATAGATGCAACGCATTTCGCCCTGATGCAAGAAAACAAGTGTAAATTGCTGAAGACACATGGTCATTGAACAGTTGAGAAAATTGCAGATTTTTGTACCCCCAGCTATAAAAATTGTTGTAGGATAATATTTAAAAAGGGATCCCAGACCTAAAATGTATAAGGCTGGATTTTCCCATTGCGTTTTAAATGTGTTTTTTGCTGCGATTCTTAGGGTATGTTCACACGAGGGCGTCCGTAACGGATGAAATTACGGGGATGTTTCAGCCTGAAAACATCCCCGTAATTTCAGCCGTACCGGCATGTGCAGGCGCTTGAACGCCGCGTCAATTACGGCCGTAATTAGCGCTGCTTTTCATTGGAGTCAATGAATAGCGGCTCCAATTACGGCCAAAGAAGTGACAGGTCACTTCTTTGACGCGGGCGTCTATTTACGCGCCGTCATTTGACAGCGGCGCGTAAATATACGCCTCGTGTGAACAGACAAACGTCTGCCCATTGCTTTCAATGGGCAGATGTTTGTCATCGCTATTGAGGCGCTATTTACAGACGTAATTCGGGGCAAAAACGCCCGAATTACGTCCGTAAATAGGCCGTGTGAACATACCCTTAATGAAAATTGTGGAAAAATGTTTCACAGAAAAAAAAAAGAAAAAAGAAAAGCATTTAAACTGTGAGAACCCAGCTTTATGGGGAAAAAAAAACAATCAAAACAAATAATTTATTTGACAGCCTACAATATCGCTGCAGGAAACAGGGCTTCGCTTGTCTGTTCTCCATTGCAGACTGAGCAGTAGGGAAGGTTTCTGCAAAAGCAAGCTGCCTCCCAGCAAGAGACAAAGCTTCCTGAGCAACACTTCTTTGACAAACATATCGTTTTAAATGCACTAGTACTGGAGAAAAGGGGAAAGAGGGCAGATATTTCATCCCGAATAGTGAAATTACACGCCCAGTCAACATACCAGCAGCATCAGGGGCTATGAGATCGACCCCATGTAAGAGGATGGCATTCAGACATTCCAGGTGACCCTTCGAAGCAACAACATGGAATCTGAGTGTAAACAAATAGACAATAAATAGAATAAATAACTACACATAGATGATGCAGATAACTACTTCACCCCTCCCCCACAAGGGAACATCTTTCATGGAGGCTGTATGCCTCCCGCAAGCCTTTCAAATTAACAAACACATCAAGTTATACATCCGATCCTGTCCACGGGGTTTACAGGCTTGTCCAGTTTTCATAATACTTAAATGCCTATTGAGAGTGTGAGAAGTATATCATTTACAAAAAATACAACAGAAGGCCAGGTCAACACACAGCGGACAAATCCACTGTAAATCCGAACCGCAAGTCAATTTCTGATCAGCAAAAATCCCAAGGTATGTGGATGAGATTTGTTGGAAGTTCAACCACATGGCTGGTACGGTAATCTGCTGCAGATTTTGCATGTGCAAACCTGCATGGAAAATCTGCAGCATTTCTACTACGTGTGAACCCGGCCTTAGTCGAAAGCCGGCCATACACACGTGTTTGTGGTTTC
Organism: Rhinoderma darwinii; assembly: GCF_050947455.1. Classification (NCBI taxonomy): domain Eukaryota; kingdom Metazoa; phylum Chordata; class Amphibia; order Anura; family Rhinodermatidae; genus Rhinoderma; species Rhinoderma darwinii. Next base: position 334,965,671 of record NC_134689.1, read on the forward strand.
AGCCAAACGAGCGTTCAGCCCACGACCATCTCCCCCATAAACAGCTGAGCTTGCATGTTTATTTCACTGGTGAAAGCTGCAGCCAGAGAGTCTCCATAGCTTGTATTCCACAAGAGCAAAACTATAGGACATCTTGGAACCCTACATGCCTAATCCACCATTCCCCCTGACATCTGACACTGTGGTTGAAATGTGATGAAACGTGCATACACATTAGAATGATTGCCAATCCGGACTGGCAGGAAGGTTAAATGTGGATTACTATAGAATGTCGGCTGTCATTTCCACCATATTATAATGATCATCATGAATTATGAAACCTGGGTGGTCAAACCTAGTTTTTAGTTTCAAAAGGTTTTTTTATGAAAAAAAAAACAAAAACTAAAAAACACAACAACCAGGATATACAATTGCAAAAGTAGAGTATCGAACCCCACACAGGGAGAGATGGAGTAAAGCATATAAGAAAAGGGAAGGGAATGGGAAACAAAGGTAAAAGATACATTATGGTGAAATTGGCCAATGGTAACAAGAGCCATTAACCGATACAGTAGGAAAAGTCACAAAGCCCCCTATATATGAATGAATAGTAGTATGCAAATCCGCCAGAGAATGATTATGATGATGAAACCATTCTATAAGATGGGTATTCGTAGGGAGTAAACCTAAGCGGTTTCTCTCCCAGTAGGCAAACGGACAACTGTGTAAGGACCGTAAGCGGGCAAATATCAGAGATTAGTGTACATATTTGAAACCAAAGGGTTACTTCCAATGGGCATGACCACCATATACGGTACATGGTCTTTTCAGCAGTGCATTTTCTGAAGCAACAGGGCGAAACATCAGGGTATATAAAGTGCAAGCTAGCAAGAAACAAGTAGGTTCTACGTAGGATCATTATTGAGGTCTCGGCTAAGGAAACCTGCCAGTTACCCTTGCTGATAGTCTCACAACACCGTTGGCACTCATCAGTAGAAAGGCTAATACCCATGTCCTCCTCCCATTAGTTTTTAATGCATATCTACAATTCTGGGCTGGGAAGTTTAGTTTCGAAAATAGGATCAGAATAATTTTTTCCAGCAATAGCGCCATTCTTGTCCATAGGTAGTGCCCAGTATTGCAGCTTTCAGTCCAATTCATATACCCAATACAGCCGATGGATAAGAGTGGCACGGTTTCAGAGGGGGGGATGGGGCAGACCCTTTCTTTATAATATCTTATGTAACTTTAGGTAGACACGGAGGGACATATTTGCAAAACTAGTGCAAGTGAAAAAAAGCAGAAGTTGTCCATAGCGACCAGCCAGATTCTAGTTCTAAATTTTCTTAGGCTATTTGGAAAAAAAATAAATAAAAATAAAGCAACAATGATTGGTTGCTATGGGCAACTGCTCCACTTTTCAGTTTCACTAGTTCTGATAAATCTCCCCAATTGTCTCTCCTGCCAATGCCCCCCTCAGAGGATCTCAACGCATAGTTCAAAATATTATTTACATACCTAGAACTCCTCTCTGGGGAGCGGTGGACATCTTCTACCTCTGCATTATGCAAGAGAAGTGCTGGCGGCGCTGCGTCCTACCAGCATTTCTCGAAGGGCTTATTTACACTAGCCTAGTTCACGCCCGTGATACGCGAGTGAAAATCACGCACGTTGCACGGACCTATGCTAGTCAATGGGGCCGGTCAGACATTCCGTGTTTTTCACGCAGCGTGTCCTTGAAGTCAATGGGTGCGTAAAAACCGCGCACTGAACACTGACGCACACATTGTGTTTTTTGCACGCGCAAAACGCACACATTCGTGTAAATAAGGCCTAACAGAGGTGATAATGCTGGATCTACACTGTGCAGATTTGTCACACTTCCCTCTAACTTTTGCTACACCGCAAGCCAAACTCATTCAGACACTGCCTGCCTAGTAAGCTTTAGACCATATTCACATGCTGTATTTGTAGCAGCGGTTTTACAAAACAAAGATGTGAATGAGGCCTTAAAGGGGTATTACAGTTACAGAAAAAGGTTAGTCATTGCATAATAATATTTTTCCAATATATTTCCTGTATTGCTCACAGTTTTTAAAATCTCTGCTTGCAGTCATTTATGGTTTGTTTCCAGGGGGATGAAAATCAATCCTGGTCATGTGATTATTACACGTTCTCGGCTTGATACAAGACACCGCTCTGATAACTAAACTGGACATATAAAATTTGTCCTGCACTTGTCACATGACCAGGACAGATTTTAATACCCTGGAAGTACACAATGAATGTTCCGAATAAATGACTGCAAGCAGAGATCTTGAAAACCATGAAGAATTGATTTAAAAAAAAAAGTATATTGGAAAAGTGTATAACTTTTTAGAATACAAATAATAAAACTGTATTCACCGAAACCGTAGTACCCCTGTAAAGTACTCCAGAACCTACAGTCTGATACTCCTGCTATTACCTCAGTTCTCTCTTAAAATATCTCATGCTTATTGATGCTAGAGAGGGAGGGACCTAAAACAAGCCTGTGTAGCATGGAAAGGCAGTCTATTGTATAGCAGGTGGCCCACTTTAGTACAAGCACTTGAATATATTCAGATGGCGGTCACCCAGTCAGAATATAAAGCAGAACGATTCACACTGTTTTGTAGTTAAACTTACGCCGAGCGTCCTTCCAAGTCCAGCTTGCTGGGATTAACACCCTTCTTGGCAAGTGTCGATGAAATTTTCTCTACATCCCCCCTTTCAGCTGATCTCATCAACCGTTCATCATATTTATTCCAGTCAGCAGTTTGCTAGGAAAGGAAAGATAATATTAGAATGTTAGCCGACAATCATTACATGTAAATAACACACGTCACAGATGTGATGGAGTAACACGTGAAATTGGACGTAATTATATGAAGTGTTAGGGAATAGCATAACCAGCAATTCAGTAATGTACCACCAGCTTTATTCTACCAATAAACTTAATGTATTTACTGCGGGACGGCCCAGCTGGTCACACATGTAATCAATATTCCAGCCTTCTAGCGGTCAGCAAGGTATCAGCCTATTATGCTGCATGTCCGCCTCCCCATCTAGTAACGCTGGCGAGATACCCCAAAACCCCCCTGAAGGAAATCGGAGCAAAAATAGAAGGTAAGCGGCCGCCAGAAAAGTCAGTTATACGAAGAGATGATTTTGCATATTAACATATAAACAAATATGTAGTCTTGTGAAATGTATGTCAGAAGCTAACCAGATAATGCTTCCAATGTAATAAATAATTTAATTTAATCATCTTCATTTCATGACCGGAAAACAACTACGTCATAAAAAAAAATTAAAGCGGCACAATTGATGTCAGGAGTCAGTGCGCCATTAACAAGTCAACGGCCTATGTACAAGAGATTCATGCAGCCGTTCGTTTTGCATTTCTAAGGCTGTGTTCACACTACCTGTAAAAGACGACCGGTCACCTCTCCTGACATGTCTATCTTAGTAAATGATTGTATTGATCCCTAATGGAATAACAATTCTGGAGAATCTTTTCTTCGAGCTTTACGTTGTGCTGTTCCTGTTATTTCTCCTAGAAATTTATGAATAAATTGACAGCTGGGTGTTACTACTTGGAGGTGTGTCCCTAGACGGTCTAACATTGTCCAATCAGTGCTGACAGAGTGAGGCCCCATGCACACGACCGTGCTCGTAATTACGAGCATGGCCGGCCACGGGCAACCGGCCGTTATTCCGAGCCGTGCTCCCATTATAAAGTATAGGAGCACGGCCCGTAAAAGAAAAAAATAGAACATGTTCTATCTTTTTCAACGGCACGGGCACCTTCCCGTGAGAAAACGGGACGGTACCCGTGGCCAACAGAAGTCTATGGGCCCGTTATTTCGGGTCGTAATTACGACCCGTAATAACGGGTGTTTTTACGGTCGTGTGCATGAGGCCTGAGACGGTGTAGAGACACGCCGATTTGACAAGGAGAATGGTAACACCCAGTTGTCGATTTATTGATATATTTCCAGAAATAACAAACAAATGACACGAGGATTTCTGAAAAATATTCCAGTATGTATTTTTCATGGGTAATACAAGCATTTACTAAAATAGACACGTCAGGAGAGGTGACCGGTTCTTTTTAAGGCTTCACTGTATAACCGTAAGCCACGGCACTGTAGAAGATCTGGTAGTTTTTACAGAACGAATAGGGCTATTCTTGGCGCAAAAAAAAAGAAAAAAAACCAAAATGGAATTCCCAAAAGAGACTCTCAAAGCAACTGTGTACTGAGCCCAAGGCCGGATTCACACGAGCGTGTTCAGCCCGTGATATACGGTCCGCACGTCGGCCGCATTTTCCGGACTGAGCACACTGCAGGGAGCTGGGCTCTTATCGTCATCTATGACGCTAGGAGTCGCTGCCTCGCTGTGGGAAAACGGTCACGTACTGTTTTCAGTACGGGACAGTAGCTCCGCGGAGAGGCAGGAACTCCTAGCGTCATAGATAACGATGTTGCTAGGAGCCCGGCTCCCTGCAGTGTGCTCAGTCCGGGAAATGCGGCCGACGTGCGGACCGTATATCACGGACTGAACACGCTCACGTGAATCCAGCCTAAGGCTGTGCAGTTGGGTTTCCATTGCATTTTGATGTTAAGAATTCTTTACCCATAAGAATGAATACACCAGGGCTTATTTGTGTGATCATGGCTTCATTAAGAACGCTAATGTAAATGATGAGTCGTGTTCGTTTTCCAAGTAGCTACCATTCAGAAGAAGTCAAAGCAACCCATAAGATTTAATAATGCCCCATCCAATAATTGATGGGTTTATGGTGACATCACTTCAGACCAATCAAAATTTGTTCCATTGATCAGAATGGTAATCATAGCATTAAACAAACAGATATGTGATGTGACACAAATATCCATTCAAATTTGCACATTTTTGCAATAAAAACAAATTTAGATAAAAATAAAAAAAAAGATTCTTGTATGTATCAAAATATTTGTGCATGTATATACTATAGTGAAAAATAATATTGCAATAATTATCTGATCATACACACAGATTTATCTCTGAAGAGCAACTAAACCACAGCAGTCAGTTTATAGAAAATCATTAGGCCCTGTTCACACAGTTTTTTTGCAGGCGGAAAAATCTGCCTAAAAATTCCTTCAGTCTGCACTCTTTGGCGCGTTTTTAAGCTGCGGCCATCGCGCGCCTCGGGCAAAAAAATGCAACGAAAACCGCTTTCTATGCCTCCCATTGAGGTCAATAGGAGGTCAGAGACGGAAACGCCTGAAGAAAGGGCGAGAAGCTTTTTTTCCCCGCTCGCGGGGAAAAACGCCTCCACCTCCTATTGAAATTAATGCGAGAAGTTGTCGGCTGTTTTTTGGTGCGGTTTCTGCGTCACAAAAAGCGCACCGAAAAACTCTGTGAACTGACTCTAAGACCCTGTTCACACAGAGTTTTTTGGCGCCGATTCGACGCGAAACCTGAAATCATCCTCTATTAATTTCAATGGGAGGCATAGGCAGGGTTTTTTCCCCAGGAAGAAAAAAAAAAAAGTCATGTCCTTTCTCGCAGCATTTTATGCCCAAGATCCTTACATTAGCTTCATGGCTGCGTGCGAAAAGCACCACGATAAAAAATAAATGTGGAAATACATATGCAGGCAGTGGAAGATCTGCCTCAAAATTCCTGAAGGAATTCTGAGGCGGATTTTTTCTGCCTGCAAAAAACTCTGAAGCAAATGGACAGCGTACTTGCACCACCATGATCATGGCTTTGAGGCGGGGTTCACACGTTGCGGATTTGTCACAGATTTCACCATTTTGAATTGCAAAGTGTAAAATCTGCGCTGAAAATCTACGTGAAATCCGTGACGTGTGAACTCAGCCTTACATTGCAGTATTTATGCTGAAAGAATCACAACATGCCCCAAAAAGCTGTATGGTTCGTTACGGCGAAACCTAAATGAGACGTATAAAACTCGTATTCACTTTAAATGTCTGTATGTCTAGATTTGCTACATTAAAGACCTTTAGGCGGGATTTACACGAGCGTGTGTTTTGCGCGCGCAAAAGGTACTTAACAGCTCCGTGTGTCAGCAGTGTATGATGCGTGGCTGCGTGATTTTCGCGCAGCCGCCATCATTATGACACTATGTCTGTATGTTTGTAAACAGAAAAGCACGTGGTGCTTTTCGGTTTTCATTCATAATTTTTACTGCTGTTGCGCGAATCACGGGCGTCACACGGAAGTGCTTCCATGTGCTGCGCGTGATTTTCACGCACCCATTGACTTCAATGGGTGCGTGATGCGCGAACAACGCACATATATCGGACATGTCGAGAGTTTTACGCAGTGGACACACGCTGCGTGAAACTCACGGACAATCTGCACGGCCCCGTAGACGAACATAGGCCCGTGCGAGGCGCGTGAAAATCACGCTCGTTGCACGGACGTATATCACGTTCGTCTAAATAAGCCCTTAGGGTATGTTCACACGGGTCGGATACTATGCGGAAAAGTCTGCAAAGTATCCGACCAAGATCCCGCAGTGAAATCCAATTATACTTACATTTAATACATTTCTAAGCCATAGTAACAAAATCACATGCCGAAATTCAGGCTTCCCATACTTAAAAATGATGGTCATGATTTTACAAACGCTAACATGCAGTAGTTACGCTAAGGTGCCTTGCTAGTACGATTACATACGCTGGTGCTCATGTGTTCAATAATTATTAGGGTATGTTCACACGCAAACGCAAAATACGTCTGAAAATACAGAGCTGTTTTCAGGCGAAAACAGCTCCTGAATTTCAGAAGTTTTTGCAAGTATTCGCGTTTTTCGCGGCGTCCATTAGGGACGTAATTGGAGCTGTTTTTCAATAGAGTCAATGAAAAACCGCTCCAAAAATGTGCCATGCACTTCTTTGACGCGGGCGTCTTTTTACGCGCCGTCTTTTGACAGCGACGCGTAAAATGACACCTCGTCTGAACAGAACATCGTAAAACCCATTGCAAGCAATGGGCAGATGTTTGCAGGCATAATGGAGCCGTCTTTTCAGGCGTAATTCGAGGCGCAAACGGTCCATCTTATGCTAGAAAGGCAATATTCACTCGAATAAGATGATCCATCTCCCCCGTTTTTTTTATATCACTTCCATAACAGTCCCATGCTGTGCCTAGTTTTTTTTATTCCCCAAGGCCTTATTCACACAAGCGTGTCTGATTTGAGTCCTCAAAAAAAAACAGGCCTTTTTTCCATGCATATGACGGTCCGTGTTGTATCAGGGTGGTTTCCGTGTGTCATTCGTTTTCCTTGTCCATGCTCCTCAGCAAGCACTTCTTGGTTGTACTTTTCTTTTTTCTCTCTGCATTTCTTTAGCAGCGGATGCGTGAAAAAAAAAAAAGACCGCACACGGATGTTGTCAGCGTGCGTTTTTTTTTTTTCACACACCCATAGACTTTAATGGGCCAGTCTGATCCGCAAAAACGGACCAGAATAGGACAGGTGAGTTTCATGCAACGGACACCCCCCCCCCCCCCATTGATTTGCATTGGTCAGTGTGCTGTCCGTTATTTAAACGTGAAATACATGAATAAGTCCTAATGATTTTGTGCCTCAGATCGTGAACCATATTTATAAAATCATTAATAAAAGCCATTTAGTGATATAGTAATAATAAATGCATATACAGGCCTCTTACCAGGTCATCCTGCCGGGTACTGCTCAATAAGCTCCACTATAGCCTTCAGGTACATGGATAGCTGAATCACGGTAGTATTGTGGTGCGGTCTTCACGCCGGGAATGAATGAGTTTACAGGTGTAACATTACTTTACCGTACACGTGCCATTGCTCTATCAATCCATTTTGAAGTGCTGCACAGAACAGGTCATATGCAGAAGTAGGGAATTTGCCATATAAAAGTAAATAAATCACATCTATTAACAGTCACCCCTGGCATAAAGCTTTTTTATGGGCATGACAAGGAGAGAACAGAATAGTATAATTTGGTGAAATCCTTCCATTATACACAAGCAGGTGGACACGACCACATATCCATTAAAAGAAGCAACACAAGTTCAAGACTAGAGGCAGTCACATAAAACATTTTCCACAAAGTACTAAATAACCCAGCCACATAAAAGACAATGCTCCCAAAACAGAATTCCAAGTGCCCCCAGAAAGGAACTATGTTCATCAATGTGGACATAATGCTTGGTGTGAACGTAACATGTATCGGATCTCAGGCGCACTCATACAGTAGACCAAGCTTACCTTGTGCTTGGAAGAACAGGTAAACCAGGGTGTCATCCTGGTCCTCCAAGCTTCAAATCACAGTTACCAAGTTACTCGATAGGAGCGTAAACCGGAACACCGCACCGTCAGCAAATGTTCAGGTCCTGAACACGCTATGCCAACGTCCATCTGCCCCAAGGATACGTGCCCCCTTCCTGCCCAGAGACAGGGGAGCACAAGCAGTCATATCCTGGTCATTTCTTGCCTGCTCCCTCTTCTCTGTGGGACTTGGAAGTTCTTTGTGATGTTACGTCCCCTCCTCCTCAGCAGTGCACTGTGCTCCTGGGTCTACTCTTTGAGGCTCAGCTCCTCACACAAATAGTGGCTTCTCCCCTTGTAAACAGTCTCTGGCCCTTGTCCCAGTGGGAGGGTTACTCTATTTTTTGCCTTGGAGGAGGTGAACAGCTGAGATAGTGAGGAGGATCTGTACACACATGCCCTGCATTCCCATGTACTGAGCCATCCGGCCTGCCTCATAACTCAGGGCAGGGAGCACTAGAATAACAATTACAGCATTGACACCAGGATTTGCAATTCAGCGTCTAAATGTCCCAGTCACGGACTGAAATAAATGACAGCTCCTCTACTTCTTCCAACATCAGAAGACAACAATTAAAGATTTCTAGGAAACAGAAAAGCAAGATTTCTGAAAAATATACAAGTATGTCCTTTTAGGAGGGAGGATCTAGTGCTGGGATGTAAGTCTTCTGATAGCCATCAAATAATTAGATACAAAATAATCAACTTCTCTTTGAGGAAAAGGACAAGTTGCCCAAAACAGCAGATTTACACCATTTTGGGCAATGGCTGTAATAAATCGTATGCAAATGGTTATTCCATGCTCAACCAATGTCTACTAAAAGTGGGATAGTCTCCCCAGTGTCTCCCAGTTTAGGTACCTAGGTGGAGTAGTATCCGCTGACATGCGAAAATATCGGCAACTCCATCCTGAGCTACTTGTAATCTCTACTGAAAAAAAAACTGAAGGCCTGGTCTTCACTTCCACTATCCCCTATGGGATGTATTAATATATTATGATCCATCTCCCTCAATTCGGACATCCCTTGCATAACTGTCCTATTCTGTCCCTTGTATTTTTCCGTAAGATTGATGGCAAGCTCCATTTATTTTATTGGCAAGGTAAACCCTATAGCACTGTATGGAGGACTCTGTGGTTTATATGAGGGCCTTGCGAAAACTTTCTTCTGCTTTAAGTCCCTTGGAGATGACAACTTACTTCCTATCAAAGTAGCGGCTGATGGCTGGAAGGTGGTCCATGTGAAATTAGAGAGTAAGCCCATCCCCCTTCAACTTCTAACAAGTACAATTCTCACCTCCCCCAACTTGATGAGCATCGTAACATGGGTTACTAGGCTTTCCAGATGAAATAAGTATATGCAATAGATTTTCCCGGACTGGTCCAGTTTTCCATCTTTTTCGGAATTGCAAAGCACCTCCGATTTACCAGGTTCTATAGGTACCTACAGCGGGTACTATAGCTACTTCGAACTCCGGCATGCCCTCTTGGCGGAGTGTGGCTCCTTGCAAATCTCCCTAGCTTACTCTATATTCGTGACTTTGCTCCATACTCCGGTTCTAGCTGAACCCCTTACTAGCTTCTATACTCCCTTACAATCAAATGCAGAGATACAGCTTGGTATAACAAGAATTTTTTAATAATGCTTTACAAAAGCGGTCTGTAGATATCCCAGAACTTTCCGCGAATGACGAGGAGGACATGGTTGACTTCTCTCCCTTGCAGTGGTTCATGCTATAGATATGCTAATCCAATATAAAATGTATCCAAAAGGGTTTATTACACCGAAGCCAGAGACTACGCTAGGTATTTCTTATAATGATGCCTGCTTTAGATGTCAAACTGAACAAAGGACATTTCTGCATGCAGCGTAGAAGGTATTCCCTTCTGGATGGCTATCCTATTTATGAATGCCCACTTTCACTTTGCTATAGTCCTTTTTCCCCAGGAGTCTTTTGGGTGTCCTTGACACTTTAATCTCTGGCTCATTGAAGAAGACATTTTCCAGTTTCTGTGTATGCAAAAGTGTAGTCATGACCTCTAACTCTAGTGCTAGGCTTCCCCTCGCACTCTGGATTAATATGGTGAATTCGTATAGCCCCCTTTACAGGATTTTATATAATAACCGTAAATGCCCACTAAAGTTAAACAAACTTTGGTCATCAAGGATAGAGATACCCGCCACCACACTAAGTAATACTGATAAGTATGGTCAAAGGGTTTTATCAGACACTTGTTCAACCTATGAAGGTGTCCTGTGGTATAAGGCACAAGGGCGTTGGCAGCAGATCATTCTAGATTATACGTGGCCTATCTCCTACATAATCTGATCGGCGCTGTAATGTAGATAACAGTGGTTTTTATTTTGAAAAACTACCATTTTTGAGCAAGTTATGAACAATTTTAGATTTATGCTAATTCATTTCTTAATCGACAACTGGGTGTTTTTTACCTTTTTACCAACTGATCAGCGTCCTACACTTCTCTGTACAACGCCCAATCAGTGACCAATCAGCGTCCTACACTTCTCTGTACAACGCCCAATCAGTGACCAATCAGCGTCCTACACTTCTCTGTACAACGCCCAATCAGTGACCAATCAGTGTCCTACACTTCTCTTCATTCGTTTTTAGCTGTACTCACAAAAAAAAAGGTAAAAAAACGCCCAGTTGTCTTTTAAGAAACTAATTAGCATAAATTTAAAAATTGTTCATAACTTGCGCAAAAATGATCGTTTTTCAAAGTAAAAACCACTGTTATCTACATTACAGCGCCGATCAGATTATGTCAGAGCCTCTTTAAATCACAGGTTAGGGCCTCCATGGATTGGACTTGTTTTTTCAGCGCATCCCACAGATGCTCAAACAGATTGAGATCTGGGATTTGGAGGTCAAGTCAACACCTTGGACTCTGTCCGGTTCCCCCAAACAATTCCTGAACGTTTTTTGCAATGTGGCAGGCGAATTGTCCTGCTGACCGAGCCCGATCCATTAGGAAATTCCATTGCCATAGGTGTTTACCATTTACTTCATCTAGAACAATATTTAGGTAGGTGGTACGTGTCAAAGTAACATCTACATGAATTCTCAGGACCCAAGGATTCCCAGCAGAACATTGCTCAAAGGATCTCACTGCCTCCACCAGCTTGTATCCTAGTGCCATCTCTTCCCCAGGTAAGTGACATACCCGGCCATCCACATGATGTAAAAGAGAACATGATTCATCAGACCTGGCCACCTTCTTCCATTGCTCCATGGTCCAGTTCTAAGGCTCTCATTGTAGGCGCTTTCAGCATTCGGCACTCTGACCGCTCTGTGGCTACACAGCAAGCTGCGATGTATTGTATGTTCTGACACTTTCAATCATAACCAGCTTTAACATTTTCAATAAGGCTCTGTTCACATCTGCGTAGTGGTCCTGTTCTGATGTTCCGTCTGGGGTTTCCGTCAGAACGGGACCCTGAGCAGTCACAAACGGACACCGACGGAAACCAGAGGTTTCCGTCTCCATCACCATTGATTTCAATGGTGACTAAGCCGGTGCCTGTGGTTTCCGTTTGTCTCTTTTGTGCACCGGATCAGTCATTTTGCCGGAAGCAATAGCGTAGTAGACTACGCTATTGCTTCCGGCAAAACGACGGGTCCGGTGCACAAAAGAGGCAAACGGAATCCACGGGCATTGGCTCCGTCACCATTGAAATCAATGGTGATGGAGAGGGAAACCTCTGCTTTCCGTCGGTGTCAGTTTGTGTCTGCTCAGGGTCCCGTTCTGACGGAAACCTCCGACGGAACGTCAAATCGGGACCCCAACACAGATGTGAACGGAGCCTAACTTGTGCTACAGTAGCTCTTTTGTGGGATCGGACCTTACAGGCTAGCCTATGCTCCCTATGCACATCAATAATCCTTGGACGCCCATGACCCAGTCACTGGATCATTGGCTGAGCTTCCTAGGACCACTTTTGTAAGGTACTAACCACTGCATACAGGGAACTCCCCACAAGACCTGCCATTTTTGAAATGCTCTGTCTAGGCATCACAATTTGGCTCTTGTAAAAGTTGTTCAGATCCTTACACTTTTTTCCTGCTTCCAAAAGATCAATCTCAAGAACTGACTATCCACTTGCTGCCCTAGGCTGGGTTCACATGGTGCATTTTTTTTTGTGTTATTAGCATGCATTTTTTTGTTGTTTTGGTAGATAAACTCCTAGTAAGAGAAATGCGAGTTTATCAACCAAAGCAAAAAAAAAAATGCACCATGTAAACCCAGCGTAATCTATCCCACCCCATGCCATTATGAGATAATCAATGTTATTCACTTCACCGGTCAGTGGTTTTAATGGTATGTAGGTCTGTCTAGCATAATCAGTTGTCAAGTCTGATTCCTAGTAGGTACAGGGACATAACTTTCATTACACATCCACATCAGTATTTAGTTGCGAATGGATAAAACGCAACGAAAATGGATAAAAAAAAAGCAAAGAAGAAGAAGAGGTGGAGCTCACTAAGCTTGGTCTACGAGTACTGTTAAGAATGGTTTCATCACTTCTGATGGCATGAACAGCACAGCATAAGAAATACTATTCTTGCCATAAAAACAATAAAAACTTAGACGGCTCCCAACAGAAATCAATGGGGTGTCTGGGACGACGGTTGGATCCGTTGAACTACAGATTTACAGCAGCACAATTGCTTCCGTTGTAAACTGAAGGCATAATGCAAAAGTGCTCCATGAGCAGAGAAGACGTAGATGCTCAGCACTTCACATGAGAGGCCACTGGATAAATCATTGTGATAAAAGGAGAGGAAGTCCGTGTAGGAAAATCAACCCCAACATTACAGCTTTATCTTAAATACTCTATCTCTCCAAGTACCGGAAACATGAATCATTTCCAGAACTCCTCACTTGAAAATCTTTCCTCTGCTTACTACCTCGGATGATTTTTGGCTGAAAGGGAACGTTAGGCAAAATAATATGTTATAATAATAAATAAATAAGTTTTTTTGCTGTATTTTTTTTCTTCCACAAGGTGGAAAGTATTAAAAACGAAATAATAATTTGACATGTTTTCCTATGTTGGCCACCAGAGGGAGCACTTCCCAGAATTACAGCAAGGTCAATCAGGCAGAGCAGTCTGACCTACAGTAGCTGCTGAAAATATTTTTGGCTACAAGCCAGGAAAAGGTGTCTTCAAATTTTGATAAAGCATTGCCCGGCTCCCATTTTGGGAGTGCTTTTACAATGGCAGCTGGAAGAGCTCTAGGACACTCCTAGGACACACCAAAAGGCTAAGGCAGGATTCACACGACAGGGTTTCCCGGCCGGGTGCCGGCCGTTCATAAATCGGCCGGCACCCGGCTGCATTAGGGATAATAGACCCCTAATGGGGCTATTCACACGACCGATTTTCTGACGGCCGGGAAAACCGGCCGTCAAAAAATAGGACATGCTCTATTTTCGGCCGGGTGCCCGGCCGCCCGGCTCCCATAGAAGTCTATGGGGCCGGGTAATACACGGCCATCACCGGAATGTGTCCCGAGTGATGGCCGGGTCTAACGTCGCTCGCGCACTCTCTCTCCTCCTCCTCACAGTGCAGAGTGCATGTGAGGAGGAGAGTCTTTTTTTTTGCTCCCTGTAGGAGTCGGAATCCCGCTACAGGAGAAGTGCGTGACTGCACTGTCCATATATGGACACAGCGAAGTCACGCACTTCTGCAGCGGAATCCCCGACTCTATGGCCGGGGATGCCGCTACAGGAGAAGTGAGTGACTACACTGTCCATATATGGACACAGCGAAGTGACTCACTTCTGAAGCGGAATTCCCGACCTGTGGCAGGGAATTCCTCTTCAGGAGAAGTCAGTGACTACACTGTCTATATATGGACATTGAAGTCAGTGACTTCTCCTGGAAGGGGGGGGGGGGATGGGTGCAGCCTGCAGGGGGGCAGGGTGGCATCGCCTGCAGGGGGCAGGGTGGCATCGCCTGCAGGGGGCAGGGTGGCATCCCCTGCAGGGGGCAGGGTGGCATCCCCTGCAGGGGGCAGGGTGGCATCCCCTACAGGGGGCTGGGTGGCATCCCCTACAGGGGGCTGGGTGGCATCACCTACAGGGGGCTGTGTGGCATCACCTACAGGGGGCTGTGTGGCATCACCTACAGGGGGGCTGTGGCATTATCTACAAAGGGCTGTGTGTGGCAACAAATTTAGGCGGGATTCACACGAACGGGTCGTTCCCGAGCCCGAGTGCCGGCCGGTAAAATCGGCCATTCTGCCCGGCCGGTTTGCATAAAGTTTTGCATCCGTGCCGGGCCGGACAGATCCGGACAGTGACATCAGCGGCAACTCCTGAAGGGGAATCCCCATGTGTTCGGGGATTCCGCTTCAGGAGTTTCCCCTGATGTCACTGCCCAGATATGGACAGAGACATCAAGCGCTCTGTCCAGGAGCGGAATCCCCGAAAACACGGGGATTCCGCTCCTTCAAGGAGCTAAAGTGCGGCTAGCACATAGAAGAGCGGGGCGATACCTGCCTGCTCTGCTATAGTGGCGTCGCTACAGTAGTAGCAGCCGCAGCAGCAGCAGCTACTAGCGGCGCCATCGAAGGTGTCGCCGGGCCAGGAAAACAAGCAGGGGACGGGAGCCAGCGCTCCCTTCCACCTGCTGTACACCCCGGCCCTGCCACACAGTGTACAGCGATGCCATTCGTCAGAATGGCATCAACTCCTCCTCCTCACATGCACTCTGCGCTGTGAGGAGGAGGAGATCGAGCGCAAGCGCCGGGAAACCCGGCCATCACTCGGAACACATTCCGGTGATGGCCGTGTAATACCCGGCCCCATAGACTTCTATGGGAGCCGGGCGGCCGGGTACCCGGGCGAAGATAGAGCATGTCCTATTTTTTGACGGCCGGATTTCCCGGCCGTCAAAAAAATCGGTCGTGTGAATAGCCCCATTAGGGGTCTATTATTCCTAATGCAGCCGGGTGCCGGCCGATTTATGAACGGCCGGCACCCGGCCGGGAAACCCTGCCGTGTGAATGAGGCCTTAAATGAAATTCATCCGATTTTAAAACTGACAGGGAAAAAAACGGATGCAAATCGGGTCCAAATCGGCCGGTAAAAACGGCAACTCGGCCCGGAACGGAATCGGAACGGATGCAAACCGGCCGGGAAAAAAAATCGGCGAAAAACGGCCAATTTTCCCGGCCGACACTCGGACCCTGTCGTGTGAATGAGGCCTTAGAATGATGAAATTCAAGAGGGAAGCCCCTGTGGTGAATGGCTTTTCAGTTGACCG
This sequence comes from Rhinoderma darwinii, assembly GCF_050947455.1. NCBI lineage: Eukaryota > Metazoa > Chordata > Amphibia > Anura > Rhinodermatidae > Rhinoderma > Rhinoderma darwinii. Next base: position 334,981,288 of record NC_134689.1, read on the forward strand.
GTTCACGCGGCATGTATTTGACGGTTTTTTTTACGCATTTTACGTGCAGAAAAACGCAAACGCTTGATTAAGCTTCCCATTTATATCAATGGGAAAGAGCGCCGGTCGTACATACAAGATTTTTTCCGCAAGCGTTTTTAACAAGCTCGTTGCGGAAAAAAAAGTAGTGTCTTGTCAATTCTTTGGAACGTAAAGCGTACCAAATGTACCCATTGTCTATGGGACTAATAATTACGTGCCAAAAAAATTTGCAATAAGCCCCTTGAAAGACGCGTCAAAAAACACTTGATTAAGCTTCCCATTTAAATCAATGGGAAAGCGCGCCGTTAGTACATACAACACGATTTTTTACACGAGCGTTTCTAAAAGAACTCGGAGAAAAAGAAGAGTCTTATCAAATGTTCCCATAGTCAATGGGACTCCTAATTACGCGAAATACGTCAAACGCGTGGAAAAACACGTAAAAAACGCCTGTATTTTAAAAGGCGCTTCACAACACACACTGGTGCATTTTACACAACTACACGTCTTTTTGTTTTTTTAAGCGCTGTGTGAACATGCCCTAGGGGAATTATCTTTGATTGGCATGTAGTTTATATCGCGGTGCAGGGAGAAGACGGACGTCGCTATGGGTGAGAAGATTTTGCGAACTTTATTTTTTTATTTTGCAGGTTCTGCTCGACCGTTTGGACTATGTCGTAGATACGCTGGACTACTTTGAGGATCTACGTTTTTTAAAACACATAAAATGGTTAACGAGGGTTGTGCGGGGGAGTTTTTATTTGAATAAAAAAAATAATTCTTAGGGTGAATATTTTCCCCACGCAGCCGTAAACCACATTGAAAAAAATTGTGGTAAAAACGCATGCGCTATTCGATGTGGTTTTCGGGCACACGGGAAAGACGTGGCAAAATACCCTTAGGCCCTGTTCACACAGTTTTTTTGCAGGCAGAAAAAAAAAAAACATGCCTCAATTCCTTCAGGAATTTAGGACGATTTTAAACTGCCTGCCCTTTATTCCGCTGTTTTCGTGGCGGTTTTCGTCCGCGGCCATTGAAGTTAATGCAAAAATGCCACAAAAACGCCTCCGAAAGGATTTTAATGGGAGGTCAGAGGTGGAAGCCGCAAAAAAAAAAGGAAACGGCGCCCCCCCCCCCCCCCGTGAGCGGTCAAAAGTCACCCGGGAAAAAAAGCGCTTCCGCCTCCCATTGAAATCAACGTGGGGAGATTTAGGAGGTTTTATGGCACGGATTCCAACATGATTCCCGCATCAAAATCAGCACCAGCAAGCTCTGTGTGAACAGGGAGCTAGAGTTCTGTTTTTTAATACTTTATTACCACCTTAGTAAAGGCAGTTGTCTGTTATACGACATCCATTACTAAGCCGGTGCTTAGTGTTGGCCAGTAAAAAGGCTGCAACTAACCTCCCATCATTACCTAGGTATCCACCACCACCACCAGGGGTATCAGGAAGAGCTGGGTACGATACAGTACCTGACCATCTGTAGTCAAAAAAGAGAGATAGAAGCAGCACTCAAAAAAACTCTGGTTTATTCATCCAGCATCCATTGCAACGTTTCACCTTCTCTATGAAGGCTTTTTCAAGGTCTTGAAAAAGCCTTCATAGAGAAGGTGAAACGTTGCAGTGGATGCTGGATGAATAAACCAGAGTTTTTTTGAGTGCTGCTTCTATCTCTCTTTTTTGGATACACGTTTGTGCAGGGAGAGGTCACTCCCTGTTTGAAAGCTGAGCACCAGCCTTAACAGGCAAGGAATCACAGTGCTGCTCCTACCCTTGATTTGTCTATGACCATCTGTGGTGACGGTCAGGGACTGGGGCAGCCGCAGGCTGGTACTATTATGCTGGGAAGGGCCAGAAAAAGTGGCCCTTCCCACCCTGGTAATGCTAGGCTGCAGTGTAGTTACACGGCGGTTCACAGTAGGAGCAAGGAACGACGGAGCAGCTGCTCCGTCAAGCGCCCCCCCCCCCCACGCACACTGAGGGTATGTTCTCACGGCCTATCTTCGGCCGTTTTTCAGGCCGTAAATGCCCGAAAAATCGGAAGCAGAACGCCTCCAAACATCTACCCATTGATTGCAATGGAAAAAACAGCGTTCTGTTCCGATGGGCTGTTTTTTTATGTGGCCGTTTGGAAAAACGGCCACGTAAAAAAACGGCCACGAAAAAGTGCAGGTCACTTCTTCGGACGTTTTTGGAGCAGTTTTTCATAGACTATTGAAAACCGCTCCAAAAACGGCCGTAAAAAACGCTGCGAAATTCTTTGAGCAAGTTATGAGCAATTTTAGATTTATGCTAATGAGTTTCTTAATGACCAACTGGGCGTTGTACAGAGGAGTGTATGACGCTGACCAATCAGAATCATACACTTCATTATTCCAGTCCAGCTTCTTTCACTGCACAATCACACTGTAACAATGGGCTGGAACAATGAGAAGTGTATGACGCTGATTGGTCAGCCTCATACACTTCTCTGTACAACGCCCAGTTGGTCAAAAGTAAAAACACGCCCAGTTGGTCATTAAGAAACAAATTAGCATAAATCTAAAATTGCTCATAACTTGCTCAAAAATGATTGTTTTTCAAAATAAAAACCACTGTTCTCTACATTACAGCGCCAATCAGATTATGTAGGAGATAGGGCATTTATAATCTGGTGACAGCTCCGTATTCTCAGATGTTTTCAGTCTAGCGTGTGAACATAGTCTAACCCTCCCAAACATGCAACCGTGCCACACACAGACCCCCCCCCCCCCACACACACACAGAACAATGCACGCACACACCTTACCTGCATGTTATGGAGGGGGGGGGGTTTTTGTGTTTGTGGGGTACTCGACTTAGCGGATGTGAAGGGTGCCTCTGATCCTTCATAGCCACCAATCAGCCGTTTTGTAGGAACAGCAGCGAGCACCACCCAACCCCCCTCCCCCCAAACATGCAACCGTACCACACACGCAAACCCCCACAACCTACTTAACTGCATGTTTGGGGGGGGGGGCTCGACGGTTCTGGGCTCCAGTTCATAGAAAGGATGCCCTGGAGTTGGAAAAAATACAAAGAAGAGCAACAAAGCTAATCAGGGGCATGGAGAATTTAAGTTATGAGGAAAGATTAAAAGAACTAAACCTATTTAGTCTTGAAAAAAGACGACTAAGGGGGGACATGATTAACTTATATAAATATATGAATGGCACATACAAAAAATATGGTGAAATCCTGTTCCATGTAAAACCCCCTCAAAAAACAAGGGGGGCTCCCTACGTCTGGTGAAAAAAAGGTTCAACCTGCAGAGGCGACAAGGCTTCTTTACCGTGAGAACTGTGAATTTATGGAATAGCCTACCACAGGAGCTGGTCACAGCAGGGACAGTAGATGGCTTTAAAAAAGGCTTAGATAACTTGTGTAGAATTTTTTTTACTTCCCTTTTCCCATCCCTTGGTTGAACATGGACATGTGTCTTTTTTCAACTGTACGAACTATGTAACATTATGTAGCGTCTAGCTCAATACACAGGTCCACACTCAAACGCATGGATCTGTTCCCCGCTGCTGATTTCAACCTATCCAGAATGTTGAATATGCCACACGCACTTTGAGTCCATAGTAACGTAATGTTACATAACTGCGTCATCCAATCATCGTAGGCCAGAAAAATATTTCCAATGGTGATTTTTTTTTTTTTAACATGTTCCAGGGGTTAATGAAAAATGTCAGGACTCTGGCCAGCCCCTTCTATAGTGGTTTCCCATACTGCACCATTTTAGGCAGCTAAAAATGTTCTAATGCTCTAATATTGCTAGCCATCCAAAATAACACATTCCGTCATTATCATGTTTAAAGAACAGTTTCCTCTTAGCCTGCCCTAAACCAAGTATAAAATATATACGGCTATAGCAGTACGTGTCTAGTACATAATATAATGTAAGAGGGGCGGTACATGACACCGTTTCTGCTGAGGTGCACCCAAATCAGGCTTGTGTCATGCAGATCACCCAGTTACAGCTCCGAAACGTGGTAAACCGAAATGGATCAATACTGCAAACCGCAAAACTCAAAAGGAGAAAAATAAAAAAATGAATCTAAACGGATAAGGAAAGAAATAGATTATAAACAAAGTGCCTATATTTTGTGTATATGTCACACAATAACAGACATCCTAAAGTTTTTGGCAGAAGTGTCCGGAAAACAAATGGTTTTTTATGCAAGTACATGCATCAGAATTTTCTACCACAAACTTTGTGTAAATCCACCCCAGATAGAAGAAAAAAAACATTTCACTAGCCCGATTTTGGCTTGGCAGCGAGAGACAAATGAGCCCCTATCAAGAGCACAAGAAAGAAATGAAAGGATCTGGTAAGAGGAACGAGACGAGCTGTGAATACCAAGCATATAATGTACGTGAATATTAATGGTTTTCTTCCACCACCACAATGTTTGACAAGAACTTAGCCTTTTTTTGTCACTAAAATATTATTTCCATTGACCGAGCGTGAGAAAAACAAAAGCTGGAACCTGGCGTCCGGCTGCGAGATAAGGCAGCTGCTGGTGAATGGACATTGTGCTGTGGTTGCAGGGGTAGCGGACGAGTGACTAGAGATGAATGGGAGGGCTAGTCTGCCAATCACTGTTCCCAACAAACACACACTTCAGTGGAACAAAAGCTCATTACATGGTCTGATAATGAAAAATAAAAAACACAGAAAAATCTGATTAAAAGCGCCAGGAAACCCCAGAACAATTTCCCATGACCCTAGTAGAGACTGCGTCACGCTTACGAAGCGACTTTTATCATGGAAACATCGCTTGGAAAATATTTTGAAAAGTGGTCAGTTTTAGAACTTGCATCATAGAGAAGCGTAGCAGGATCAGACTAACAGAGAAGGTGAGCTATAAACCAGCAAGATGTCCGTAAAGTGTTAAACTAATGTGTGCTGTGTGTGTCAAAAACAAACAAGTCAATGAAGAAGAAAATAAAAAAATTAAAAAAATTCAGAGATGTGTACATAGCCTTTAACTTTTACACGGGCAGATATTCTCCCCGTTAAACAAGCGGCGATCTACAATACAGCTTGTTTTTTTTTTTATAATTATGCTTTTACGTCAAACAGAGCAACGATTGCAAGCATGGAGACGAGCAATTACTACAATCATTCGTCCCCATACATTTTGCATCTTGTCGGCAGTGCCTACCCCGTTTACACAGGGAAATGTGCTGCCCACTTGCGCGCAATTTTCTGGGAGCATAAAAGATCCGATCAGCCGACAAACGAGCGTACACTTGTTCAACAACTGATCGTTGCCCGGTTTACATTTTAAGTTAATACAGGAGTCTCATTTGGGACCTCAAAACAACTTATATGTAAAGGCCATTTTACACAGACCAGTTATCGGGTAAAAAAGCGTATATATTGGGACGGACGATCATATGTCCCCATACTTGTAAACATTACTCAGTTTGAATGGAGCAAACAAGCACGGATAGACATGCTGTAGTGACAAGCGTTCAGCCCTCATACAACAGGCGAAATATCTAAATACCTTAAATGGAGCAATGAATGCAAGTATTGGGATGAACGATCGTCAATACGATCGTTCGTCCCCATACATTTTGCATCATGTCGGCAATACATCTCCCTATGTAAAGAGGGGCTGTTTCACTAGAGACCTTTTTTCTGCCTGTATTAAACATTCAATCATCCGAAGAACAAGCGTTTCCTTGTACATTGGCTGATCGCTGCCCTGTTTATATAGGGCAATGATCTGGAACAAAAGGGTCTTCAAGTGAACCGGTCACCAGAATTTGACCTATTGAACTCTATTCACCCCTTGCTCGCCGCTGGTGTCAAAAGTTAATTGCCGTTATCCCCTCTCCTAAACTTCTCCTCCGACCGTAAATAACGGTCTGCAAATATTTTGCGCCTTTTATGGTAGCTATCCAGCAGTCTAGTTCGTTCCTCTTCTTATGCCCGCCCACCGCCGAAAACTGGCCTGCCCTGAAAGCCAAAATCTCATCTGAGATCGCGCACATGCGCCTGTCATATATGGTCCGATACCGTTCTCTGCTTCGTCCGGGCCTCAAATCTAGTTCCTGCGCATGTGCCGCTATGGTGTCCCATTGTGCGCATGTACCAGAATATCGATGCACAAGCGCTATATTTCGTGTGTGCTGGAGGAGGCGAGGAGCTGTCAATCAAAAGTAAGGAGGCGGGATTAACTGGGAAAGGCTTGAGGGATGAAGATATGACCCTTTTCGAACGAAGATGTGACTTATGTTCATTAGCATACGGCGCAGGAATGCTAAAAACAATGGAATACTAAAAGGTACAGAGCCTACTTAGAAGAGAATGATAGGTTGGGCTACGTTTACACTACCAGAAGTATATATGTTTACGTCTCTTCCGTCAGAGGAAGAGAGGATCGAAAGATTAAGAAAGCAACTGTTAGAATTACTATTACATTTCAATGGTAATTCTTTTGCTTCAGTTGCTTTCCGTTTGTCTCTGTTCTCTAGGTTTCCATTTTTTTTGCACGGAAACAAAAAGTTCTGCAGACTGCAACTTAATTAGTGGAGAAAAGTTAATGTATTTGTGTATTTTATCTCCAAACTTTACTGAGCAAAATAGAAAGCAATGTTTGAGCCACAAAATAGACTAAGGGCCGGATCACATTAACGTTCGCTTTCCGTTCAGGGGTTCCGTCGGGTGAACCCCTCAACGGAAAGTCAAACGGAAACCTTAGCTTACGTTTGCATCACTATTGATGACGGAATCAATATTGCAGTCGACTGCGCTATTGATTCAGTCACAAAAACTGAAACCTGCCGGAGTGGTGACAAACAGAAACCATCAGCAATGTTTCCGTCACCATTGATCTGAATGGTGATGCAAACTGGAGCTAAGGTTTCCGTTTGACTTCCCGTTGAGGGGTTCACCCGATGGAAACCTCCGACGAAACCCCTGAACGGAAAGCGAATGCGGATGTGAACCGGCCCGAATACATATTAAGGTGAACAAATACTGGGTGGCATTATAACCAGTGTGTTTATAATCCGTCCAGAGTCAATGCCTGCCAGGCAGATGGCACAAAGCACAGCTTGTAATTGACTTAAGGAGTAACTCCACCTAGAATGCAGGATTCCTTAAGGCGTAACTAAACGTTCGATCAACTTTTTATTTTTTAGCAGCATGTGTAATATAAATAGATTTTGTAATCTACTTTATTAATGAATTTGGGCTCCTTTTTGTGTTATATGTGTTTTAAATGGCCACTCCTGTTGCTAGCAGAAATCCATAGACCGTTTGAATGTACTCGGTGTTTGGACTCAGCTGCCTGTGTGTACGGATGGACGGCCCCATCCTGACGTCAGATGTGCACACCCCCACCGTGACGTCCGGAAGGTCTCGCTGCCTCCATGTACTATACAGTTCTCTATAGAGTAGCAGGCAGAACGCATGGAAGAGAACGTGATAATCTGCTGCTGTCCGGTCTCTAGTATGGGAAAGTATCTCTAGTATCCCAGGGACCTGATGGGTTCAGTGTCGGTGGGTCCTGCGCGTCTATAACACACAGGATTCACCTGTAATCTATCACATCTAAATTCATAACTTAGATGCAATAGATTACAGGTGGATCCTGCGTGTCAGGACCCGTTGTCACTGAACCCGTCAGATTCGTGGGACCGACGGCTTCGGTGATTATACAGAGCTGCTGTATCTAGTGCTAGAGAATACAGAGCAGCTGTATCTAAAAAAAAAAAAAAAAAGTAAAAGTTACAGGTTTACATAGCCTTTAATAGTTAAGTTATCAGGGATTTATGCATATATTTTTCACATCAGGACATTATTTTTGTACAATTTTTATATACACAGTTTTTGTATTTCTGGTGTAATTAGAGTTTTATCCCAGTTTTACACAAGATTAATACTGGCGCATTTTTTTTTGCACCAGTATCCCGATGGTGGGTCTTGGCGCCAAAATTTCCCCCATATTACATTTGTGTGAGGCCAGAATAAGTGTATTATAATAGTGAAGCCTGGCTTGCTTGGTTATTCTGCATGCGGCCACCTCCACATTCAGTCTACACCAGGCTTGAAGGGAGTCAGGGACCTAGTTCTCCACAAAAGGTGTGGGTCCCAGTGGTGGGAACCGCATCAGACATGTATGGCATACCCTGTGGTTATGGTATAAATGTCTGAATTGGTAATACCCTTTAAGGACTTAACAATCATGTTCCCCAATAACCCAAATATCTTGAAGTTTTTTGAGATCCCATAAAACAATAAAAGACCCATTATTCACCTGACATATCCCCCGGTGTTCCACTACAGCTGCTCCAGCGCTCCCCGCCGCTCTTTGTTGACAGCGCTCCAGCGAGGACGTGTCCATACACCCACGTGATCACTGCAGCTAGTTACTGGCCTTAGTAGTATACGGGCATTTCATCACTGTAGCACTGCCAACAAAGTTTCTCCAGTAACCAAAATGGCAAATTTTAAAATGAAGATCTGCGGAAGAAAAATAATTGATACATCTGATCCAATCTCCCAAATCAAGTTGAAGTAGAAACTGCAAAGCAGCAGTCATGGCTACAACACTTGTCTATGGTGACAGCTATAAATCAGGGAGATCTTTAAAAAGATTGCATTATAAATAAAATAACACAGACATAGAAAATCAACACATCTGACTGACATACAGCCCAGTCCTGATTTATAACCGTCTATAACTGCACAGGATTCCTGCCCAGCGTCACCAAACCTTCTGTCTGAGCGCAGACTGTAAACATATTTTTCTTGGGACCCTCAAGGCTTCTAATAAACGTCCAGAGAGTTATAAAAAGACGCACAGTATTTAAAGGTCCTACAAGGTGACACATTAGAGATCATTACCAGGGACACGCAGCAAGAATGTCACAGGAATCTGCCCTTGTTGTAGCTTTTTCTGGTCCTCTGACCTCTTCTATATCCAACCAACTCCAGACTACCTAAACCTGTCTATGCTCCAGGCTGGTGGTCTGGGAGGATAAGTGCCTGAGCAGCATGCCGAGGTTAACAAGTGTTGTTCAATAAAAAGTCAGCAGCATCATACACAGAGTAGGTATTCAATATTTAAATCCGTGGAGTCATAAATTATATTTTATAGGGGGTTGGGCGTATGCAACACTAGTTACATATAAAAAACAAAAAAGCAAAAAAACTGCCTTGGTACAACATAAGATCACATCTGTTAACAGAGTACTAAGCGAACGGCTCAAGCACATGACTAATTACAGCTCCGTACCCCTGCGGTACATGGAACCCTACCAGTGTTGCTAACTGTACTAAAATCATACGTACATACATACATACAGTGTGCTTTCAACTACAGAGCCCCCAGCCACAGCTGGCCGGGGACTCCGGGATGGAAGAAGCCCCTGACATGACTGTCCATATATGGACAGTCAAGTCAGGGGCTTCTCCTGTCACGGAGTCCCTGGCCAGAACACTAGCGATGACAGCACTGTCCATATATGACGCTCTTTTCACCTCTGTGGGGCTAATGGAGCCCTATAGACACGCTAAATGAAGGGTAAAAATGTGATGTGAACAGGCACTAACAGTCAGCCTCTCCTCAACCTTAAATGGAAGAAAACAGGAAGCAATAGACTGCATTCAACTGAGCAAATTGAAATGAAATAAACTGTAGGCTATATGCAGAAGTTTCCGCTGCTCTGGCCAATTTTTTGAGCAAGGGTGGACAACCACCAGACCCCCAAAAAAAAATAAAAAAAAGAAGATAATACAGTAATCCTAGCAAGGGAATGAGGAGCAGCAGGTGAAGTGCAGGAACATAAACTCCATTACAGAATGATACATTCTCAGAGCTGCAACTATATTAAACATGTGTGCTACATGCCAATACCACACCAGGTATCGAGCGCAAAACCGCAACGTGTGGTATCGCACCCACACCTGCATAGTGGTCATTATTATTTTCATACGCCAACACCGCAGTGAGGTGGCAATTCTAGACTGGGAGAAAAACCTGCTCACGCAAGGATTCGGTGCATTTTATATAAAAAGAACAGTGGATGTTTCCATTCAGATGTCACAAGTCATTGTACGGCCTGAATCTTTATCTGTTACATACCCGCATAATTCAATTTTGTCATTTTGGCGGAACTAATTCAATCATATAGCTTATCTCCTAATGGAATCAGGCATGACGACAGGCTGCTTTTGCTGGTTTGTATGCGGATATATACAAATGAGGGTACAAAATACAGATGCTGCATTTGTTCCTTTTACCGGCTCCATTAAATTCCAAAGAGCTGTAATACAGCCTCAAACATAGCTTGCTGAATATTAAAGGGGTATTCCGGTTAGAACAAGTTACCCCCTATCCATAGATAACTTGCTGATCATAGAGTGTCCAACAGCTGGGACCCCCACCGATCTCGAGAACGGGGGTCCCATACTCCACTGGTTGAACAGAGCGGCAGGTCACTCATGCGCACGGCCACTCCATTCATTCTCTATGGGAGCACCGGAAATAGCGGAGTACAGCATTCGAGATCGGTGGGGGTCCCAGCTGTCGGAAAACCCATCAATCAGTAAGTTACCCTCTATCCTATTAGCACCAAATTCAGGACCTTCTGGCTATAATGCAGATATGGATGGGAAATATGTTCTTGTGAATTAGCCCCTATAATACCTACCCAGGCTTATCCTCTCAGTAGATGCAGGAACACCCAGTAAACAAAGATATCTTCTATTCATACAGTAAAATACAAAAAAAAACCTGAAGTTAGCACTTATTCTGGAGCTAAATGGAATGTTAAATACTTTTGTGTCAAAAAAGACAAAAGTATAGTAGGTATGATACCTTTGTTGGCTAACCATAAAAGTTCTATATGCAGCTTTCAGAGCACACAGGCCCCTTCTTCAGTCAATTTACAAATGAATGACTTAGAAAAAAGCACAACACTGCAATCCACAGTGACTAGGTTATGTTATAGCTTCCGTCTCACCCATCTCCCCTACCCTATAGTACAGCTTCCTTTAAATTAGGGATAAAAAAAATATAATTTTTTTTTACAAAAATGCTAAAAAAAAAACCATTTTTAATTTATTTGCATAGTCAAATGCTTTCACAAAACATACCAAACCTTTCATGTAACAGAAGATAGTGTGATACTAGTAATAAGTGAACATAAGAACTGGTTTTGTCTGGTAAACCAAAAACTAGATATACAAACAATACATTTTGTAAATGCTACCATGTCATACATCGCCATCTAGTGGTCATATAGCAAATGGCTGCCTACTGATCGCTCAAATAAAATCTAAGGCAATGTCCACACGCTTAGCAAAAAACATCTGAAAATACAGAGCTGTTTTCAAGGGAAACCAGCTGCTGATTTTCAGAAGTTTTTTAAGCCACTTGCGTTTTTCACGGGCGTTTTCGGAGCAGTTTTTCTATAGTGTCCCTGAAAAACTGCTCCAGAAATGGCTCATGAAGCGACATGCACTTGTTTTTTGGGCATTTTTTTACGCGGCCGTTTTTCCCATTAAATCAATGGGCAGATATTTGGAGGCGTCCTGCTTCCGGATATTTGGCCGTTTACGACCCGAAAAATGGCCAAAATAAGCCATGTGAACATACAATACATAACCACTTTAACCCTTTTCCGCTTATGCCACTTTATTTTTTTTAAAAACTCTTTTTATTGAAGAAATTCGGTACAATATAGAGTATTGCAACAAACATTTCTGCACATGTGCCAATCATAGCATACAGTGGAAGTGCTCACAGTAAGGCCTCATGCACACGAACGTGCTTTTGCGGCCACAATTCCCCCGAAAATCCATGGGAGAATTGCGGCCCCTTTCATTCCTATGGGGCCATGCACATGACCTTGGTTTTCACGGTCCGTGCATGGCCTAGGAGCCCGCACCGCAGAAAGAACGGGCAAGTCTTATTACAGCTGGGTTCTGCTGTCCGGGCTCACTGAAAATAATGGCCGCGGCCATGTGCACGCCCCGCGATTTGCGGGCAGTTCACGGCTGTCACTCCATGGTTGGCCGACCCGGAAATCACGGCCATGCACATGGCTACGGTCGTGCGCATGAGGCCTAAGAAGAAGATACAATTCAAACCTGAAGCAGAAGAATGTGTCAAGCAATTCAGTAATAATTAAGCAGTACAAATTACTTTACAATATATGTACATTCCAACCATGGCTTCAACCTATGCACCTAACTAGGAGAGTCCAGCTCTCAAATATTCATCGAAAAAAAACAAAAAAAAAAAAATGCGAATCGCACCACGCACCCCAGATTTTCACAAACTTCCTGGAACAGCCTCTGTTTTTATACACCACCTGCTCGAAAGGTATTGCAGTATTAACTCGTTTTTTTTCCAATCGATGGACTGGAGGAGAGAGTGATCGCCCATCCATCTGATTGCTATTACTCATCTGGACAAAAATAGTTATTTGCGTAGTAAAATTCGCATATGGTGTGGCCATGAGGATTCATCCAGGACATCCAATAGGCATAGGAGTATGTGGTACTGGGATCAGAAGAATACTGGTCAATAAAGAGATCACTTCAGACCAGAAGGAGCGAATGTAGGTATTAACGCAATCATGGGCCAAAATATATTAGACTGAAATTTGTAATGGGTATGTCAACCGATACCCGCCCTCCAGTGATTTATCCAGCTTCCAAATCATAGGTAATAGATATATATATATCTGAGAGAAAAGATGACACAGGAGACCATGCTTGTATGCTCAAAATCCTTCTCTGATCTTTATTGATGATAATGACTCTGATTCAGCCAATGAGAATATTTCAATGCATTATAATAATTCTTCACCCTCTAAGCCCCAGGTGGCCTGAACCTTGTCCTATGGGAAGACACACATTTCAGATAAACAAGTTAAAGGAACAGTGTCACGAAAAAAAAAATAATTTGATATCAATTTGCATTTAGTGTTTTATTATAAAATCTTTTATTTATGTGTGTGTTTGTGTTTTACTTTTTTCTAACTTTTACTTCACTATGGGGGCTACCATGTTGTTTTTCATCTCTGCATGTGTCGATTAACGACACATACAGACATGGCATACGGCAGCTACAGTCCATAGGAGTCAATGAACGGGACCCGTTCCATTGACTTTGCTCTATGGCTCTGTACTGCGCAGACGCAGGTCAGAGTCACACAAAGCAGAGCAGCTGTTTGCAGGGAGAGAGCAGGCGCCATCTTGAAGACCAGCTGCACTGCAGGTAAGATGTGTGTCTCTGCATGTCCCACTCTCTCTCTCACAGACCGCCGCTCTGGTGACCCACGATAAATCTCTAGTTGTGCCCTTTCCTGGTTATATCTGCGTCTGGGAAAGCTGGGTGACCACCATTACCCCTCATACTGGAGTGTTTAGGGATGTGACTAATGAACCTCTCACACTCCAGTGGGAGGGGTAATGGTGGTCACCCAGCTTTCATCAGACCCCTGAACGGTAAATCTCTCTAGTTGTGCCGAGACTGTTTGGGGATGTGACTAATGAACCTCTGTCTCAGCACAACTAGAGAGATTTATCGTTCAGGGGTCTGGGAAAGCTGGGTGACCACCATTACCCCTCCTACTGGAGTGTGAGAGGTTCATTAGTCACATCCCCAAACACACTCCACCAGGAGGGGTAATGGTGGTCACCCAGCTTTCCCAGACCCCTGAACGATAAATCTCTCTAGTTGTGCTGAGACAGAGGTTCATTAGTCACATCCCCAAACAGTCTCGGCACAACTAGAGAGATTTACCGTTCAGGGGTCTGGGAAAGCTGGGTGACCACCATTACCCCTCCCACTGGAGTGTGAGAGGTTCATTAGTCACATCCCTAAACACTCCAGTATGAGGGGTAATGGTGGTCACCCAGCTTTCCCAGACGCAGATATAACCAGGAAAGGGCTGGATGCACGGGCTGAGGGTGCACAGGGTTTTTGGTGATCCCCCTCTGTCATGTGATCGGACCTAGGTTACCGGTTCATCAGACGGGGTTCATGTGACTATAAGGGTATGTTCACACGACAGCGTCCGTAACTGCTGAAATTACGGGGATCTTTCCGCCTGAAAACATCCCCGTAATTTCAGCCGTAACGGCATGTGCAGGCGCTTGAACGCAGCGTCCATTACGGGCGTAATTGGCGCTGCTATTCATTGGAGTCAATGAATAACGGCTCCAATTACGCCCAAAGAAGTGACAGGTCACTTCTTTGACGCGGTCGTCTATTTACGTGCCGTCATTTGACAGCAGCGCGTAAATATACGCCTCGTGTGAACAGACAAACGTCTGCCCATTGCTTTCAATGGGCAGATGTTTGTCAACGCTATTGAGGCGCTATTTTCGGACGTAATTCTGGGCAAAAATGCCCGAATTACGTCCGTAATTAGTGCGTGTGAACATACCCTAAATCTGTCCATAAGAGACAGTGCACTCAAAACAAGCCCTGCCCTCATGCCGTAGTTGTGTGGTTCTGTCTGCAGTGATGGCGGTGGGTGGCTCTGACACCCGCCCCCCCGTCGGGTCATCTCAGGACAGAAGGGGTGTCTGGACTGGAGACACAGTGCCGCACCTGTCCTCAGGTTGTGTCTGGTATTGCAGTTCACCTCCATTGAAGTGAATAGGATAGAGTTGTAATACCACACACGACCTGAGGACAGGTGGGGCGCCATGTTTTTCTGGACGACCCCTTTAAGACTGTGTGTGTGTGGCAGAGCGGAGTGTGCACAGGCGCCGCTGATACTTCATAGCCGCTTATCAGCTGTTTTGAAGAATCAGCGGCGAGCACCCCCCCCCCCCCACACACACAAATCCCCCAAACACGCAAAATCAAGTGTAATCAAGCGTTTTTTATGTGTTTTTTTGCACGTAAAATGTGCAAAAAAAAAAACATGTCAAATACACGGCGTGTGAACCGGTCAACTGAAAAGTCATTCACTTCACTTTCATCATTCTAAGGCTGGGTTCACACGACCTATTTTCAGGCGTAAACAAGGCGTTTTACACCTCGATTTACGCCTGAAAAGACGGCTCCAATACGTCGGCAAACATCTGCCCATGCATTTGAATGGGTTTGCCGACGTACTGTGCCGACGACCTGTAATTTTACGTGTCGCTTTCAAAAGACGGCGCGTAAAATAACAGCCTCGGCAAAGAAGTGCAGGACACTTCTTGGGACGTAATTTGAGCCGTTTTTCATTGAATTCAATGAAGTACAGCTCCAAATTACGGCTGTAATTGACGCCTCGCAAAACGCGAGTACGAGCAATTACGTCTGAAATGACGGAGCTGTTTTCTCCTGAAAACAGCTCCGTCATTTCAGACGTAAATGCAGTTACCGTGTGCACATACCCTAAGGGTATGTTCACACACAATGTTTTCAGCTGATAAATTCGGAAGCAGAACACCTACAAGCATCTGCCCATTGGTTTCAATGGGAAATACGGCGGTCTGTTCAGACAGGGCGGTTTTTACGTGGTAGTTTTCCAAAAACAGCACGTAAAAAGACATCCGACCAAAATGAAGTGCACATCACTTCTTGGGACATTTTTGGAGCCGTTTTTCATTGACTTTATAGAAAAACAGCTCCAAAAACGGACTTAAAAAAACGCGAGTTTGATTAAAAAATGGCTGAAAATCGGGAGCAGTTTTCCCTTTGTTTAGTAAGCGTGTGAACATACACTTAGCTTTTTGGTGTGTCCTATAACTTCTTCCAGCTGCAGAATCACACCCAATATGGCTGCCGGACACTGCTTAGCAATTTGAAGACACCTTTACCTGGCTTGTGAGAGGGGGGGGGGTGAGGTTCCCTCCCACATTTACAGCAGCTGTGAGTCAGGTTGCTTTGCCTTATTCACCTTGCTGTAATTCTGGGAAGTGCTCCCCCTGGTGGCCAACATTGGAAAACATGTCAAATTATTATTTAATTTTTAATACTTTCCACCATATGGAAAAATAAATAAATACAGCAAAAAACTTAAAAAATATAATAGAAATAAGTAACGAAACTTAAAAAAAAGGTTTAATTTGCAACACATTCCCTTTAATTTGTGTCTACTTCTTATCTCACTAGAGAATGGAGACTGCAGATAAGTTTAAATAAATTAAATAGAGCGCTTCTTCCAGGGCTGAATCACCTCCCTCTGGTAAACAATGTCATTGTCCATTCCACCAATGTTATTTGATCTGCTCCTTACAAGAGTAATAAAACATTCAATTCAAGAACACATAACATAGTATTGCTTCAAGACATCTGCTGACAATTACTTTTTACTTATTAATCTCAAGATGGCTCCTTCAGGCCAAAAGATGGATTCCAATGACCCAAAATGGACGCCTACCAAACAAGATGGAGTCCATGCAAAATGTTATCTTTTAAACATATTCTAATCACTTTCACATTTCCCACCTTTTGTTTATATGAGGACATTTTGCATCTACGCCAGGTACTTAAAGGAGGGCTTATCCCCCCTTGAGGACTTACCTAACCGTTTCACCTCATCCCCTGGGCATGTCAACAAAATTCCTTCCCATAATTGTTTCACTCATAGGGTACACTTGATTAAAAGATCCAGGATGGGGGGTAATCATTTTAACCTTTGCTGCGAAGCATTGCAAGTGTTTTGTCAGGCCTCAAAATGAGCCTCAGAAGCAAATATAATGTAATACATAAAAATACAACCTGCAGGGGACACTGGAGCAGACCCATTACTCATCCCCCAAGACCCTTAATCCAGTTAGAGGGATTGAGACATGACAACCAATCCGGCCACTCCAGGGTCCAATCATCTTAAGAATTGGCTTTCCTGAACTCTTCCTTTATTTTCTCAGCTTTATCTACAGTCATACTTGTCCTGCATATTGCCAGTAGGGTCTATATCAGGGGTCTCAAGCACGCGGCCCGCGGGCGGCCCATGGGGCTGTCATCTGCGGCCGGCGGGACACAGAGCCGCTAGTATCGGCTCTGCTCCGAGACTCTGGAATTCCCTGACATCGCTGTCCACATTTGAACAGCGATGTCTGGGGCTTCCCCAGAGCCGGAGTCCCGGGCAGAGCGCTAGTACAGGCTCTGCTCCGGGACTCTGTTCATATATGGGCAGCGATGTCAGGGAATTCCACAGAGTCCCGGAGCAGAGCCTGTACTAGCGCTCTGCCCGGGACTCCGCTCTGGGGAAGACCCTGACACACTGTTCATATATGGGCAGCGATGTCAGGGAATTCCACAGTGTGTCAGGGTCTTCCCCAGAGCGGAGTCCCGGGCAGAGCGCTAGTATCGGCTCTGCTCCGGGACTCTGTGGAATTCCCTGACATCGCTGTCCACATATGAACAGCGATGTCTGGGCCTTCCCCAGAGCCGGAGTCCCGGGCAGAGCGCTAGTATCGGCTCTGCTCCGGGACGCTGCGGAATTCACTGACATCGCTGCCCATATATGGATAGTGTGTCAGGGTCTTCCCCAGAGCGGAGTCCCGGGCAGAGCGCTATTATCGGCTCTGCTCCAAGACTCTGGGGAAGCCTCTGACATCGCTGTCCATACATCGACAATGAGGGCATCGGGGCAGCATCCACAGAGGGCACCGGGGCAGCATCCACATCTAAAGTATTTAAAAGGGGGCTGCCCAATCTTGACATGTGTGCTAACTGAGCCGCCGGACTGCATTTAGTGACACTTAAACTGGAAAGCTTGATTGTTGAAATAAGCACGTGAAGAAATATATCTCAAATTTTAAACCTAGCGGAATTATTATAGTAATATAGTGTTATTGTAGTTAAAATAACTAATTGATTAACAATAATTTTGTATTCTATGAAATTTGAAAGTAATGCGGCCCGTCAACTTCCCATTTTTTCTATATGGGGCCCACTTACCCGGCCGAGTTTGAGACCCCTGGTCTATATAATGGCAACAGGCTGTATCAACTACTTGGCACATGCACATCCATCCTTGGGCAGCATTCAAAACATCAAACACAATCTGTAACGGTGTCCAATCTGTTGGCCACTTTCTCTATATTATGAGCATTTTTTACTGTTAAACCTACTAATATTGGCAATAATCCAAACTTCTCCTCCACGGTACATGTATTGGTCATAATTGTCGTACTGTCACTTACTGTCCTAATATGACTTTTACCCCTGCAGATATAACAGGTCGTGGGCAGCATCTTTCTCAAACCTAAAGACACCCAGGTCACATAACCTCCGCGCTCTCAGTGCTGCCATGTACTTCTTACATATGAGTGACAACAACCAGTGACCTTCACCTCATAACTCCACATAAAACACCTCAAGTTGTTATTCACAGTACCATGGCATATTTACACACATTATAATTATAAACCTCAGACAATATAAACAATAGGGCCTAAATTAATAATATAATGCTATCACCAACCTACAGGGGGCCATTGTCTACAGAGGGCATAGTGACTGGCGCCATCTACAGGGGGCATAGTGACTGGCGCCATCTACAGGGGGCATAGTGACTGGCGCCATCTACAGGGGGCATAGTGACTGGCGCCATCTACAGGGGGCATAGTGACCGGCGCCATCTACAGGGGGCATTGTGACTGGCGCCATCGACAGGGGGCATTGTGACTGGCGCCATCGACAGGGGGCATTGTGACTGGCGCCATCGACAGGGGGCATTGTGACTGGCGCCATCGACAGGGGGCATTGTGACTGGCGCCATCGACAGGGGGCATTTTGAGTGGCGCCATCGACGGGGCATGGTGAGTGACACCATCGACAGGGGGCATTGTGAGTGTGTGTTGTTTTACTTTACAGTGTTTGACAATTTAATTCCTGGGCACAGTGTATGGTACTATTATATTCAGGGGCGCAATGTACTGAGCTTGGTTCTAGTGCTGTATATATGTACTGAGCTTGGTTCTGGGTCTGTATATTTGTACTAAGCTTGGTTCTGGGTCTGTATATTTGTACTGAGCTTGATTCTGGATCTGTATATATTTACCTTCTCTTAAGGGAAAAGTATATGTTAAATCTACTTTTACCTTAAAGGTAATGTGTCGCTAGAATTTTTTTTTAGTGTATAAATTATTACACATTGTTCTAATTTTTTCACGAGTTAGGAAATATTATAAATTAGATTCTAATTTATAACATTTCCCAGTGCTGGTCACTAGATGGAGCAATTCCTAAAATTGCAGCATTGGCATGTGGTAAAGCAACCACATTGCTTTATGCTGCAAAATTTGAGAAAACACACTCGCTCTAGTGAGCTCACAGAATCCCCCCTCCCTTATCCTGGCTAGTGTCAGGAGAAAGGAGGGGGTTGAATGTTCAAACCTCCTACACTGTGTGCCTCCATTTTTTGAGCGAACACACAGTGTAGTAGCCAGAAGAAGGGAGGAGGGGGGGGGGATTGTTTGAGGACACTAGAGGAGAGTGTGTCCACCCCAAATTTGCAGCATAAATCAATGAGGTTGCTTTACCACAGTGACCATACTGCAATTTTGGGAACTGCTCCCTCTAGTGGCCAGCACATGGAAATGTTATAAATTAGAATCCAATTTATAATATTTCCTGACTTGTGAAAAAATTAACAATGTGTAATCACTTAACTACTAATTGTTTAACTGAAAAAAAAAAAAAAAATTCTAGCGACACATTCCCTTTAAAAAGGCTCTCTGTCACCACATTATAAGTGCCCTATATTGTACATAATGTGATCGGCGCTGTAATGTAGATTACAGCAGTGTTTTTTATTTAGAAAAACGATCATTTTTGACGGAGTTATGACCGATTTTAGCTTTATGCTAATGAGTTTCTTAATGAACAACTGGGCGTGTTTTACTTTTTGGCCAAGTGGGCTTTGTGAAGAGAAGTGTAGGACGCTGGCCAATCAGTGACCAATCAGCGTCCTACACTTCTCTGCATTCATTTACACAGCACAGCGATATAGCTATATCGCTATGTACAGCCACATACACAAAAACAGTGTCCCGACAGTGAATATACTTTACCTCCAGCCAGGACGTGAGGTCTATTCAGAATCCTGACACTTCGCTAATGTTTCTGTGAGATTTACAGCAAGTCAAGCGTAATCTTGTTTTAAATGACAGTTTACAGCGTAATCTCGCGAGATTACGCTTGCCTTGCTGTAAATCTGACAGAAACGTTAGTGAAGTCTCAGGATTCTGAATACACATGTCCTGGCTGGAGGTGATGTATATTCACTGTCAGGACACTGCAGTAACGTTATAGTGTGTTTGTGTATGTGGCTGCACATAGCGATATAGCTATATCGCTATGTGCTGTGTAAATGAATGGAGATTAGTGTAGGACGCTGATTGGCCACTAGATGGTCAGCGTCATACACTTCTCTCCACAACGCCCACTTGGCCAAAAAGTAACACGCCCAGTTGTCCATTAAGAAACTCATTAGCATAAAGCTAAAATCTGTCATAACTCCGTCAAAAATGAGTTTTTCTAAATAAAAAAAAAACACTGCTGTAATCTACATTAGTGTCGAACACAATATGTACAAGATAGGGCATTTATGTGGTGAGAGAGCCTCTTTAACTGCTTTCATTTGTAGACTGCTTACATAGGCATCTACACCTGAGACACCTCTCCACCATTAAGCCACGCCCTTTTGTCAGCTGAACCACGCCCCATTTGTTAAGCTCCGCCCAACTGCTATTCAAATTAAACATTATCTAATGCTTATCCCTCTAACCCTCCAGCTCCTGCTGTGTAACTGGACCCCCCTCACCTCTACTGTACGGTGTGCCTCACCAATGTCCCCTATACTAAGTTATACACCCCCCTCACCTCACTGTAGCAGGCAGCGTGCAGGTTACATGAAGCAGCTGCAGAAATAAACCTGCTGGTGCTGCAGTAACTCTACTCCTCGGCAGGGGCAGTAGAAAAAGCAAGCCTATCACGGATTGGCTGATGCTCGGCTAACCAGAGCTAGGCTTGATTTCTACAGGAGGCAGGGCAGAGACTGGTTCTCCTTTTCCTTTGCAGCGCCGAGATTTATGAGGGTATGTTCACTCGGGCTATTTTCAGACGTTTTTCGGGCCATAATCATCCCGAAAAATGGCTGAACTATCGGAAGCAGAATGCCTACAAACTTCATTTTCAAATAACGGCGCGTAAAAAGGCACCCCATAAAAAGTGCATGTCACTTCTTGAGCCATTTTTTAAGCTGTTTTTCATTGTCCCAATAGAAAAACCGCTCCAAAAACAGGCATAAAAAACGCTGTAAAAGACGCCTGATGTATAAAAAAAAAATTGTCTGAAAATCAGAGGCTGTTTTCCCCTGAAAACAGCTCCATATTTTCAGCTGTATTTTGTTAAGCGTGTGAACCCTAAGGCCTTATTCACACGAAGGTGTCCGTTCTGCGTGCGTAAAAAAACGCAGCGTTTTTCCTGCGTTGCAGTTCCGTGTGACATCAGTGTATGGTGCTTGTCAGTGTTTTTTACGCGCGCATGTCATCCGTTTTTTACGTCAGCAAAATAAACTGAAGGAGATTGTTTTATTTTTCTCATCATTTCTTTAGAAACTGTTGCGTGAATAACGCACAGCACAAGTAAAGGACATGCAGTGAGTTTCACGCAGCAGACACAAGCTGCATGAAAAACACAATGTCTGAATGGCCCCATTGACTTGCATAGGTCCGTGTGCCGTGCGTTATTTTCACGTGCGTAACACGGACGTGAAATACGCTCGTGTGAATTAGGCCTAAGGGTGCGCTGATTAGATGAAAAGGGGTGCAGAAAACACATCTAGCGTGGATTAGCGCTGGGTCGGCCCACCAGCGCTATACATGGGTTCCGACGTGCTCCTTCCCATCATTGCAGACACAGCAATGCACAGGTTGGTTTGAACACCAGGGGGCAGAAGCTATTGCTTAGTTGGTGCCTGTGTATGAAACACAAAAACACCAAATGGGTATGCATAGGAGGCAAAGAAATTACCATGAAATGACTATATAAATAACAAAAAAAGGGATTTATTTAAAGTTAGTACATAGCATACAAATTGCTAAACAAAGTCTCCAGGAAGGGGGGGGGGGGGCACCGTGATAAGTGGCTAACAATAGAAAACCCTACTCAGGTACCCCCTATTTTTTGCTGTATGTCTTATACTAAGAACGCATATTGAGGGGTCTAGGTGGGTGAGTGTGGGTTTCTATTGTTAGCCACTTATCAGGGTGGTCCCCCTCCTGGAGATTTTGTTTAGCAATTTGTATGCTATTTTAAATGTTTTTAACTATTCATGTGGTGTACTAACTTTAAATAAATATATTTTTTATTGTTACTTATATACTCATTTCATGGTAATTTCTTTGCCTCATATACATACCCACTTGGTGTTTTGTGTTTCATACTGTGGTTTACAGGGTATGTAGCAATATTTATGCAGTGCCCGCCGGGGAGAGTATATAATATATATATATATATATATATATATATATGTAGTTGGTGCCCGTGCTCACCAAAGTCCGACACAAATTGTGTGGCCGGCCAGCAGGTGGCCCGCTGTTCACCGGCCCATCTGGCATTTGCCAGAACTGCCTGTCTAGCCCTGGTTGCCAACCTAATTTTTTTTCTGGACAACTAACCATAATAAATGCTAACGATTCTAAGTAATATATATATCTAAGCTCAGAATACTTAAAAGGCTATGTATAATTTTGAAAACGTGTTTTGTTTTTTAATAAAAACGTGTATCAGTGTGATTGGTGCAACTTTGTAATTACATTTTAATAAAAATGATTTTTACTTTGAGATACAGCTGCTTTGTATCCTGTATACAGGGAAGCTGAATCTAGCGCGGAGACCTGAATCAGTCAGGTCAGTGGGACTGACTGTTTCAGGGAGCGGGTCAGACACGCAGGATCGAGCGGTTACGGATCACATCTATATTCACAACTTAGGCTTTGTTCACATCTGCATCAGGGCTCCATTCAGGGATTCCGTCAGAGCTTTCGGACAGGGGAACCCATGAACGGAACCCTGACTGAAACCATAGTTTCCCGTTTGCATCACCATTGATTTCAATGGTGACGGATCCGATGCAAATGGTTTCCGTCTGTCTCTGTTGAGCAAAGGTTCCGTCGTTTTGAAGGAAGCAATACCGTAGTCGACTGCGCTATTCATTCAGTCACAATTCCGAACGCTTGCGCAACGGAGACAAACTGAGACCATTTTCACAGGATCCGTCACCATTGAGATCAATGGTGATGCAAAAGTAAACCTATGGTTTCAGTCAGGGTTACGTTCATGGGTTCCCCTGTCCGAAAGCTCAGACGGAACCCCTGACACAGATGTGAACGAAACCGAAGATGTGATTGGTAACTGGTGGATTATGCGTGTCTCTATGGCCCGCTGTCACGGAAGTCTCATTGACCTGACTGATTCGGTTTGCATGCATGCATACACATATACAGTGAAGGAAATAAGTATTTGATCCCTTGCTGATTTTGTAAGTTTGCCCACTGTCAAAGACATGAACAGTCTAGAAGTTTTAGGCTAGGTTAATTTTACCAGTGAGAGATAGATTATATAAAAAAAACAACTGAAAATCACAGTCAAAATTATATATATTTATTTGCATTGTGCACAGAGAAATAAGTATTTGATCCCTTTGGCAAACAAGACTTAATACTTGGTGGCAAAACCCTTGTTGGCAAGCACAGCAGTCAGACGTTTTTTGTAGTTGATGATGAGGTTTGCACACATGTTAGATGGAATTTTGGCCCACTCCTCTTTGCAGATAATCTGTAAATCATTAAGATTTCGAGGCTGTCGCTTGGCAACTCGGATCTTCAGCTCCCTCCATAAGTTTTCGATGGGATTAAGGTCTGGAGACTGGCTAGGCCACTCCATGACCTTAATGTGATTCTTTTTGAGACACTCCTTTGTTGCCTTGGCTGTATGTTTCAGGTCATTGTCGTGCTGGAAGACCCAGCCACGAGCCATTTTTAATGTCCTGGTGGAGGGAAGGAGGTTGTCACTCAGGATTTGACGGTACATGGCTCCATCCATTCTCCCATTGATGCGGTAAAGTAGTCCTGTGCCCTTAGCAGAGAAACACCCCCAAAACATAATGTTTCCACCTCCATGCTTGACAGTGGCGACGGTATTCTTTGGGTCATAGGCAGCATTTCTCTTCCTCCAAACACGGCGAGTTGAGTTAATGCCAAAGAGCTCAATTTTAGTCTCATCTGACCACAGCACCTTCTCCCAATCACTCTCAGAATCATCCATATGTTCATTTGCAAACTTCAGACAGGCCTGTACATGTGCCTTCTTGAGCAGGGGGACCTTGCGGGCACTGCAGGATTTTAATCCATTACGGCGTAATGTGTTACCAATGGTTTTCTTGGTGACTGTGGTCCCAGCTGCCTTGAGATCATTAACAAGTTCCCCCCGTGTAGTTTTCGGCTGAGCTCTCACCTTCCTCAGGATCAAGGATACCCCACGAGGTGAGATTTTGCATGGAGCTCCAGATCGATGTCGATTGACAGTCATTTTGTATGTCTTCCATTTTCTTACTATTGCACCAACAGTTGTCTCCTTCTCACCCAGCGTCTTACTTATGGTTTTGTAGCCCATTCCAGCTTTGTGCAGGTCTATGATCTTGTCCCTGACATCCTTAGAAAGCTCTTTGGTCTTGCCCATGTTGTAGAGGTTAGAGTCAGACTGATTAATTGAGTCTGGACAGGAGTCTTTTATACAGGTGACCATGTAAGCGTTGTCTTTAATGCAGGCACCAAGTTGATTTAGAGCGTGTAACTGGTCTGGAGGAGGCTGAACTCTTAATGGTTGGTAGGGGATCAAATACTTATTTCTCTGTGCACAATGCAAATAAATATATATAATCTTGACTGATTTTCAGTTTTTGTTTTTTATATAATCTATCTCTCACTGGTAAAATTAACCTAGCCTAAAAATTCTAGACTGTTCATGTCTTTGACAGTGGGCAAACTTACAAAATCAGCAAGGGATCAAATACATATTTCCTTGACTGTGCATATATATATATATATATATATATATATATATATATAGGTAAAGAAAAAAAAAAAAAAAGTCTACACACCCCTGGCAAAAACCTGGCATTTTAACAGGTTACAAAATAAGTCCAAGATGAATATTTCAGAACTTTTTCCACCTTTAATGTCACCTATAATCTCTACAATTGTATTGAAAAACAAGCTGAAATGTTTTTTTGTTTTTTTTTTAAATATGCACACCTTTAGCCTTTATTCACATAGAACGTCTGTCACCCGGCTGCAGTAGGAACAATAGACCCCTAATGGGGCTATTCACACGACCGATTTTTTGACGGGCCGGGAAAAACGGCCGTCAAAAAATGTGACATGCCCTATTTTCATCCGTTCACCCGGCCCCCATAGAAGTCTATGGGGCCAGGTAATACACGGCCATCACCGGAATGTGTCCCGAGTGACGGCCGTGTCTACCGTCGCTCGCTCTCTCTTCACAGCGCAGAGTGCATGTGAGGAGGAGTTTATGCCATTCGAACGAATCGCTGTACGTTGGAGGTAAGTTTCTACAATGTAAGGGTGCTGTATACAGGGGTACTGTGTGGCAGGGCCCGGGTGTACAGGAGGTGGAAGGGAGCACTGCGCTGGCTCCCTTCCCCTGCTTGTTTTAAAAGCGCCCTGGCACGGCGACACCTCCCATTGCCGATGGTGCCGCTAGCAGCTGCTGCTACTGCTGTAGCGACGCCACTATAGCAGAGCAGGGAGGTATCTCCCTGCTCTGCTATGTGCTAGCCCCACTTTAGCTCCCTGAAGGAGCGGAATCCCAATGTGTTCGGGGATTCCGCTCCTGGACAGAGCGCTTGAGGTCTCTGTCCATATATGGAGTGTTATATCAGGGGAAACTCCTGAAGCGGAATCCCCGAACACTCTGTGACCGGGGATTCCACACCAGGCGAAGCCAGTAATGTTCAGTGTCCATAAATGGACACAGACAGGGGCTTTTCCTGAAGTGGAATCACCGGCCACATGGGGATTCCCCTTCAGGAGTTGCCCCTGATGTCACTGTCCAGATATGCCCGGCCGGAATGGATGCAAACCGGACTCGGTCGGGACCCTGTCGTGTGAATAAGGCCTCAAACTAATAATTTTGATGAATTACCTTTTGACTTTATGACAGCATTCAGTCTTTTTGAGTAGAAGTCAGCATGGCACATCTTGACTTGGCAATTGTTGCCCACTCTTCCTTGCAAAAGCGCTCCAAATCTGTCAGATTGCGAGGGCATCTCCTGTGTACAGCCCTCTTCAGGTCACCCCACAGATTTTCAGTGGGATTCAGGTCTGGGCCATTCCAAAACTTTGATCTTCTTCTGGTGAAGCCATTCTTTTGATTTGGAGGTATGTTTTGTGTCGTTGTCCTGCTGAAAGGTGAAATTCCTCATCTTCAGCTTTTCAGCAGAGGCCTGCAGGTTTTGTGCCAATATTGTCGGATATTTGGAACTGTTCATAATTCCCTCCACCTTGACTAAAGCCCCAGTTCCAGCTGCAGAAAAACATCAGACCATAACCCGTTCTCCCACATGCTTTTGGCAGACTTTATGTAGGTCTTTGCAAAACATAGCTGGGCTTGGATGTTTTTCTTGGTTAGAAAAGGCTTCAGTCTTGCCACCCCACAGCCCAGTAATGAAAAAAAACGGGAGATTGTTGTCACATGCACTACACAACTAGTACCTGCCAGAAAGCTCTGCAGCTCCTTTAATGTTACTGTAGGCCTCTTGGTAGCCTCCTGGACCAATTTTCATCTGGTCTTTTCTTTTCTTGGTAACGTCACTGTTGTGCCAGATGTAATCCACGCCTTGATGACAGACTTCACTGTGTTCCATTGTATATGTAATGCCTTGGAAATTCTTTGGTACCCTTCTCCTGACTGATGCCTTTCAACAATCAGATCCCTATGATGTGTTGTAAGCTCTTTATGGACCATGGCTTTTGAGGTCACATGCAACAAAGAAAGTGTCAGGAAAATCCTAATAGAACAGCTGAACTTTATATGGGGCTACTCAATCACTATAAATAATGGCAGATGTATGGACTACTATTTAACATGAGTTTAAATGTGAATGGCTAATTCTGAACACAACCACATCTAATTATTAGAGGGTGTTCACACTTCTGCAACCACATTATTGTAGTTTTGTTATTTTTATTTTTCCCCTCTAAATGATTTCAGTTTGTTTTTCAATGGAATTGTACAGTTTAACGTCTATGGCCGCGAACCGTCGTTCAGACTTACCCTCTGACGGCCCTGGACGTCTGTGATCTCGGCGGCATCTCCCTCCAGGGAGACGCCAGCACTCACTTCCGGGTTCTGAGACTATTTCCAGCAGGGCGCGCGTGCCCGTGCGTTCACGGCCTTAAGGGGCCAGTACGCGTCCAGTTGTGGTGTATCTCGATGACATTTTGATTTTTTTCCCCAGATCTTGTGACTCATCAGGGTCATGTCCGCCAGGTGTTGCTTCGATTAAGGGAGAATCAACTTTATGCCAAGCTGGAGAAGTGTGTATTTGAAAATAAGTCTCTACCCTTCCTGGGCTATATCATCTCCAATCAGGGTCTCAAAATGCACCCCGAGAAGGTAAAGGTTGTCCTGGAATGGCCACGCCCCCAAGGCTTAAGGGCCATACAATGCTTCCTGGGATACGCCAACTTCTACCGGCTGTTCATTCCCAACTTCTCTGCATTAACAGCTCCCATCTCCAGATTATGGGTCACTAGTCACTAAAAAAGGGCATGAATGCCAAGGTGTGGAATCCAGAATCAGAAGTCGCATTTAAAATCTTAAAAAAGGCCTTCACGTTAGCCTCTATTCTTCATCACCCTGATGTATACCTACAGTTTTCATTAGAGATGGACGCTTCCTCTGTCGGTGCCGGTGCACTTTTGTTCCAGAGAGGTTCGAAAGGCAAGACTGGTATGTGGCTACTATTCTAAGCGGTTTTCTCCCTCAGAGCGCAACTACTCGATTGGGGATCGGGAGTTACTGGCCATCAAGCTGGCCCTGCAGGAGTGGAGACACCTACTGGAAGGTGCAGCTCATCCTATCCTATGTACAGACGGCTCAACGGCTGAATCCTCGTCAAGCCAGGTGGTCGTTCTTTGCTCGGTTCGAACCCCACTACCGACAAGTATGTGAGGGCCGATGCCTTGTCTAGGTAGTTTGAAACAGAGGACACTGTGGAGTCCCCACAGAATATTATTGATCTTTCCTGCATCTTCTCTGTTAACCCTCTGCAAGTTTGAGACATTCCTCTGGAAAGGACTTTTGGACGTCTGGCAGACAGAGGAAGAATCCTTTGCTGTGGTCACAGTTCCAAGTTGGCAGGTCACGCGGGTGCCCGTAAGACCCGAGACCTAATTGCCCGTCAGTTCTGTTGGCCCCCGCTGCCCAAAGACATCATGGACTTTGTCTCCTCCTGTAAGGTGTGCGCAGCAAACAAAATTTGCCCACTCCAGACCAGTCGGTCGGTCTGCTCCAACCACGGTCTGTGCCTGCTGTCCCCTGGCAGCATGTTGCTATGGTCTTTGTCACAGATCTGCCTCTCTCTGCGGGATGCAGTGTGATCTGGGTGATGGATGATCAATTTTCTAAAATGGCTCATTTTTTTCCCACTGACTGGCCTGCCTTCTGCTGCTTGATTGGCCGACCTCTACATTCAACACATCTTCAGTCTGCATGGCTTGTCTCTGCATAATGTCTCGGATCGAGGGGTCCAGTTCACCTTGAAGGTCTGGAGAGCACTCTGCGGCCTCCACAGTGTAAAATTGGACTTCTCCTCGGCTTATCGTCCTCAGTCCAATGGACAAGTCGAAAGGGTTAACCAGATTATGGAGAACCATCTGTGGCACTTTGTCTCCATACGGCATGATGACTGGGTGCAGCTGCTCCCGTGGGCTGAGTTCTCCTATAATAAACATACCAGTGAGTCCACCACCTCCAGTCCGTTTTTCATAGTCTACGGTCAACATCCTCGTATACCTCTTAGTGTCTCTACTATGCCCCAGGTGCCTGCAGCGGACTCTACCTTCAGGGACTTTCTGCAGATATGGCAACAGACAGGATCTTCTATTCTGCTGGCGGTGGACCGCATGAAGAGAAAGGCAGACACTAGAAGATGAGAAGCTCCCCAGTTTCTTCCAGGTACGAAGATCTGGTTGTCTTCCAGGAATATCCGGCTGAGGGTGCCGCCTTGCAAGTTTGCTCCCAGGCTCCTCGGATCCTGCTACAAATCAATTCTGTGTCTTACAAGCTTCGGCTGCCTCCTACCCTCAAGATCCCCAACTCCTTCCATGTCTCCATGCAGAAGCCCGTGATCCTGAACCGCTACTCCAGGGCGCCTAGTTCCGCAATGGCTCCTGGCGGCTCGTCAGGGACTTGCGAAGTGAGGGAGATCCTGGCCACCAAGAAAGTGGGAGGAAGGACGTTTTATTTGGTGGATTGGAGGGGATTTGGTCCAGAGGAGAGGTCTTGGGAGCGAGAGGAGAACATCGATGCCCCTGTCCTCGTGAATAAATCGCTCTCCCGCTCTGGCTCCAAGAAGAGGGGGCGTAAGAGGGGGGATACTGTAACATCTATGGCCGCAGACCATCATTTAGACTTACCCTCTGACGGCCCCATCCATGGATGTCTGTGTTCACGGCGGCATCTCCCTCCAGGGAGATGCCGGCACTCACTTCCGGGTTCTGAGACTGTTTCCCACAGGGGGGGCGCGGCGGCCCGCGCGTGCATGGCCTTAAAGGAACAGTGTCACGACAAAAAAAAATTCATGTCAGTTTAATGTTAGTGTTTTATTAAAAACGTTTTTATTTATTTGTGTGTTTGTGTGTTACTTTTTTCTATTTTTTCACTTTTTCTTCCCTATGGGGGCTGCCATTTTTTTTTCTATTTCTGTATGTGTCGATTAACAACACATACAGACATGGAATACGGCAGCCACAGTCCCATAGGGACTGCGAACGGGTCCCGTCCCATCCACTTCTGTGTACGCCGTCTGTGTGGGAACTGCGCATGCGCCGCTCCCACACAGTCCAATTTGAAATGCGCGCCGTCCGGCGCCATTTTCCTGTGGACCGGAAGTCGCGGCCGGACAGTAAGATTACTACTTCCGGCCGCGTCCGGACAGTAAGATTACTACTTCCGGCCGCGGCTTCCGGACTTGTGCACTTGGACCAGCGGCAGCAGACGGAGCGGACGGGCCGGAGGGAGCCACGGCGGCAGGAGCAGGTAAGAGATTTCTATGTATGTTCGTGTTTGTGTGTGTTTACTACTGTATGTAAACCTACTACACTGTGTGTTAGCTCAAAAACTGGCGACACACAGTGTAGGAGGTTAGACCGTTCAATCCCCTCGTTTATCCCGGCACTAGCCAGGATAAAGGAGGGGGGGATTCTCAGAGCTCACTAGAGCGAGTGCTTTTTTCCCAATTTTGCAGCAAAAAGCAATGTGGTTGCTTTACCACATGCAATGCTGCAATTTTGGGAATAGCTCCATCTAGTGACCAGCAATGGGAAATATTATAAATTAGAATCTAATTTATAATATTTCCTGACTCGTGAAAAAAAAAAAAAAAATGTAACAATGTTTAAACACCTACACACTAAATGTTTAATTAAAAAAAAAAAAACATGTTTTGCTGGCATTCCCTTTAAAGGACCAGTACGTGTCCAGTTGTTAATAATCAGTAATTAGCCCAGAATGCTACTGGACTATAAAAAGGGCTCTGCCCACTTGATCTTTGCCTGAGCGATGTTGTATGCCTAAAGTTTGTCTTGCAAATGGTCTCCCAGTGTTTTCCAGTTCCCAGTGTCACCCGTTCCTGCTGCATGTACCCTGTATCCCGTGCCTATGTGCCATCTACAGTAAAATTCAAGTCTTTTTTTCCGCTGCATCTACTGTGCCATCTACAGTGAAAGTCGAGTAGTGTCACCTAGGGATGCACGATGCATCGAAACGGTTTCGATACTGTGCATCCCCCCAAACGGTTCAATATCGTTATTTCATGTATTTCGATACTGAGCTGTGCAGCCGCACAGCTCAGTATTGTAACAAATGAACGTATGAGAGCGAGGCTGCGGTTGTGTGAGATAGTCATTGCACTGCTCCAGTGTCCTGACAAGTGTGCAGCGCGGGGTCAGGATGATGCGATGCGGCCGGCGCCACACTAATGAGCGGCGGCAATAAAAACAGAACATGGCGGGCGCACTGCAAAACACCCCCATGTTCTGTCTTCAGTGCCTGAACCACTGCTCATTAGTGCAGCGCCGGCTGCATCTCCTCATGCTGACCGCACGCGCACTTCCTGTCAGGAGTGGGACAATGACTATTACACAGCCGCAGCTCCGCTGGCAGAGATCAGAGAAACCTCTCCTCTCCGCCGTTATTTCCCTGAATGCTGCGATCACAGTGGACTGCAGCATGCAGGGGAAAATTAGAAGGGGGATGCCCCTTGGATCGCATCACAGGGAATTCCTGTGACGCGATTGAGGGACATAACATATTTCCTGTTAGGGCATACTGAGGTATGTCCGAACAACTGCCTGTGTACTATCCGTACACAGGCTAATGTACTTGTATATAGATATATGCCGGTACATTACTTTGTTTTTACTTTTTATTTTTTAAACTTTAATGTTAAATTTAAAAAAAAAATACACACCTTTTTTACAATAAACATTAAAATAAGTCTCAATACATAAAATATTAACACATTGGGTATTGGCGCGGCCGTAATAACCTGCACAACAAATTTTTTGCATCATTTATGATGTGTACACTGTAAAAAAATAAAATAAAAACTGCTTTCTTTCACTTATTGTGGGGCACAAGGTGTAATGAATTTAACCTCCATGTGCCTCACATTAATAGTAATTGACCCCATCATGTACCTTACATATTAGCCCATTATAACGGAGAACCATGATGGGGTTAATTACTATTAATGTGAAGCACGTGGAGGTTAAATTCATCATCGCACCTCGCGCCTCACATCAGAAAATGGAAGTTTTTATTTTTTTATTACTGTTGGAAAAGTATCGAATAGGTATCGAAATCGCAATACTAAACGACGTATCGGTATCAAAGTCCAAAAACCTGGCATTTTAACAGGGGGGTGTAAACGTCTTATATCCACTGTATATATGCATGTGTGTGTGCTTGCGCGCGCGCGCACGTGTAATTACACTGCCGTTCAAAAGTTTAGGGTCACTTAGAAATGTCCTTATTTTTGCAAGAAAAGCAGTTTTTTTTCAATGAAGATAACATTAAATTAATCAGAAATACACTCTATACATTGTTAATGTGCTAATTGACTATTCTAGCTGCAAACGCCTGGTTTTTAATGCAATATCTACATAGGTGTATAGAGGCCCATTTCCAGCAACCATCACTCCAGTGTTCTAATGGTACATTGTGTTTGCTAACTGTGTTAGAAGGCTAATGGATGATTAGAAAACACTTGAAAACCCTTGTGCAATTATGTTCGCACCGCTGTAAACAGTTTTGCTGTTTAGAGGAGCTATAAAACGGACCTTCCTTTGAGCTAGTTGAGAATCTGGAGCATTACATTTGTGGGTTTGATTAAACTCTCAAAATGGCTAGAAAAAGAGAGCTTTCATGTGAAACTCGACAGTCTATTCTTGTTCTTAGAAATGAAGGCTATTCCATGCGAGAAATTGCCAAGAAATTGAAGATTTCCTACAACGGTGTGTACTACTCCCTTCAGAGGACAGCACACACAGAGTAGAAAGAGAAGTGGGAGGCCCCGCTGCACAACAAGACAAGTACATTAGAGTCTCTAGTTTGAGAAATAGACGCCTCACAGGTCCTCAACTGGCAGCTTCATTAAATAGTACCCGCAAAACGCCAGTGTCAACGTCTACAGTGAAGAGGCGACTCCGGGATGCTGGCCTTCAGGGCAGAGTGGCAAAGAAAAAGCCATATCTGAGACTGGCTAATAAAAGGAAAAGATTAATATGGGCAAAAGCACACAGACATTGGACAGAGGAAGATTGGAAAAAAGTGTTATGGACAGACTAATCGAAGTTTGAGGTGTTTGGATCACACAGAAGA
Organism: Rhinoderma darwinii; assembly: GCF_050947455.1. Lineage (NCBI taxonomy): Eukaryota > Metazoa > Chordata > Amphibia > Anura > Rhinodermatidae > Rhinoderma > Rhinoderma darwinii. The sequence goes on from NC_134689.1 coordinate 335,014,454, forward strand.
ACATTTGTGAGACGCAAAACAACTGAAAAGATGCTGGAAGAGTGCCTGACGCCATCTGTCAAGCATGGTGGAGGTAATGTGATGGTCCGGGGTTGCTTTGGTGCTGGTAAAGTGGGAGATTTGTACAAGGTAAAAGGGATTTTGAATAAGGAAGGCTATCATTCCATTTTGCAACGCCATGCCATACCCTGTGGACAGCGCTTGATTGGAGCCAATTTCATCCAACAACAGGACAATGACCCAAAGCACACCTCCAAATTATGCAAGAACTATTTAGGGAAGAAGCAGGCAGCTGGTATTCTATCTGTAATGGAGTGGCCAGCGCAGTCACCAGATCTCAACCCCATAGAGCTGTTGTGGGAGCAGCTTGACCGTATGGTACGCAAGAAGTGCCCATCAAGCCAATCCAACTTGTGGGAGGGGCTTCTTGAAGCATGGGGTGAAATTTCTCCCGATTACCTCAGCAAATTAACAGCTAGAATGCCAAAGGTCTGCAATGCTGTAATTGCTGCAAATGGAGCATTCTTTGACGAAAGCAAAGTTTGAAGGAGAAAATTATTATTTCAAATAAAAATCATTATTTCTAACCTTGTCAATGTCTTGACTATATTTTCTAGTCGTTTTGCAACTCATTTGATAAATATAAGTGTGAGTTTTCATGGAAAACACAAAATTGTCTGGGTGACCCCAAACTTTTGAACGGTAGTGTGTGTATATATATATATATATATATATATATATATATATATATATATATATATATATACAGTCCAACGGTAGATGAACACAGCACTCCAATGGTTTCCAGAAAATCAGGCCATGTGCTCGTTACCTGGGGGTGAATCAATTCCCCAACATCCAATAGAAAGAAGCATAGAACACAGCAACGGCACCAGGACTTCAGAGTAGATGAAAGCAAAAGTGGATTTATTCACCTCAGTAAAGCAACGTTTCGGTTCAACAGGAACCTTTCTCAAGCCATCAGATGGTTTGAGAAAGGTTCCTGTTGAACCGAAACGTTGCTTTACTGAGGTGAATAAATCCACTTTTGCTTTCATCTACTCTGAAGTCCTGGTGAAGTTGCTGTGTTCTATGCTTCTTTATCTATCTATCTATCTATCTATATACACACACACACATCCATATCCACATATATACACCGTGCAGATAATGCAGATGTTACCTGTGTAACACCACAGATAACATACAGTGATATATCCCTTTAATATGGACACACCAGGAGCATTTACCGTAAAATTTAAAATGACAATTACAATCATTAAAACCTGCACAAGCTCCTCCAGATTCAGAGGAATGGGAAAGAAAAAAAAAAGGAAAATAAAAGCCTCTAATTTTTACGGATTGTCCACAAATTTACAGGAGGTCAGCAACCCTGGAAATAAAAATAGCGGCCCTCCAAAAAGAAAACAAGAGGGTTCTGGTGGTACTACAGAGATAGTTTTCTTCCTTTTGGCGGAGATATTGCATTCTTGAAGCCAGTAACAGAAAGTGTGCGGTCATTAAACAATACGGGTAAAACCAGTAAAATTTATGTCAGAGTTGTTTTCTTCTGTCTAAATTGCTTAAAATTGTATTTAGTCATTATTTTGTCTTAAAGAGGCTCTGTCACCACATTATAAGTGCCCTATCTCCTACATAAGGAGATGGGCACTATATTGTAGCTGACAGCAGTGCTTTTTATTTTGAAAAACGATCTATTTTTACCATGTTATTAGCGATTTTAGCTTTATGCAAATTACTTTAATGCCCAACTGGGCGTGTTTCTACTATTGACCAAGTGGGCGTTGTACAGAGGAGTGTATGACGCTGACCAATCAGTGTCATACACTTCATTCATTTAGTCAGTGCATAGGGTCCTGCTAGATCAGTATGTGCTGTCTTAGGGCGGATTCACACGAACGTGAATTGCGTCCGTGCAGGCCGCGTGGTTTTCACGCGGCACGCATGGACCAATAGAAGTCTATGGGCCAGTACAGACAGTCCGTGTAAAAAGCGTGACACGTTCAATATCTCCGCGTATTTCGCGCATCACGCACCCATTGAAGTCAATGGGTGCGTGAAAACCACGTAGGTCGCACAGAAGCACTTCCGTGCGAACTGCCTGTTTCGCGCAACAGCTGTCAAAAGGATGAATGTAAACAGAAAAGCACCACGTGCTTTTGTTTACAAACATCCAAATGGCGTGTCATAATGATGGCGGCTGCCTCACGGAGCAGGTAAGTGGCTTTTGCGCAGGCAAAACGCTGCGTGTTTTGCGTGCGCAAAAACGCCACGGTCGTCTGAATCAGCCCTTATACTGACACGTTACCGAAGTGTTGACAGTGAACAGACATTCCTTCCAGCCAGGACGGGATGTCTATTCACAATCCCGACACGTCGGTAAGGTTTCTGTGGTACTTACAGCAGAGCAAGTGTAATCTCGCGAGATCACGTTGTAAATGACAGGTTACAGCGAGATTACACTTGCTCTGCTGTAAGTACCACAGAACCGTTACCAAAGTGTCGGGATTGTGAATAGACATCCTGACTGGAGGTGATGTCTATTCACTGTCCTAAACACTTCAGTAACGTTAATGTGTCAGTACAAGACAGGACATACTGATCCAGCAGGATCCCTATGCGCTGAGTAAATGAATGGAGAGAAGTGTATGACACTGATTGGTCAGCGTCATACACTCCTCTGTACAACGCCGACTTGGTCTAAAGTAAAAACACGCCCACTTGGGCATTAAGAAACGCATAAGCATAAAGCTAAAATCGCTAATAATGTGGTAATAGATTGTTTTTCTAAATAAAAAGCACTGCTGTCATCTACATTATAGCGCCGATCTCCTTATGTAGGAGATAGGGCACTTATAATGTGGTGACAGAGCCTCTTTAAAGGGGATCAGCATAAATAAAATTATAAACTTTTAAAATAGCAAGAGACACTCATTTTGTTTAGCAGGTAATCAGTGTGTTAAATTAAAATGACTGTCACACTACTTGGTCAGAAACCAGATCTAATTCAATAGAACAGAGGAGAAAAGCTTATCCTCGGCTGTGCCACAACCAGCTGCTGATGCTGCAGCCTACGTCCATGCCATTGCAGCCATTCGGTGATCAAGTGGAGCTCTGAGCGATGCAAGAGGGCCGGATTACTAGTACACAAGCGGACAAACTCTTGCAGCTCTTCCACCTACCATGCGTCCATTTAGACGAGCATATATGTAGTCCGTCACACTGACTCATGTAGTTCAATGGGGCCATCCACACAACTGTTTCAACGGAGCGTGTGAAGAGCCCGTGAAAAAACAGCACGTCCAATTTTTTTTTGCGCTTCACACATCCCTCCATTAGACTCGTCTATGGGGGATGCGGGATAACTCGTTCCGCAGGGGTGCAGCACGGGTGCACCTTAGACGTGAAAAATGGCAGATTTTCACATCCGAGGTTGGCTACATTCGTCTGAATGTAACCCATGGCTACATTCACACGAGTGTGACAGATTTCCGCGTGTAAAAAATGTGCGTAAATCTGGGCCGTGTGCGTTGCATTATTGCATCTATGCTTTGCGAGTGGCATGTGTTTTTCACGCACTCACAAAGCCCAACTTTTTTTTTCTTCAAAAGACTGGATACGCAAATCACGCACAGCACACGGATGTGCATCCGTGTGCGGTCCGTGGTTTTCACGCACCAATTTACTTCAATTGGCGCGTAGTTGCATGAAAACGCACCAATATAGGACATGCAGCGGACGCTTGCTGCGTGAAAACTGCTGCATGTGTGAACGGCCCCATTGAAATTAATGGATCAGTGTGTTGTGCGTGATTTTTTTTTGGGGGATGAGACTTCCCTTTGTGTGAATGGGCCCTTAAGCCTTACAGAGACGTGTTCAGTGTGCAAACACACGGTAGTAAAGTTTGCTGGATGGAACTAGAAGTTGCTGCCAGTCGGTCTTTGAGAGGTGCTTCCTCATGTAACCTTATCCTATTGCGTGCACTCCGAATTCTATGACGGGTTTCTGACCGAGTAGTGTGATTATTTTAATTTAGCAGAATGATTACCCGCTAGACAAAACGAGCATCTTTCACGAATTAAATTTGTTCATGATTTTATTTACACTGACATTATCACATTTTTTTAATTTTAAAAATAAAAAAGAAGAAGGTGGCCATGTACATTAACCAAATGCTAGTTCAGCCAACTGTTAGTTCTCCTGAAGTCACCCCGCCAAAAACAAGCCCTCATACAGCGAGATGTAGTTTCCATTGCTATCATTTTGGGGAACATGGAGCTTCTTGATTAACTTTTATTTATTTTTCGGGGGGGGGGGTTCAATGCAAAAATAGAAATTCTGCCTTTTTTTTTTACGGTATTCACCTCGCGGCTTAATCAACATGTTGAAGGGGTTATCCAGGGAACAAAAATTGAATTGCATTAATATATTTATGTGAAACTAAGTAACTTACTAATGTACTTTAATTTACAATTCTCTACTAAATGGTGCAGTTCAAACCTCGAGAATTGTTCCCCGAAGTCCTGAAGCTTTTGTAATAACGATGACGCTCCGACACGGCCCCACGTGACCGAGGGCTTGCTCTGCCTGAGGACTCCAGCACTTCTCCCCATGTCACTGTCAATATATGGACAATGACGTCAGCAGTAGCACTGGAGTCCTGCCCTGCTCCTGATGTCACGGCCATATATGGTCAGTGACTTCAGGGGTTTCCTATCGTTGGGGTTCCCAAGCAGAGCATCCGCTGATGCTCTGCTTGGGGACTCCAGTACTGCTGCCTACGTCATTGTCCATATATGGACAGTGACGTGGGGAGAAGTGCTGGGGTCCCCAGGAAGAGCATCAGCTGATGCTCTGCTTGGGAACTCCAGCGATGGGAAAACCCCTGAATTGACCAAATATGGACATCGGGAGCAGGGCAGGAGTCCCGAGCAAAGTGCTAGCTGATGCTCTGCTCGAAACTCAAGCAATAGGCAATGTGACAGCCTCTTGCGATCATGTTCACGAACAGCACATGAAGCAAGCCCTCAGTCACGTGGGGCCGTGTCGGAGCATCATTATTACAAAAGCTCCAGGATTTCCAGGAACAATTCACGAGGTTTGAACTGCACCATTTAGTACAGAATTGTAAATTAAAGTACTTGAGTAAATTACTTTGTTTCACATAAATATATTATTGCAATGCAATTTTTGGTCCCCGGATAACCGCTTTAACTTCATTGTTCAGGTCATCACAATGCGGCGATACCAAATAAGTGTGACCATTAGAGCAGGATCCCGGCTATCATGAGACAGCTGAGCACCCATACAAGACTTGGACTAGGCTGCAGCGTAAAGGCGGCGGCCTAGCCTGAGGCCCATTAGTTACCGCTGTGAAAAGTCGTATTGGTGGTCACTAACAGGTTAAGGTTTCTTCAGATTTCTTTTGTAAAGAAAAGATCAATAGCTAAGATGACTACACAAAAAGAATGAACAGTCCATTACAGATAATCTTCAAACCTTGCATCAACCTTTGCGACTCTCGCATACTTCTCTGATTTACATGCCTATCCCACATGTGTGATGCTGGAAACAATCTGCCTTCCTGTTGTGCTCCTTTAACTTCTTTCCAAAATACACAAAGTTCAGATTCTCCAAAGAACCCACCAGAGTTTCCTACCTTTATTGACACTTCACTAACTGAGTACACAGCCCAGACCACTGTGTTTCTGGTCCTCAACCTTGCCCATTTCTTTGTACTTCAACATTATTGTACGAACACAAGGACAGATACACAGTGTAAAAGTACACAGCGTATCCGTCCAGGAAGCTGCAGGGAATTCCAACCAAAAACTCACCAAATTGTGGTGCAGTTTTTTCAGGCGGAATGTCCACTACGGAAATACCGCAGGATAGGACAATGCTTCCCTCTGTTCTGAGCGCAGCCCGGCCTCCTGGGATGACTCTGTAGTCCATGTGACCGCTGCAGCCTTTGATTGGCTGCATTAGTCACATGGGATGAAAAGCCGCTAGTACAGAAGTATTTTTTTTATTCCCCCCATTTCCGGCACAACACATAGCTAGCTCTCTGTTGCGGGCTTTACCTCCCCATTGAACTCAATGGTGAAAACCTGCAACAGAAGAGAAGGGATTCCACAGCATAAATTGACATGCTGCGGCTTAAAATACCGAACCGCAGGTAAATTTATAAACAGTTTATCGGTGGGTTGTTTTTTTTCGCTGTGTGTGGATGAGATTTGTTCAAAACTCATCCACACTGGTGCTACTAATATACTACGCTGTGAATTATCTGCAATGAAATATGTTGTGGAAAATCCGAAGTGTACACGCCCAGTCTGTTCCTACCCTAAAGTTGGATAGAACACCTGGAAATTCTTCTCGGCTGCAAAATTTATTGCTGATGCAGGACAACCACTTATGTCTTGCTGCTATGTTTACTTGTAAGGCCCACAGAACAACTTCCAAGTGCCTGATGGACATTTCCATAAGTAAAATCATTGGGGAGGTATTTCTATTTCTTTACATTTATGGATGCCGCTACCAGTATACACAGCCACCGTAACTCACTGGTGAGGTAAATACATTGGACTCATCTTTCATATCCTATATTATACAACCTGGATAATATTTTATATGCCACTTGGTGTAATAGTTCAGAGCTGCGTTTTTTGTTTTTTTTTATAAAAAAAGGTGGAAGGCCCCTACAAGACTTTCCCAAGCCTCGGAGACAAAATGCCCTGCAAAGGTCAATGGCCTCCCTCCACCGAAGCTTAGGGAGATGCAATCTTGCACCTGGCTTCCACCCCAGTGTCCGCCAGGAGTCAAGGTATGGTTCCCCCAGAAGGACGAGCTTGAATTTCAGTAGGGTAAAGAACCGGATGGCCACAACCCCACCCCTAGATCTCTAGGAGGCACATCCCATAAGGGCTCCACATCCTGAAAAAGTCCTTGTGATAAAAACAAACGTGCACCATGAACACAGTGGCATAAAAAATAAGTTAAATAAAGCTGTTTGCAGAGAGTACGGCACGGACATCCGACTGGAAACATAGAAATTCTGCTTTTCCTAGACAGAAGGCCCAGGCAAATATAGGTATATGTGTTCGAATGTGTGAAAGAAATGCTCTGCGAATGCGCCATCACTGAGATCCCAACCCCAGTGAGTTCAAGCACCCCAGGCTCACCGCTCCTGGGGCACTAGTGCACATCAGGCTTTCAAACTGCCCAACCTTATGGCTTCAATCGAGGGTCCAAATACCCGTTGGACTAACCTGCGTACACCAAGGAGCTTACACTCCCTCTGCTTAGTTTACCTGCTCCAGAACAATGTCCCAGGCAAGCCACTGATAAGAACAGATACTACACTTGATCTTAGCCAAAAGCCAGAGAAGCTTAAAAAGGCTCTAGATATGTGTGTAATACTAATCCACAATGTACCGTCGCATCCACTTTCTGTCTATTCTTAGTGCCTGTGTAACTCTACACATGAGCGCTGTGTGCCGCAAAAACGGTTACTGGAGATTTAGCAAAATAGAGTGTGAGTGAGTGTGTGAGTGAATGCACAGCTAGTAACCACCAGCTGTTGGGAAATGACAACTTCCAGCATGCTTTGACATGTGCAAAAGACTTGGGCACCCACCCTAATTTTATATCTTCCTAAATAATTAATATGTTACTCTCTTTAACGATAAACAAATCGCTCTAACATATAAGAAATAGATTACGTTTTTATATTGAAACTGATCTCTCATCAGTATATGGTGATTTTTTTACAGTATGTTTTAAAGAGGCTCTGTCACCACATTATAAGTGGCCTATGTTGTACATAATGTGATCGGCGCTGTAATGTAGATTACAGCAGTTTTTTTTATTTAGAAAAAAATCATCATTTTTGACAGTTATGATCTATATTAGCTTGATGCTAATGAGTTTCTCAATGGACAACTGGGCGTGTTTTACTATATGACCAAGTGGGCGTTATACAGAGGTGTGTATGACGCTGACCAATCCGCATCATACACTTCTCTCCATTAATTTACACAGCACTAGCGATATAGCCATATCGCTACGTGCAGCCACATAAACACACTAGAACGCTACTCATGTGTCATGACAATGAATATACATTACCTCCAGCCAGGACATGAGGTGTATTCATTCTCCTGACCACTTCTGTAGCGTCTCTGTGAGTTACAGCATAGCAGGCGTAGTCTCGCAAGATTACGCTGTAAGCGGTCATTCACAGCGAGAACTCGCTGTGCTGTAAATCACAGAGACACTACAGAAGTGGTCAGGAGAATGAATACCTATCACATCCTGGCTGGAGGTAATGTATATTCACTGTCAGGACACTGTTTTTGTGTATGTGGCTGCACATAGCGATATAGCTATATCGCTATGTGCTGTGTAAATGAATGGGGAGAAGTGTATGACGCTGATTGGTCACTGATTGGTCAGCGTCATACACTCCTCTGTAAAACGCCCACTTGGTAAAAAAGTAAAACACGCCCAGTTATCCATTAAGAAACTCCTTAGCATAAAGCTAAAATAGGTCATAACTCCGTCAAAAATGATTGTTTTTCTAAATAAAAAACACTGCTGTTATCTACATTAAAGCGCCGATCATGTACAATATAGGCCACTTGTAACGTGGTGACAGAGCCTCTTTAAAACATACTGTAAAAAAAAAATCACCATATACTGATGACAGATCAGTTTTAATATAAAAACTTAATATATTTCTTATATGCTAGAGAGATTTGTTTATCGTTAAAGAGAGTAACATATTAATTATTTAGGAAGATATATGTCTGGATAATGCCACTCATGCATAAAACATAAAATTAGGGTGGGTGCCCAAGTCTTTTGCACATGTCAAAGCATGCTGGGAGTTGTCATTTCCCAACAGCTGGTGGTTACTAGCTGTGCATTTACCTACACATAAAACACACACTATATAATTTTGCTAAATCTCCAGTAACAGCGCTCATGTGTAGAGTTACACAGGCACTAAGAATAGACAGAAAGTGGACGCGACAGTACATTGTTGTGGGTTAGTATTACACACATATCTCCACGTCCCAGTATGAGCTGACATTTTGCTATAGCAATTCATATTCTCTAGCTGAAAGTCTCAATTTCAAATGCTCAAGAGTATAAGAGACTTCCAAGTCAAGTCCCAGCAGAGACACTAGGACGATTTTTCGCAGTAACAGTAAAGACGTCATATAAATGGCGTTATTATACAATAGTGGTGTATGTGAAGGTTCAGGACATTTTTCCTGACTGGCCGGTATAACAAACTTTGTGACAACCATTTAACACCGTGACAAACTAGTAATTTTGTGCTTACGAGACCCCTTGACACCTGCAGTCTTCCTGCTGTTCGATCACATTATTCACGAATTGCACTTGCAACCAGAAATCTTACTTGTCCGTATAGGATAGAAAACATGACCTCACAGCTCAGCTACCACCAAGTTGTCGGAGACGGAAATATCGTTCTAAAATCTGTGACTGGTGACAGATGAATACAAGACATCAACTAAGACATTTACATAAATGTAACAGATTTATTTGTCCTATGTAATCACATTAATAAGAGTGATTGTGTATCATGAATAGCGTAACCGATTATAATATCCATCATGTTTGTAATATACCATTTCCCGTTGCTGCTGTTTTCACTTATTTTTCCGTCTGTTTTTCCTTTGTGCAGTGTAGGAAATAAAAAAACAAAAACTCCTGTTACAACCTGCAGTCAGCAAGCTGCTGCTGCTGCTGCTGACTGATCTGTTATTTTTTATTAAAAGGAAATGTATCAACTAATTTTTTTTACCGATTTGAAAACAAAATAATCTGTATATATTTTGAATCTGTTTTTATATTGCAATCTACAGAGATTTGCCTTACAACAGGCCCCAAGACACAAGTAAACCAAGTCTGAAAATGGCTTATTGACTTCTGAGTGAGTGTTGTGGGCATGCTCTATAGCACATGCACAGGTCACTGTGCAGGTAGAAGGAGGATGCTGTCTGCATTACCTATTGTCAATAGTGTGTTTCTGTGTTATCTGCCTTCATAATATAATATAGACTGTATCATTCACTAATGATAATGAGATGACTTCTGACCCTGCCCCAAAGGACACAGCAGATTAAACAGGTCAGGAAATGTTAGCCTATTGTGAGGGCATGGAGGGCAGATTTTTTTTCCCCATAGTATTATTGAAAATTATATTAAAAAAAACAAAAACACAACAATTGTTTAACATAAAAACAGTAGGTCACTTTCTGATGATGGATTTCTTTGATTTGTGTATATTTAGCACTTGGAGCTTAGTGGTATGGGCTGTAGATTAGATTTGCCAAGTAACAGAAAATAAATATTATGTATTAATACTTTAATCAGAATATCATATTTGGATGCTTGTGTGTTAGTAAAATGAGCCGTCTACGGGTAGTCATACAAGAAATAATTTGAATATAACCAAGCTACAATAAAGTACATTAGCCGCAACGATCCTGCTCGCTGACCCTTACTGTGCAGATGTTCCTACACTACCCAGAGTAAAGTCAGTTGTATATATATTATAATATTCTGGAGATTCAAGAACTTACATTTGCCGACTACAAAGCCATTGTTAAATCAGGAGGAACTTAATTTTTGCACTGCTGTAAAGGGTATGGTCACACGCAACAAATTTGTTGCAGAAATTTCTGTAGCAGTTCCATTAATCTAAATGGGGTTCTGAAAAATCCACGCACGTTAGAAACAGCATTATTCAGATGGAGCAGATTTTAGAAAGATTTGCAGACAATTCTGCAACAAATCTGCCATGCGTGAACCTACAGTAACAAGGCACACCAATGCAGCATTAGGGTATGTTCACACGAGGGCGTCCGTTACGGCTGAAATTACGGGGATGTTTCAGCCTGAAAACATCCCCGTAATTTCAGTCGTAGCGGCATGTGCAGGCGCTTGAACGCCGCGTCAATTACGGACGTAATTGGCGCTGCTATTCATTGGAGTCAATGAATAACAGCTCCAATTACAGCCAAAGAAGTGACAGGTCACTTCTTCTACGCGGGCGTCTATTTACGCGCCGTCATTTGACAGCGGCGCGTAAATTACGCCTCGTGTGAACAGACAAACGTCTGCCCATTGCCCATTGGGCAGATGTTTGTCAGCGCTATTTTCGGACGTAATTCGGGGCACAAACGCCCGAATTACGTCCGTAAATAGGCCGTGTGAACATACCCTTACGCAGAACAAGAATAGCAAGACTATGTAACTATGTAACTATGATGCCCCAAAACATTTTTGTTGTTCAATGGAAACTTATAGCACGTATTTTAGGTTATCTGTACCTCTATATGTAGTAGCTGGCATTAAAGCATGTTTTAGACTCGCTATAGGTCATTCAGCAACAAAGTGTACATACCAGCATTCTATAAAAATCCATATGTAGACAAGGTTGATGTTCCTCTCCCTTCAAACGATCGACTGGCCTTTCTATAACAGATATCATCCAAGATCTTCCTGTCTAGATTAGAACACTCTAAAAATATCTCCATCTCACTAGAGATGAAGACAGATGATCTACAGCGACTTCAAGTAAGTAGGTTACACAGCCTTTAAAAAGGGGCGGTCTGTTTTTTGCTTTTTAAATAAAAAAAATATTCATATACTCAGTTAATATTGGGGGATCCATGTTCAGAATTCTCATCTATTAGGGCTTGTCCACACGTAGAAGAAAGGCTGCGTATTTTCCGTCTGGAATTGCGGACGAAAAATACGCAGCATAATACAGTAGCAGCCAAGTGGGTGAGATTTAACAAATCTAATCCACACACACTGCATAAGATTTGACCGTATTTTTCATACCGCAACATGTCAATTCCTGCTGCGGAAAGTGGACTGAATTGCTGTGTTTTTCCAGGAGGAGATGTCACCATCTCCCAACATTGAGAAAAACAAAAGCAGCAAAATTCGCTTCATTTTCTGCAGTAAAAAACACAGGAAATGGTGCGGTTTTTCCACAGTGGAAATCCTGCTAGTTTTTGCGGAATTACTGCAGAAATTTCACTCTGGAGGACTTGTCCTGTCCCGCATTACACAGGCAACCCATTACCATTGAAAAAGCGTTCCATTGCGTTCAATGGCAAACCACTCCATTGTTCATTCAAAGCAGAGTTTTACCCACGGAATTGAAAACTGTGCATGAATCTGCTGCAGTTTATACTACAAAACCTGGCAGAAACCGGAGGGTCTAGCCTACGGATTCTCGGGCAAATCAGCTATGTAATTTTCATGTGAAAAAAATCCATCGTCTGAACTATGGGGTACCCCCAAATGTAGAAGATTCGTTGCGAATTTTGCTGAAAAATGTAGCTGCATATTTCACCCGTTCTACATTGAAGAGGGTGAAATCCGCTGTGAACATCTGAATGCGCATGCAACAGATTTAAAAAGCTGCAGAATGCTCTGATTTTCGTGCAAAAAGTGTTCAGCAACATGTCGATGAGATCAGCTTAGGCTCTTTTCACATCTTCATCGCTTTTCCCATCGTCCTGTTCCTAGGTAAAGAATAACACAAATAATGGAGGCACCAGATCCGTCAAATAATGTACATGCCAACCATTGATTTTAATGGGTTCCGTCGGCTTTCAGTCATGGTTTCGGTCACATTCCTGGACAAAATCTGCAACAGGGGCACCTAATGGAGCCTCCAACGCATATGTGAGCAGGGCCTTCTAGTCAAGGGACATTTCTAACATGTAGGGATTGTCCAAAGTGGAGAACCCCTTTAAAGCGACGCGATCGTTAGACATGCCAATAATGAGTTAATATTGCAGTTGCACAAACACATATTGAAAAGATAGATAAGGCCTCAAGCACACTTCAGTGAAATGCTTTAATGTGCCATCTGTTTTTTTAACCCTTTAATTTCTATGGGGCCATGCATACATTCGTTATTTTAACGGTTCTGTGCGTCCATGGAAGCCATGTGCGGCCGTACAGATAGGCCTCAAGCACAGATCCGTTGCTAACACATAGACCTTGTTTAAAGAGGCTGTCACCACATTATAAGTGCCCTATCTCCTACATAATGTGATCGGCGCTGTAACGTAGATTACAGCAGTGGTTTTTATTTTCACCACGTTATTAGCGATTTTAGCTTTATGCTAATTACTTTCTTAATGCCCAACTGGGCGTGTTTTTACTTTAGACCAAGTGGGCGTTGTACAGAGGAGTGTATGACGCTGACCAATCAGCGTCATACACTTCTCTCCATTCATTTAGTTAGTGCATAGGGATCCTGCTAGATCAGTATGTGCTGTCTTATACGGACACATTAACGTTACTTAAGTGTTCAGACAGTGAATAGACATTCCACGGGATGTCTATTCACAATCCCGGCACTTCGTTAATGTTTGCGTGGGACTTACAGCAGAGCAAAGCAAGGGGCGTAGCTGGGGGGGCAAACAGGGCATGTGCCCCGGGCGCAAGGGAGGGGGGGGTGCCGAAGAGCAGCTGATCGCTGCCGATAGGCGCCCCGTATGTTTACACAGCGGCGTTCTGACTGGGTTCTGTGACAGCCAGGGAGTGGACCAGTCCAGTCACCTGACCTGTCACCTGACCTGTCAGTGACATGAGGTCAGATGACTCAGGTCAGGGGACAGGTCCACTCCCGTGCTGCATCCTCCCAGCATCTGCCTCTACTCTGTGCTCTGCTGTTACACAGCGACGAGCAGAAGAGGAAGCTCCGCCCACAGCCCGTCCTGACCGGTCAGCAAGGAGACATGGTGAGTGTCTCTGTGTATATGTGTGTGTAGTGTGTATACAGTGTGTCTCTGTCTTAGTATGTGTATATGTTACTGTGTGTGTCGGTCTGTGTCTCTGCATGTGTTTGTCTCTTATATCTACTACATTATCTGTACTCAGAGAGTTATCACTGTTATCTGTGGTCTTACACAGAACTGCAGGTAACACTACCATCTGTATTTAGAGAGTTATCACTGTGTGTTATCTGTGGTGTTACATAGGACTGCATGTAACATCTACTACATTATCTGTACTCAGGGAGTTATCAGTGTGTTATTTGTGGCTTTACATAGGACTGCAAGTAACATCTACTACATTATCTGTGCTGTGTACATATGTGCCTGTGTGGGTATATATGGGTCTGTTTCTGAATGTGCCTTTTATGTATTTGTATATGTTCCTGACTGTGTATTTATCTGCCGGTGTATGTGTGCGTATATGTGTCTGTACGTCTATATATTTACCTGTATGTATATATTCCAGATGTGTGTATGTATATTTGCCTGTATGTCTAAATATCTGTCTTTATGTATGCGTGTTCCAGCGTGTCCATATATGTGGTTAATTTTTGGTTTGTGTAGGGGGCGGCAATAGAGAGTCCCGCACAGGGCGCCATCCGAGCTAAGGCCGGCCCTGGCTGTCACCGACCCAAGTCAGAAGAAACTCCGCCGCTGCCTGCGCAGCATAACCTCTTCTGCTCCTCCGGTAAGTCACACCAGGCAGAGCGGAGTGTGGTGGCGGTAGGCTACCGCTCATCGGTCTGTTCACAGTGTGGTGCTATTTACAAGGGGGGGGGGGGAGTGTGGCACTATTTACAAGAGGGGGGAAATGTGGCGCTATTTACAAAAGGGGCAGCGGGCTGTGTGTGGCACTATCTACAGGGGGCTGTGTGTGGCCTCTTTAATTTATTTTCATGTTAATTACATTATAGAACTATATCGCTTGTAAAATGTAGAGATGCTTTTATACTCGAGTTACATTCAAAAAATTGTGAAAAACAATTACATCTCATTGATTGGTAGAGAAAGCAAACATGGCGAGGGGGAGGAGATGTCGGGAAATAAGTTGGGGGGGGGCGCCAATCTGAATCTTTGTCCCGGGTGCAGGAGAACCTAGCTACGCCTCTGGCAAAGCGTAATCTTGCTGTAACCGGTCATTTACAGCGTGATTTCACGAGATTACGCTTGCTCTGCTGTAAGTACCACAGAAACGTTAAGGAAGTGTCGGGATTTATAATGTGGAGACAGTCTCTTTAAGGTCCTTTTACACCGGCCAATTCAAGCTCGTTCATCGGGTGGTTGTATTGTTTTAAAAGCTTTAACCCCTTAATACCGAAGGTATTTTAAACCTTAATGACCGAGCAATTTTTTAAGTTTTTCCATTTTCTCATTCAAAGATCTATAACTTTTTTATTTTTGCGCGACATAGCTGTATAAAGGACTTTTTTTTTGCGGGACAAGTTGTATTTTATAATAGCACCATTTTGGGGTACATATTTATTGATTAACTTTTTAATAATTTTTTAGTGGGGTACTGGAAAAAAAACCTGAAATTTCGCCATTTTTTCCGACTTAATTTTACGCCATAACTTTTTTCTTTTTTGACTGATGCAGCTGTATGAGGGCTTTTTTTTTTTTTGCGGAACGACTTGTAGTTTTTATTCGTACCATTTTGGAGTAGATGCGATGGTTTAATCACTTTTTATCAAATTCTTTTGAAGGCAGGTAGAACAGAAATCAGCAATTCTGGCGTGGTTTTTTTTATTATATTTTTTACGGCGTTCACCGTGCGGGTTAAATAATGTAATCGTTTTATAGCTGGGTTCGTTACGGACGCGGCGATACCAAATATGAGTAACTTTTTTTCATAATAAAGTATTTTGTAAGAGGAAAAAGTGGGCTTTTTATACTTGGGACATTTATTTCAAACTAACTTTTTTTTTTTTTAGTCCCATTACTGTGCAAACTTTTGATCGCTATTATAATACACTGCAATACTTCTGTATTGCAGTGTATTATTGCCGGTCAGTGTAAAACAGACAGGTATCTGTTAGGTCATGCCTCTGGCATGGACTAACAGGCAATTACTAAAGGCAGACCTGGGGGCCTTTGATGCATGCAGGGATGCCAGTGGGATGAGAGAGGGAGCCCCCTCCCTCTAAAATCACTCCGATGCGGCGCTAACATCTGAGGGGTTAAATATGATCGGAGACCACGGTTTCTAATAGCCCGGGCTTCAGCAGCGCCCCGCACGATGCGGGGAAAGTTCTTCTGAAGTGCCGACGTGAAAAGGCGGCGCTTCAGGAGATCTACCCTGAACGGCCGACGTAAAAACACTATACGCCGGTCGTTAGGGGGTTAAATATTATCGTTGTAGGCAGGACATCTCCCTGTGTAAACAGGGAGATGTGCAACCGACATGATAGAAATGTATGATGATGAGCGATCGGAGTAACGAGTGCTCGTCCCCTAACATAGCTCCTTGTGAAAGGAGCAATTGAGTGCCGACCAACGAGCTGTCTCGTTTATCGGCGCTCGTTTACATGGCCCACGTCGGGCTGTGTAAAAGTACCCTTAGACATGGTGGATTTGCAGTTGGGATTTGGCTCCGATAATAAAATGAAAGTACAATTCTAGGTAGTACGATTTCACAAAACCCTCTTCACATACAGCGGAAAAATAAATATGCGCATATTTTAAAAAGAGGTACGTCGTGGATCTTTCAACTCCACAGCATCTCGTTGGTTGCCACCTTTTCCATCCAAAAATACCAGCCAGGATGTATTTACTCGTGTCGATTTTGTGCCAGGTTTTGGAGCCTCAGACAGACAGTTACTCCCTTGACTCTCGGGGCTGCGCAGGCTGGAAGTGTCTGGCCGCCGAATGTGAGATTTTCTAGCTCTCTGCTGCCTTGCCCGCTGCATTCTCCTGCCAATCTCTCACTTGATCTAGTCCGGACGCTGCTGACAGTCCTAGGGCTGGGCAGATTAGCACAAGAGGAGTATCCAATCCAAATACAAAGTAACCCAACTGCTCACACTCCCTTAATATGCGAAGTTACTGGCCGTTGCTATTGGTGGTAACAATATTTTACTTTTACTGGCCTCTCAGTGTAAATACTGGCTGCACTGGTGGTTTACCGGCTGGGTGGCAACCCTACGTATCCTTTGTTGCAGATTTCTTCTGGATTTTTGCTTCGGTTTTCACCCTTTGAAGTGAAAATGTAACATCATACCATGTCATAATTTTCCACTGCGCATGAACATACTCTAACAGACATTCTTTACTTTGCACTCTTGGCTCTTTGTCCTTTATGGTTACCCTGTCCTTCAGTCTACTTCTTAAGGTGGGAAGACTCTTTCAGTTTGCAAGATCCAGTTAACATCAAAACCTTATAAACCAATTGCAATAAAAATAAGTCCTGAGTAACTCATACATGTAAACGATCAAAGAAAATGCAAGCTGTATTTAAAATAATAAGAATTGTGAGCGTGTACTTTTCACATTGGAGGCAACAGATACAACAGCAATTCCTAATCCTAGAGATCATGTTCTGTCTGCTGAGCGTGGAATGTCCGGTCCATGATGCCACCCAGGGAAGGAAATGCCAACACTCAGCAAGTGCATGGCAAAAATGACCATGCGTCACAACAGTAACATTACCTGCAGAGAGGACACACGGACAAGGTCCAGGAGTAATAGAGACAGTAAGGGCTCATGCACTTGGCCCTAATAATATGGCAACCATACATAATCTATGCACCTATACTGTATCTCCGTATGCTTTCAATTTTAGAGAGGTTTTTCTGCGCTCATGTACCATATGAAAAAAAATAAAAAAAATTGTGGTATGATCAATCTGTATTACAGTGATACAATGTGGCAGCAGATGGAATGCCTACAGTTCCCCAATGCTTAACCATAAAGACTCAGTGTCGCCCTACAGATACCACGCACCGGGATTTACTGTGTCCATGGGGCCCTTATAGAAATCTTAAGGTGGCCATAAAAATTAAAGACCATAGCTGTTGGCTCCCACTGACCTCACTGTAAATATGCGCTTAACTTAGGCTTCGTTCACATCTGCCTCAAGGTCCAGTTCTGACATCCTGTCTGAGCTTCCCGTCAGAAAGGGACCCTGAGTGAAACCATAGGTTTCTGTTTGCATCACCATTGAATAGCATAGTTGACTACGGTACGAAGTTCGTCAAAACGACAGAACTCTTGCATAACTGAGACAAATGGAAAACATTGGCACCGGATCCGTCATTATTGAAATCAATGGTGATGCAAATGGAAACCTATTGTTTCAGTCAGGGTCCCGTTCGGACGGGAAGCTCTAACGGAACGTCAGAACGGGACCCTGACGCAGATGTGAACGAAGCCTTAGAGGATTTGGCCAACTTTGATCTGTTTGTATGGGGAGTGCTATATAACAGTGGCTGCAAACCAGTACTATACTACACTACGGCAAGGATGGACAAATAGTGCAAACTTTAGGAGGAAATTCAATTTGCTTTTTTCAGTGGCTAGGTAATAAGAACTTTATTTTCATCAATAGAAAACCATACAAAAAGTTAAAGGGGTTATCCGGGATGTGAATTTTTTTTAGTAAGGGCTGGAAATTAAATAAATAAAAATAAAAAAAAATCAGGACTTACCTATGCTTGCCACCAGTGATCCATGGCTGAGGCTTTGGCGGCACTCTCTATGGTTGTTTACATGCACATAGCATGTGACCACTGCAACCAGAGGAGCTCAGTGGCGACAAATAGTATTTCTGGAATAATGCCAAAAATACAACACATGACTGCTGAGCCCTCTGATTGGCTGCAGCAGTCACATGCTACATGCATGTAAACAACCACCGAGACAGTCGGACCAACATCGTTGGATCGCCAGGAGCAAAGTTTGCTTTTTTGCCTTATTTATATAATTTCCAGCACCAACGGAAAAAAAAAAAATTCACATCCCCGATTGGCCACTTTAAAGAACTCTGCCGAACCAGCTGACCATCTAATGCGTATGAAGGCCACCCAGGAAAGAGGGATGGGGCATATTGGATTTCAACATTCCTGACCCTTTCATCCCATGGGTCTGGCTGCGGTTATTCTCTTCTTCCCATTGGCATAAACATACACGCTGGTCTGAGCCAAGTGTGCATGTTTTTGGGGGAGTTGGTAAAAATAACTTTTCTTTTTAATGTGTATGGCTAGCTCTAGGCTCGATCAGCAAATTTCTAAGCACAGTAACTACATCTCCTGGGATGCGTCCAGCCCTGCTGTAAGGTCAGGGTGTGGTAGACCAAAAAGAACCAAAAAGTTATTATATGGAGGTCAGTGTGCTTCTGCTGATCCCCCAATCAGAGCCTTGATATAACATTTAATTTATCCCTCTCCACCTCCCATCCGGCATAACCCGTGAGCTCAGTGTCATGAAATGCAGCATCAGGTGGTTTAACATCTGGATTTTATCAGCTTGTCATGGTGAGGAATTTAATCTTGCAAATAAAATAAAAATCTCCAGGAAAAGACGACTAGAAAGAATAACAGCTCCCACCCCAGATACACACACCCTGCAGCTGGAATCTAAAGAACGCAAAAGGTTCTTGGATATATGTGGGAGACAGGACCCTGAAAGTGGGATGTGATTCTGGAATAAACCCATCAACACAGCGTTAAGACGGATAAAGAACGAACAGAAGTGCGGAGGGGAATCTCTTCTGTGAAAGCTGAAAAAAACAAAAACATTAAAAAAGAAAGCCATGAAAATAAGGAGAGACCAAAGAGAATAGGAAAGGAGATGAGCAGCACCGCAAGTCAGTGGTCATATACTGAACAGTACATAGCCGTTCACAGGGCCGGGTCCCCTAAAGCGATACCAATAGAAAAGCCCGCCGAAACGCAGACCACAGTTTTTATTCATTAATGGCTCTACATTATAGTCTCTCTCAAGCAAAACAAGTGCAAACACGCAAAGGCTCACAAATACAGAACATACTGGACCCCGGGTCTCTAATCTCATACAGGGGCGCACAGAGGGGTTTTCTTATGAAGAGAATACAGAAGGTGAATTGGTTTTTCTATTAAAGGATTTGTGAACACTTTTTTTTTTCTTTTTTAACCTCTTTCTGCCACAGCCATTTTGTGGATTTTAATTTTTTCCTCCCCCACCTTCTAAAACCAATACCTTTTATTTTTCCATCAATATAGCCCTAGGAGGGCTTGATTTTTGCGGGAGGAGTTGTAGTTTTCCATGGCACCATTGTACAATATAATGTGCTAGTAAACGAGAAAAAAATGCTTTATGGGGTAGAAAATACAAAAAAACAGCGATTCCTCCATTGGTTTTTGCGCTTCATTTTTACAGCATTCGCCGTGGAATTAAAATGAAATGTTAACTTTTCTTTGTCAATACAATTACGAAGGTACCAAATTTACATAGCTTTTTTTCTTATATTTTACAAGGAAATAACAAAATGTAAAAAAAAAACAAAAAAAAAAAAAAACAATTTTATTGTGTCGCCATATTTTTTTATTTTTCAGCTGAGCGGTATGAGGGCTTATTTTTTGTGGTACAAGGTATCGTTTTTAATGGTACATTTTGGGGTTCATGCAGTTTTTTTTTAAACACATTTTGGTCCATTTTTGTGGGCGATGAGGTGACCAAAAAACAGTGATTCTTGCGTTTTCCATTATGGTTTTTTTTATGTTGTTCACCGTGCGTGTTAAATAATGTTATATTGTAATAGTTCAGACTTTTACGGATGCGGCGATACCAATTACTATTTATTTAGAAAGCTTTAAAAATTGTGATTTTTTTTTTGCCTATATATATACACATTTATTATTATTAATTTATTGGAATTAGGCCGTAAACAGTTATATCAACTTTTTCCCACTAAAAAGTTGAATTTTCTCATTTTCATAAGGGATAAAGAAGAAAAAGCCTCCCAACAGTTGTAACGCAATCTCCACCAGGTACGGCAGTACCCCAAAATTTGGTCATAACCTGCTATTTGGAGACACAGCAAGGCTTAAAAGGGAAGGACCGCAATTTGGTTTTTGGAGTGGAGATTTTACAAAATGTGTTTTCTGATACTTTGTTGCAGTGAGCTAAGGTACCAGTACATTGAAAAGCCCCAAAAAATTACCCCATTTTGGAAACTACATCAGTGAAGGAATTCATCTAGAGGTATTGTGAGAATTTTGACCCCACAAGAGTTTTGCAGAAATTAGTGCACAGTGGATGTTGCAGATTGAAAATTGCAATTTTTCCACGGATATGACATTTCAGTGACCAACATGTTGCGCCCAACTTGTGCCGCTGGAGATACACACCCCATAAATTGTTAAGCGGGTTCTCCAGAATACAGTAATACCCCATACGTGGTCATAAACTGCTGTTTGGGCACACTGCCAGGCCCAGAAGGACCGCCATTTGGCTTTTGAAGCGTAGATTTGGATTGGTAGTAGTTTTGTTTGGGGTCTTACTGGTATTTCAGCTTATAATGTGGGGGCATATGCAGGCTGGGCGGAGTGCATCAGGGCATATGCAGGTAGGGCGGAGTGCATCAGGGCATATGCAGGCTGAGCGGAGTGCATCAGGGCATATGCAGGCTGGGCGGAGTGCATCAGGGCATATGCAGGCTGGGCGGAGTACATCAGGGCATATGCAGGCAGGGCGGAGTGCATCAGGGCATATGCAGGCTGGGCGGAGTGCATCAGGGCATATGCAGGCTGAGCGGAGTGCATCAGGGCATATGCAGGCAGGGCGGAGTGCATCAGGGCATATGCAGGCTGGGCGGAGTGCATCAGGGCATATGCAGGCAGGGCGGAGTGCATCAGGGCATATGCAGGCTGGGCGGAGTGCATCAGGGCATATGCAGGCTGGGCGGAGTGCATCAGGGCATATGCAGGCTGGGCGGAGTGCATCAGGGCATATGCAGGTAGGGCGGAGTGCATCAGGGCAAAGCAAATGATGAGGTGGGGTCTTTAGTGAAAAACTACTGGACTTAAAAATTGAGTCTGGGCCGTCATTTAGCATCATTGCGTTCTGAGAGTCATAACGTGTTATTTTTGCATTGATGGAGCTGTGTAAGGGCTTGTTTTTTGCGGAACGAGCTGTAATTTTTATTGGTTCCATTAAGGGGAAGACGCGATTTATTTTTATCAATCTTCAGTCCATTTTTTGGGAGACGTGGAAACCAAAAAACAGCACTGTTTTGTTTCTTCTTTTTTTACAGTGTTCACCGTTCAGTATAAACGACATGTTAACTTCATTCCGTTGGTCGATACGATTACAGTGATACCAGATTTGAATTGTTCTTTTACGTTTTACTTGTTTCCCACAATAAAAATACTCTTTTCTATAAAAAAAAATAAAAAAAATCATGTTTAGTGTCGCCATTTTCTGACAGCCATAATTTTTTTTTTATGCGTGACGAACTGTAGTTTCTATTGCTACCATTTTGGAGTACTTGTTCTTTCATTGTTTTTTATTAAAAAAAATTTAGTGTTCACCCTGCAATAAATAACGTCATATTTTTTATAGGTCAGGCCGTTCCGAATGCGGCGATACAGATTATGTATAGTTTGTTTTTTATTATTTAAAAAGGACTTTATCAGGGCGATTGTTTTTATTACCTAAAACCTATTTATTTGTTTTTCTTAAACATTTTTATTTTCACTTTTTTTCTAACACTGAGGCCTCACTCACACGAGCGTGGCGTTTTTGCGCACGCAAAAACCACTTAACAGCTCGGTGTGGCCTCAGCATATGATGCGCGGCTACGTGCTTTTCGCGCAGCCGCCATCATTATGACACTCCATTTGGATGTTTGTAAACAGAAAAGCACGTGGTGCTTTTCTGTTTTCATTCATCCTTTTGACAGCTGTTGCGCGAATCACGCTTGTCCCACGGAAGTGCTTCTGTGCGACATGCATGGTTTTCACGCACCCATTGACTTCAATGGGTGCGTGATTCGCGCAAAACGCCCGAAGAACGGATATGTCGTGACTTTTTTTCAGCGGACTCACACTGAGTAAAAATCACGGATGTGTCTGCACGGCCCCATAGACTAATATAGGTCCGTGCAACGCGCGTGCAAATCACGCGCGTTGCACGGACGTTTTTCCCGTTCGTCTGAATAAAGCCTTACTTGGGGACTTGAATATCTGATCTCCTTTACAATATGCTGTCAAATGTAGTGCAGTGTATTGCAACTGTCATTTATCAGGCAGGACCTAATAGGTTTCCGTACCTGGCCAACCAGGAAGCAGTTACTAGGCTTCCTGCTTGCCATAGAAATCATCGGCACCCGCGATCTCTGGCGGGGGGGGGGGGACATAGGGAGCACCCTCCCTCTGTCAACCACTTCAATGCGGCAGACTCCATTGACCACCGCATTGAAGGGGTTAAACGGCAGCGATCGGAGGTAACTGCGATCGCCGCCGTTGCAGCGGGATGTCAGCTGTATATTACAGCTGACACCTGCTGAAGATGAATCGAGCACAGCTCCTGTGCCCGCTTCAACTACATGACGGGTCTGGTACATCAGATTGCGGTAAGTTACTTGCAATGCCGACGTACCAGACCCGTCATTTTGCGGGAAGGGGTTAAAGAGGATCTCTCACTAGTTTAGTAATGCCCCATCTCCTAGCTAATCTAATATTCACGGTCACACTGATAATGCCAGTGAAAGTTGTGTCCCAAAACGTTCATTATGTTAAAAGTTATGAGCTTTTTCCTAAATATGCAAATGAGGCTATACTAGCAAAGTGTGAGGTAACAGCAGCGATGCTCATGAGTTGGAGCTACCTCACAGCCTCCGGCGCTGTCCTATCAGCATGAAGCGGCTTCACACAGTGTGAGAGACTCAGGCTGGAGGGAAGGGGGGGGATCACTTTAAACTGCAATATCTCCGGCTGTGGATATGACACCAGGATCGCAGTTCTAGCTGTGAAACAATCGGAGATATCACCAGTTTAATACACAGTTGGGAATGGAAGCTGTATACTACATGATCACACAGTGTGGCTGGGCAGGGAAGGGGTAGAAGCTGTATCCTGCTTGGACAGCGTCATACAGAAAACATTACACCGCCCATAGTGAAAAGAAAGAGTCACCTCCTATTTGGCTATTAGCGCCACAACAGCATATTTAGAAAAATGCTCATAACTTGGCAAATAACAGTTTTTGAAAAAAAAAAAATCACTGTAGTTATCAGCATCATAGCACCTATTAGATTAGCTAGGCGATAGGACATTAATAATCTAGTGACAGATCCTCTTTAATAGGAGTACAAAGATGGAAGAGCTGGGGGGCCTTTATTAGGATCCCAGGCTGCCATGCCAACCATCGGCACTCGGTGATCACGTCTTGGGGAGGAGCGATAAGCTGTCAGAGAGGGTCACCCCGCTCCATTGACTGCGGCATCTAAGGGTTAAACAAACGGGATCGCACTCGGGCCCAATCCTGCTTGTTACAGTCGACTGCGCTATTGATTCTGTCAAAACAACAACGGGACCCGTTCACAACGGTGACAAACAGAAACCATTAGCAACGTTTCAGTCTCCATTGAGATTAAGAGATCAATGGTGATGCAAAAGGAAGCTAAGGTTTCCTTTCTCAACAGAAGGGCAACGCTGATGTAAATAGGCCCTAACATACAACAGACACCTTCGTTGTATGGAGCGTGCTGAGCCAGGGAGCCACCTCCATACTTCCAACCCATCTATGATGTAAGTATATGTCAGGAAGGGGTTAAATAAAACAACATATCATGGTGTTTTAAGCAACTTTTTAATTGTTTTTTATTATATCTATCTACTTACTGATACAGCTTCTAGGTATCCTGGGTACATAGAAGCAGGATTCAGCTATTATTAGTTCATGAACTTAGAGGTGACCGATAACAGGTGGATCCTGCGTGTCACAGATACATAGGACCGGCTCTCACCGAAGCCGTCAGTCCCTCTGACCTGACAGATTCAGCTGTGAGCGAAAGATACAGATTCTATGTACCCAGGAAATTGTATGTTTTTATTTTTTAATAAAAAAAACAATTAAAAAGCTGCTTAAAACACCATGATACATTGTTTTGTTTGTAAACCTTTTAAACACTTATTAAAAACATAGTTTTTAATTTATTCAATGAGTTAAAATTGAACTTGAAACATGTTTTATTTTATTTATTTCTGTTGCTTATGTAGTGCCAACATATTCTGCAGCTCTATAATGATTTGTCACCATTCACATCAGTTCTTATCACCAATGGGGCTCACAATTTAATTTCCTTATCATACACAGGGGTCACTTTCATCGGAAGCCAATTATAATAGCAGTACGTTTTTGGAGTGTGAAAGAAGACCCGCACAAACACGACAACAAACACAAAAACGTAGTCGACTGCGCTATTCATTACGTCAAAACGACAGAACCCTTGCACATTGGTGGAAACCAGAAACCATTTGCACAGGATCCGTCACCATTTAAATCAATGGTGATGCAAACAGAAACCTGTGGTTTCCATTTGTTTCAGTTTGGATTCCGTTCATGGATTCCCCTGACGGAAAGGTCAGACGGAACCCATGAACGGAGTCCCGGCGCAGATGTGAACGAAACCTAAGTAGCATAACGTAGTGGTTGCACGAAATAGAATTTCTATAGGCCAGATAACTTCTTTAATCGCTCCCTCTTAGAGCGTAACCTGTCCCATTCCCCAATATGTTGGGATCCCAGATGTAGAACAATTTTACATATGAAGTCAAATGAATGAGGCGTTCATTTAGAAATAGCGCTGGAAGAGTCCAGCAGCCCCCCCTCCTCCTCAGAAATTGACATGCCGATGTGGCTGAGCTGATAGTGTTAACAGCAGGATACAGTGGTAAAAACACATCAGTATCACCAGCCGAAGGCGTTTAAATGGAATCTGTCAGCAGTTTTAAGCCTCATAACTGCGGACAGTGTGATATAGGGGAGGAAGAGAGCATTGTAACTATACCTTTTGTCTCAGTCATACAAGTTGCATGACAGAGAAAATTATGTTTAAAAACTATGTACACCTATGTAAGCAATTTTTTTTTAATTGAATGTATGTATTTTGTGTTTTTAAAGCGTAACTAAAACTTAAAAAAAATAAAAACTTGACATGTGAGAAGAAGTTTTGATCGGTGGGGGTCCGAGTACTGAGACCACCAACTATTGCTAAAACGAAACGGCAGAATCACTGTGGTGAGCGCTATGCCGCTACGTTTCTGATCGGATTTTTTTAGGAAAGAGATCAAAAACAAGGAGGTACAGCGCTCACACCAACGCTTATGCCATTTCGATTTAGCGATCGGTGGGAGTCTAAATGCTCAGAGCCCTACCGATCAAAACTTCTGACATGTCACTATGACATGTAAAAAGTCTTGTTAAAGTTTAGTTACCCTTCTGAACTTAGATGTGACAGTTATTAGCTGAATCCTGCGTGTCAGACATGCAGGAACCGCTCTCAGAGGGATACATAAAAGAGGCATCTTAAAAAGTAAAAAAATTTTATAAATAAAAAAAAAGCTGCTCAAAAACACAAAATACAATCATTTAATGAAAAATAAATAAATAAATAGCCTACAAAAAAGTAGTACAGCGCCTAAGTGGCACTAGGCGGTCACTTGATCTGCAAGTGCTCCTGCATGCGGGGTTGCCAACCATCAGTAAAAATAAGGGTTCTTTATTCCAGGGTCCGTGATTTTTTTGAAGTTGAATGAGTTTGACAATTATTGCGATTGCAATTATCATTGGTTTAGAGGTCACTGTACATGCTACTAATGTGTTCATATCACTATTCTAAGCCATAGACATATATTACTTATAATCTTTAGGATTCATTGTGGTTTTCCAAATTGTCCGCAAAAAAAATGCTGTCCGGGATTTTTGGATAAGTTGTCTTGAAAAAAAAACAAAACATATCAGGTTGGCAACCTTGACTGCACGCTGCCGGCCCTGCCGCTCTGCATTGAGTGACGGCTCTATTAAGCTTCTTAATGGCCGTTACTCAGAGCGGAGAGTGGCACCGGTGACCACAGCACTGGGGGAAATCAGATGTCTGTTTCTCAGCCATGCGAGGCAAAAGGTACATTTACAACGCCCTTCACCTCCCCTATATAGCTGTCAGCAATTTTGAGGACTCAAAACTGCTGACTGATTCCCCTAAAATTGGGTTATCTAGAAAAAGGGTCTCTTTTTTTTTTTTTTTCCCCTCAGAAAATGTGCCATTTTTGTCTATTTCCTATGTCTGGTATTGCAGCTCATCCCCCATTCCAGTGCCCATGGACAGTTTATTAGAAGGAAAACGCTGACCTTTTTCCTACATCTTGATGTGCAGACACAGCAGTCAGTCATGAAAATCTGAACTTCCTGTACATCAGAGGAAATCAGAGGAACCTCTTATCTCCACACTCTAGGACTTCCAAATTGATGATGTCACTCGTCTATAACTTTATAACATACTTTCTACTTCAATTAATTGCCATTTTTAAGGTCTCTGATTACAGTCAGTGAATGGGGGAAAAAAAACAATTAAAACACTTGTTTACATGCAGAAGCTGAAAGCAGACCTACTACATATACATGTTTGCTACAATCTATCCAGTCTAGGCAACACTCAGGGAACTAAATATACCTGCAGCACAAATATCCCTCTCCTGTCTTGAGGGTTTGCTTCAATGTTTCAGTGTAGGAAACATGTATCAGCCTGGAGTCTAGGCATTTAGGCTGTGTTCACACTGAGTTTTTTTGCTAGAGGAAAGTTCCTCCTGCAAAAACTGCTCCACACGTTTTTTGCACAGTGGTTTGACAAAAACTCGTCAAGGTGTTTTTTTTTTACCCTTTCTGACTGAAATGAGGTTTTGGAGGGGGAAACTGCCTCAAGATGGGTCATGTCGCTTCTTTTTACCGCGACGCGTTTTTTTACTCGCGGTAAAAAAAACTTGTCCAACTCCCACTGAAATCAATGGGAGGCATTTTCTGGCGTTTTTGGACGTTTTGCGGAGCGGTTTCCGTGCCAAAAAACTCAGTGTGAACAGGGCCTTAAAGAGAATGTCACCACATTATAAGTGCCCTATCTCCTACATAAGGAGATGGGCGCTATAATGTAGTTGACAGCAGTGCTTTTTATTTAGAAAAGATATCTATTTTTACCACGTTAGGAGCGATTTTAGCTTTATGCCAATTACTTTCTTAATGCACAACAGGGCGTGTTTTATTTTAGACCAAGTGGGCGTTGTACAGAGGAGTGTATGACGCTGACCAATCTCAGTGACCAATCAGCGTCATACACTTCTCTCCGTTCATTTACTCAGCACATAGTGACACTGCGTTGTTCACTATGTGCAGCCACATACACACACATTAACGTTACTGAAGTGTCCTGACAGTGAATAGACATTCCTTCCAGCCAGGACGGGATGTCTATTCACAACTCCGACACTTCGCTAACGTTTCTGTGGTACTTACAAGCAGAGCAAAGCGCAATCTCACTGTAACCTGTCATTTACAGCGTGATCTCGTGAGATTAAGCTTGCTCTGCTGCAAGTACCACAGAAACGTTACCGAAGTGTCAGAATTGTGAATAGACATCCCGTCCTGGCTGGAAGGAATGTCTATTCACTGTCTAAACACTTCAGTAACGTTAATGTGTCAGTATAAGACAGCACATAAGGATCTAGCAGGATCCCTATGCACTGACTAAATGAATGAAGAGCAGTGTATGATGCTGATTGGTCACTGATTGGTCAGCGTCATGCACTCCTCTGTACACTCCTCTAAAGTAAAACACACCCAGTTGTCCATTAAGAAAGTCATTAGCATAAAGCTAAAATTGCTCATAACGTGGTAAAAATAGATCGTTTTTCTAAATAAAAAGCATTACTGTCACCTACATTATAGTGCCGATCTTCTTATATAGGAGATAGGGCACTTATAATGTGGTGACAGAGCCTCTTTAAGTTCATAGAGGATTACCTAAAGTAAATACACTACAGAAAACTTTCAACTGTGAAAAGTATTAGGCCGTAATTACACAAGCGTGTCCGATTTTCATCCATACAGACAGCTATTTAGTTTTTCTTCCATGCACCCATAGACTTCAATGGGCGACTCTGGTCCAGAAAAATGGACCAGAATAGGACACTAATTTCTCGCCAACGGTACACGCACTGTTAAAAAATACCAAATGCGTAAGGGTACGTTCACACGTAGCGTAAATACTGCAGATTTTCCGCAACTGATTTTGTTGCAGTAAAATCCGCAGCACAATACAGTAGCAGCAAAGCGGATGAGATTTGAACAAATCTAATCCATACGTTTCGTAAATGAACGGGAGAAAACGCCCAGAAATTTAACTGCAGTGCGTTGGTCACATGGGATAAAATGCCCTCCCAGGAGGCCAGGATGCAGGACGTCAGAGGGCAAGTATGTGTTTGTTTTTTTTATATACGTGCAGTTTTCCACAGTGAACATTCCGGCCGAAAAACTGCACCACAACTTGGTGCAGTTTTTCGGTCGTAAATCCTTGCGGTGCCCAGGGAAGATATGCGGTGTGCTCTTATGCAGCGTATCCACTCTGTGTGAACATAGCCTAAATAGCCCCATTAAACTGCAAGGGTCAGTGTGCTGCCCGTTGTTAAAACGGACAGAACACTGATGAGAAATACGTTCATATGAATAAAACCTTATGTCTTATCAGCCACAGGATGCAAGTAAGAATGTTCTTATTCACCGGCAGAAAACAGACTGAAAATTGTGAGCCAAAATATATAAGCAAGTTGGAGAACATTTCATCACGCAACGATTCAAGGGGCATTCCAGCCACAGACATTTATCACCTATCCACCAACCACTGGGAGCCCCTGATCATTAGAACCCGTGTCTCGTCCAACCGTGGACAGGAGTTTTGCATGGAGCAGTGGTCAAGCATGCCTGCTGCCGCTCCTTCCAAACGCTTTGTGAGTGACAACCATCCAAGCGCTGCCATCAGATCCCCACCGATTATATATTTGCAACCTATGCAACAGATAAGTGATAAATGTTTTGGAATACTTTTTTAAAGTGTACCTTCTCTTGTGATTTCCTGCCTGACATGGGTCATGGAGCGACACTACTGCACTCCTATTAATTAGAATTGGATTCGTGGACAATACTCTCCGAGCGTGCAAGAGTGTCTCTCCGCTACCGATGTCAGGTTGAGTGGAAGATCACAAATGGAGGTACACCTTAAGATTAAGGCCTTATTCACACGGACGTGTCAGTTTTGCGCACGCAAAAGGTCCGTGTGGCAGCAGCATATGGCGCTCGGCTGCGTGATTTTCGCGCAGCCGGCATCATTAGGACACTCTGGTTTTATGTTTACAAACAGAAAAGCACGTGGTGCTTTTCTGTTTTAATTCATTGTTTTTACTACTGTAGCGCGCGGCACCCGGAAGTGCTTCCGTGTCCCCAGCGCGATTTGCACGCACCCATTGACTTCAATGGGTGCGTGCAGCGCGAAACACGGACAAATATAGGACGTCATGAGTTTCACGCAGCGCACATACGCTGCGTGAAATTCACTGACAGTCTGAACGGCCCCATTCATTAACATAGGTCCGTGCGACGCGTGTGAAAATCACGCCTGTAGCACGGACGTATAAACACGTTTGTGTGAATAAGGCCTCATTTACATAAAACCAGAGAAACCCTTGTTCGAATCTGCGTTGTAGGCTCCGTTTTGGGCCTCCGTCACAGATCCGGTCAAAACCGTCAGACAAACTAGCATAGCCGATGAACACCATGGCAGAAACCAGACGTAACCCATTAAAGTCAATCAGTTCCGTTAGGCCCGGATGGTATCCGTTATGTAACGGATCCGGTGCTTACGGTATTTTCATTGTTCTACTTTTATGGCAGAATAGAGCAACAAATACCGAACGTGGTTGTGAATGAGGCCTAAGATAAAAACGATCCCGTGTACAAGCATTTCCTCTGTTCTAATCCTCAATGACCGTTGTTCTGTTTATGGTAAAGTATTTGTGACTGATGGACGTTTGACATGGACAGAATCCCTGATCTTTGTTGGATCGTGTCAAGTCTTTGGGCTGCCGAGTCTACGTAACTATGGAGATCCATTAGTCAACCCTGTAAGATTTGTGATCACTCCTGGAGCTGAACCTTTCTGCCTGATCTCTACCTTTCATAAACTCGCACCTACGTCTTTTATAGGAGATTCGTCCTCCCATGTGCACGGACAGCCATGTATATCCAGGTCTCAACCATCAGCTTCTCTCCAGCTAGTAGTCAGCTACATAGCAAAATAAATGGAGTCCTGTTCAATGTACTGACATTTATAGGCATTGCTGAGCAGAAAACAATGACAGCAGGCGTTGTCACCAGACGCTCCTAACAGATAAAAACCATACACCCACAGGTCAACCATGAATGGCAGAGTGATGCCACCCATCCAGCAACCCATGCAACGTGATGCTCACACCGTATACCATGTCACATTGCCCAGGCTGGTTATACTACATGACAAGCAGGATGGTCACAATAAGAGGAAACTGATGCCCCAACTCCACCTACAGCCATTCAAACGGAGAATGAGAAGGTTTGGCTGCGGGCAATGTCCTGAGTCATGAGCATTTCTTATAGTCATGTGTTTATTGAGACAAATAGGAGTAGAATGATAGATTTTTTTAACCATTACATGTCCAAACACTATTGTGTTACATTAAATCATCAACAAAAAAAAAAAGGGGGAGATGAAAAGTTATACATAGGACCCGGAGTGGTTTAGATCCTTGGCCCAGCTGTAGGAAAACCACAAATCCCAGCATGTCATGCCCGTCAACGATTAGAAAATGCTGGGAGTTGTAGTTTCTCCATATCTAAAGCCACAAGTTATAAACCATTGGTTTAGATAACTTCCTACTGAACCCCCATGTGTCCCACCCAGGCTGCACTCACTGTGATGGTAACTTCGTGCTTCTTCAGCCGGGATTTTAGACTCTTCATTGCAGGACGTTGCTTTTCCTCCCTTACAATCCTCGGTAGGTCCTGTTACAGTAACTAGCACAGACCGGAGCGCCCCAGCCTCAGTTCATTGCAGTCCGTCTCCTTTCGTCCCTCTTTCCTGGACTCACTCCCCTCACTTTCCCTATATTTTCCCCTCGACTCTGAACCGCTCCTCTAACGACGACCAATCGGATTTTAGCCTTGGTTGAGACTGATTTGCAACCAACCAATCGGCATCTTGAAAAAGTTTGCAGGCGGGACTTCCTCTGAGAACTTTTTCCTAGATTTCGGGCACACCTTTCGGCGGGAGAGTGACGTCACGCAGGTGGAGTATGTATGTATGTATGTATGTATGTATGTATGTATGTATGTATGTATGTATGTATGTATGTATGTATGTATGTATGTATGTATGTATGTATGTATGTTCTTACCTGAGGAATGTGTTTATTATTCTGTGACCAATGACTAGATATATGATAGGTACGTAATAATTTACTATATTCATAGGATTGATTTAACCCCTTAATGACCGGGCCATTTTGCACGTTAATGACCAAGGATTATTTTTTGTTTTTCCACGGTCGCATTCCAAGAGTCGTAACTCTTTTTTTATTCCGTCGACATAGCCGTATAAGGGCTTGTTTTTTCCGGGACGAGTTGTATTTTGTAATTGTACCATTTTTAGATGCTTATAACATATTGATTAACTTTTATTAACTTTATTTTAGGAGAGAATTGAAAATAAGCAGAAATTCCAGAATTGATTTTCACGCTATAAATTTACGCCGTTTACTATGCAGCGTAAATAACATGTTAACTTTATTCTATGGGTCGGCACGATTACAGGGATACCAAATATGTAAAGGTTTTATATGTTTTCCTACGTTTGCACAATAAAAACCCTTTTAGAAAAAAATTACTTGTTTTTGCATCGCCGCGTTCCAAGAGCCGTCATTTTTTTATTTTTCCGTCGATGTGGCCGTACGTGGGCTTGATTTTTGCGGGACAATGTGTAGTTTTCATTAGTACTATTTTGGGGTACATAGGACTTATAGATTAACTTTTATTTTATTTTTTATGGGGGAATGGGAGAAAAGAGAGAATTTTGCCGTTGTTTTTTGCGTTTTCTTTGGACGCCGTTCATCCGGCGGTTTAATTAATGTGTTCATTTTATTGGTCAAGTTGTTACGATCGCGGGGATACCATATATGTGTATGTGTGATTTGTTTTGACCGTTTTATTAAATAAAACCACTTTTTGGGGCAAAACAGTAGTTTTATTTGACTTTGACTGTAATTTTTTTTATTTTTTTTTTCACAAACTTTATTTAACGGTCTTACTTTTTTTTTTTTTAGTCCCACTAGGGGACTTCACTATGCGATGTGCCGATCGCATATATAATGCTTTGGTATACTTCGTATACCAAAGCATTATTGCCTGTCAGTGTAAAACTGACAGGCAACCTATTAGGTCATGCCTCTGGCATCGCCTAACAGGCAAATGCTGAAGACAGACCTGTCATGGAAACCCGACGGCGACCCGCGATTTGTTTGCGGGGGCGCCGATCGGAAAACAGAGGGAGTTCCCCCTTCTGTCAAACACATTAAATGCCGCTGTCACTGTTGACAGCGGCATTTAATGGGTTAAACTGCCGGAATCGGCGCGTGCTTCGATTCCGGCAGTTGCAGCAGGAGCCAGGCTGTGTATAACAGCCGTGCTCCTGCCGCTGATCGCGTGGGTAAACTGTCAGTACCCGCGCGATCACAGGACGGATATATCCGTCCTCCTGCGCGAACTAGCAGCTGCAGAGGACGGATATATCCGTCCTTCGGCGTTAAGGGGTTAAACATAGCGTTCACGCGTTTTTGTTTTTTTTCTCTCATAAAAAATAAATAAAAAAAAGCTGCAGCCAGATGTTATTTTAAAGTCTATGGTAAAATATGAGAAAGCTTACATAAACAGCATTGTGGTTTGTGGCATTTTTTTTCTGGTGTTTTTCCTATAGTTTTCTCTATAGGAAGAAAACATCGCTAAATTAATATAAAAAACATGTTACATTTAAAAAATGCTGATAAAAACCCTGTGGGAAGAAGGCTAAAAGCCTAGAAACTTCCGTCACAAAATTCTGTTTTTAGCAGGAAAAAAAGTGCTGCATGTCGCGCTGCCGTTTTCAGAATAATAAAGTTCTATGGGTGTATTCACATGTCCGGTTTTTTTAATGGCCCGTGAATACTGCCTGTCAAAAAAATAGAACATGTCCCCATTGAAATCAAATTTTTAACGTCCGTTTTACAGAAATCAATCCTTGTGACGGCTGTTAAAATCTGATCCTGGCCCTTACGAGGGCACTCCCAGAGCACAGCGATACTTTAAAGGGGTTTTCCAACATAGAAAATTTTAATTTTAATTTAATAAACATTTATATTTGTTACTTCTGTTCAACCTATGTTCCCCACCTGTTTTTATGACTCCATTTCTTCATTCTACTGTCCCTGAGGTTATTTTCCAGTTTGTTTACGTCGCTATTTTGCTGTGACCGGCCGTTTCCTGTTGCGAATAAAGACTACAAATCCCATGAATCAAAGCGCCGATGTTTCCTCCCCTAGTATTTTCTCCCCACGCAGATCCTGTGTCTCCGCCCACTGTGCCCCTGTGTCTCCCCGGTCTCCCCATGTGTCTCTCCACTCTGCCCCTGTCTCTCCCCTTGTCTCTCCCCATTCTGCCCGAGTCTCTCCCTGTGTTCAGCGCTGCAGCATACAACGGCGCTGAACATGGGCAGAGCATGCCAGTGTGTCTCTCCGCTCTGCCCCTGTCTCTCTCCGCTCTGCCCCTGTCTCTCCCCACTCTGCCGCTGTGTCTCCCCATTCTGGCGCTTTGTGTATCCGCTCTGCCCCTGAGTCTCTCCCTGTGTTCAGCGCTGCAGCATACAACGGCGCTGATACACGGAGATAGCATGCCAGTGTGTCTCCTCGCTCTGCCACTGTGTCTCGTCGCTCTGCCACTGTGTCTCCTCGCTCTGCCACTGTGTCTCTCCGCTCTGCCACTGTCCCCCCGTCCCCCCCCCCCGCTCTGGCTCTGTGTCTATCCACTCTGTCCCTGAGTCTCTCCCTGTGTTCAGCGCCGCAGCATACAACTGCACCGAACACGGGGAGAGTATGCCAGTGTGTCTCCCCGCTCTGCCACTGTGTCGCTCTGCCCCTTTGTCTATCCGCTCTGCCCCCGAGTCTCTCCCTGTCTTCAGCGCCGCAGCATACAACGGTGCTGAACAAGGGGAGAGCGTGCCAGAGATCAAGGCCCCACGTGCCAGCTGTGGCACGGGTGCGGGAGGTTGCTGAACCCTGGAATAGAGCATGCGTGTTGGACACTGAGTGTGTATCAACCGCACATGCTCTGAATAGGAGTAAGAGAACATGGTACAACCCCTTAACACCGTGTACAGTTACGTCATTTATGACGTGACCGTACACTCAGACTGCCGGAAAACGGAAGTTAGAGCTCATGGACGGGGCTGAGGCGAAGTTAGGATTTCGGGTTAGCGAGGCATCACGTGATAGAAGATGAGATACGCCGCAAGGAACATCTTTTCAAACGCAAGTACATTACAAAAAGATTTGATTTGGTTTGTTTAGTTTAACAGGATTGGATTCATTTGTTCCGGAAAACCCCTTTTAGACCTGATCCCAGGAAAGCCCCTGATGTCACTGTCCATATATTGACAGTGATGTCAGGGCTTTCGACTATGGAGTCCCTGGACAGAGCATCACAAGCTCTCTGACTGGGGACTCCTGTGTTGAGAAAGCCCTTGACGTCATTATCCGTGTACGGACTGTTACGTTAGTGGTTTTGTAATGTGAGAATCCCTGACCAGATCGTCGGAAATGCTCTGGCCGGGGATTCCGATACTAGAGGGAGCCGCTGATGTCACTGTCCATATATCTACTGGGGGAGTGGTGATATTTACATTAGAGCTGAGTGGCGCTATTTACACCGGGGGGTGTCCTAGTTGCCAACATTTGAATTTCATGGGACATTTAGGGTGTGGCTTCTTTGGTGGGTGTGGCTTGTATGGTGGATGTGGTTTATGGGCGTAGCTTTCTTCTCAGAATTTCTGCATAGAAAAAAATGAACAAAAAAGTCTGCACTAGTTTGGCCGACAACTCCTATGGTGGCTGGTATCTCTCTGGTTGTTTACAGGCAGGTGATGTCTCACTTTATCACTAGTGTTAGGTGATATGTGCTGACCACTACTGGTAGCGTAAAAACCAGCATAGATAATACCACACTCAGTGCCCCTTGTAGATAGTGCCCCACACTGCTCCTAGGAGATAGTGCCACACTCTGCTTCCTGTAGATAGTGCCCCGTAGAAAGGCTAAAACTAAGCCCCCCATTATTACCCCGATACCCACTGGCACCAGGGGTTTCGGGAAGAGCTGGGTACGATCCAGTACCCGGCCACCTGTAGTATAGTGCAGCAGACTAGCATTACCAGGGGGGAAGGGCCACAGTTTTGGGCTTTCCCAGCCCAATATTACCAGCCTGTAGCCGCACCTGTGCCCAGCCATCACGACAGACGGTCGGATACTGGATAGTACCCGACTCTTCCCAGTACCCCTGGTGGCAGTGGGTAGCGGGGTAATAATGGAGAGAGGGTTAGTGTTAGCCTTCGTTATCGGCTAACACCCGGACCATGTCGTGTGAATAGAGCCTATGGGGTTATTCAGGCGACAGGGAAAGTCGGCCACGTGACGGACGTTTTTTTAACGGCCCTCACTTGGCTGCATTAAAATTAATGCATGTCTTTGGGGCTATTCACACGGCCAGATTTTTTTCAAGGACCGTGTGAACAGCCTAGAAAAAAAAATAGGACATGTCCTATTTTTGCTGGTTTTCCCTAGATCCCTCGATAGACTCAAGTCTATGAGAGATCCGTGAAAACGGGTGCAAATCGGCTGTGCAAAACTACCTTTTTTCACCACCAATTTGACAGCTGGTCTTGTGAATGTAACCTATTTCCTGTCCTAAAGATCTTCTGCAATTTATCAATGTAGGTCAAATGTATCCGCTGTTTAGCTCACAGGAGATTGTTTAAATTAGACACATTGTTGCAAACCCTCAACTCTGAAGCTGAACGCATCATTCACACGTATGACGTACACTAAATGACTACTTTATTAGCGACACCTGCCCTTTTATAATTGTAGCTCCCCTGTATGGAAATTAGATACATGATCCGGGAGTGCAGCATAAAATCAAGTGAGCAAGTTTTCCGTGGATCGGTTTCCGTGTGAATCCACCGTAGAATGGGAAAAACAAGCGATCTAAGCGAATTGGAAAGAAAGACCAATATTTAAAATACTGCCAACCTTGTGCGGTTTTGTCATGCACTGATGTGGATAGTATTCAGAGTATGGTGTGATCAAGGAAAAACTTCCCGTGAAAAGGGATCCTGTATATTCCAACAACTCATCAGAGTAGGATGTCGAGTATCGTTTTGATGAACAGGCGGTGCACAGTCAAGCAAATTGCAGCTCAATATAACGCTGGTGCTCCAACTAGGGCTGGGCAATTATGACCTAAAACATAATCACGATTAATTGAATATGTAACCCCGATTAAAATTATTTATGCCGCGCCCCCTATTTGCCTGCTACGCCATTGAATTAATATTTATCCCCTGAGCCTGCTGTATGCTACTGTATATAATATACCCCCTGACTTCCCCCACACAGTATATTGCCCCCATAGTGCTCCCCACACAGTATAATACCCAATAACTGCCCTCCATACAGTATAATGCCCCCGTAACTGCCCTCCACACATTATAATGCCCACATAGCTGCACCCACACAGTATGAAGCTGCCCCCAATAGTGGCTGATAAAAATATGCATACTCACCTAACCCTGTTCCAATGACGAGAGGAGATCCCTCTGCTCCTTTGGTCTGTACAGCTCGGCACAGACAGGCGCGATGACGTCACTGCCCCGTGTCCAGAGATACAGTGAATGGTAGAGCAGGGACTTTACGGCCCCCTGCTCTACCATTGGATTCAACTGTATCTGTATCCTGAAGATGCAGATCCAGTTTAAACCAGGAGAAAATAATTGATGAAACGGAAATTTGCAAGATGACTTAGATTAATTGCGCTGAATTTCGATTATTTTTCGATTAACCCATTAATGACCAGACCATTTTGCGCGTTCATGACCAAGGATTATTTTTTGTTTTTTTCACGGACACATTCCAAGAGTTGAAAACAAGCAGCTATTCCAGCATTGATTTTCACGTTCTAAATTTGCACGTTTACTATGCAACGTAAATAACATGTTCACTTTATTCTATGGGTCGGCACGATTACGGGGATATCAAATATGTATAGGTTTTATATATTTTCCTACGTTTGCGCAATAAAAACCCTTTTAGAAAAAAATTACTTGTTTTTGCATCACCGCATTCCAAGAGCCGTAACTTTTTTATTTTTCCGTCAATGTGGAGGATGTGGGCTTCATTGCAGGCCAAGGTGTCGTTTTCATTAGTACTATTTTGGGGTACATAGGACTTATAGATTAACTTTTATTCAATTTTTTATGGCGGGAATGGGAGAAAAGAGAGAATTTTGCCGTTGTTATTTGCGGGTTTTTTTTGCACTCCGTTCATCCGGTGGTTTAATTAATGTGTTAATTTTATTGTTCAAGTCGTTACGATCGCGGAGATACCATATATGTGTATGTGATCCATACTTTTCAGTAGGCCTACATTTTGGTATTAAAAATAATTTTTGAAATTGGGCTTAATATTCAAATTTTCTGAAACACTAAATTTGGGTTTTCATGAACTGTTAACCATAATCTTCAACACTAAAAGAAAAAAAATGCTGGAAATAGATCACTCTGTGTGTAATGAATCTAATATATGAGTTTCACTTTTTGAATTAAATTACTGAAATAAATGAACTTTTTGATGATATTCTAATTCATTGAGATGGACTAGTGTATGCACCTACTAGAGCTGCCGAGTTAGAGGGAACCTGTCATCGACTTTATGCTGTCCTCTCTGAGTGCAATATACAGTAGTGACAGACATGCGAAGAAGGGCAAAATAAACGGGTTCTCTTTAAAGAGGCTCTGTCACCAGATTCTCAAATCCCTATCTCGGCGCTGCAATGTAGATAACAGTAAAGTTTTTTGTTTTTTTTTAAAAACGTTCATTTTTGGCCAAGTTATGAGCTATTTTATATATATATGCAAATGAGGTTTGAAATGGACAACTGGGCGTGTTTTTTTTTCGTATGTCCAACTGGGCGTGTATTGTGTTTTTAACTGGGTGTGTTTACTTGTTTTATTAATTGGGCGTTGTGAATAGAAGTGTATGATGCTGACGAATCAGTGACCAATCAGCATCATGCACTCCTCTCCATTCATTTACACAGCACATAGTCTTCTTACTAGAACGATGTGCAGCCACATACACAAGTGTCCTGATAATGAATACACATGACCTCCAGCCTGGACGTCATGTGTATTCAGAATCCTGACACTTCTGAATCTTTTCTGTGAGAATTACAGCAAGGGAAACTAAATCACGTTTACCTCGTAATTTCGCGATTAATCGTCCCCATACATTATTATCATGTCGGCAGCACTTCTCCCTGTTCACACAGGGAGATATGCTGCCGACCAATGATAATATTTTCAGTATTTAAAACGATACGATCAGCTGATGAATGAGCTGATCGTTGCCCTGTTTACGCTTGCTTGCCCAATAATTGGCGAGTGTAAAAGGGCCTTTACTAAAGGGAATATTATCTCAACACTATTGGTGTGGGGAAAGATATACAGAATAGGCTGGGCAGTTAATCGAAAAAAAAAAAAAACGCAAATCTTTTTTTCTTTTTTTTTCCCCTCCCCGGTTTCAACTGTAAATGCGTCCTCATGGCGCAGATACAGTTGAATCCAATGGTAGAGCATGAAGCCATAAGGTCTCTGCTCTACCAATCTCTAAGTATCGCTGGACGCTCACGGCTTGGAGCAGACAGGTGCGAGGCATTGATGTCATCGTAACTGACTATGCCGAGCCACACAGACCACAGAAGCAGAGGGATCTCCTCCACTTGTCATTGGAACAGGGTTAGGTGAGTATGTATTTTCTTAGGCACTACTGGGGCTGTGTGAGGTCAGCTATGGAGGCAATATACTGTGTAGGGGCAGCAGTGGGGCATTTTACAGTATGGGGAAACTATGGGGGACTTTACACTGTGTGGAGGGCGGTTATGGGGGCATTATACTGTATCGTGGGCAGCTATAGAGGGCATTACACTGCAGGGGGCAGTTAGGGGGCATTATACTGCGCGGTGGGCAGCTATAGGAGCATTCTACTGTGTGGAGGGCAGCTATAGGGGGCATTATACTGTGGAGGGCAGCTATAGGGGGCATTATACTGTGTGGAGGGCAGCTATGGAGGCATTATACTATGTAGGGGCAGCAGTGGGGCATTTTACACTATGGGGGACTTTACACTGTGTGGAGGGCGGTTATGGGGGCCATTATACTGTGTGGAGGGCAGATATAGGGGCATTATACTGTGTGGTGGGAAGCAATAAGGGCATTATACTGTATGGAGGGCAGCTATAGGGGGCATTACACTGTGCAGGGGGCAGTTAGGGGGCATTATACTGCATGGTGGGCAGCTATAGGGGGCATTACACTGTGCAGGGGGCATTATACTGCATGGTGGGCAGCTATAGGAGCATTATACTGTGTGGTGGGCAGCTATAGGGGGCATTATACTGTGTGGAGGGCAGCTATAGGGGGCATTATACTGTGTGGAGGGCAGCTATATGGGGCATTATACTGTGTGGAGGGAAGCTATAGGGGCCATTATACTGTGTGGAGAGCAGATATAGGGGCATTATAATATGTGGGGGCAGCTATTGGACATTATACTGTGGGGAGAACTATGGGGCAATATAACGTGTGGGGGAATTTATGGGGCATTATACTGTGTGGGGGGGAGTATTTTGGGGGCAATAAATTGTGTGCTGGCAGTGCCAGAGGGTATATTATTTACAGTATTATACAGCAGGTCCAGGGGATAAATATTAATTCAATGGCGTAGCATGCACTTAGGGGGTGTGGTATGCTAAAAGGGGTGTGGTTGAAATAATTTTTCATGAATCATAATCGAGGTTACATGTTCAATTATTCATGATTTTGATTTAGATCATAATCGACCAGCCTTAGGATGTGGAAACTTTTAGGTCACACAGATGTAATGTTAACGGTATGAGAGACTAGATCAAGTCAAGGAGAATACTCATTACAAGCTACAGCACAAGCAAATGTTTAACTTAGGGTTTTGGTTTCTGGGAAGGCGATAAAAGAAAACTGAACATAATTGCTTGTAGAAGAGGAAGGAGTGTGGTTGAATAACAACAGGTGAAAGAACAAAGCAATCGAGCCTGCAGAAGCCACAAAAATGACATTGTGGCATGAACGGAATGCGATTCATTATCACGGTAATGAGGAGTGAGACTTGTCCGTTTTGTTCTAGACATTGTGACTGAGGTCACAGGTAAGTAAAGAGCAGTCGTATTTCTTTCTTGTATACACTGCAGACTAAAGGACCTGCTTAAGTCAGTTTAAAAGTAGGTTGTCTGAGAATTTAAATATGGTTCTTTCTTTTTCCCCGGAAACAGTGCCACTCTTGTCCAAGGACTGTGTCTGGTATTGCAACTCAACCCAATTGACTCCCAGAGAGGCAAAAAGTGTCAGCACTGTGTAGCCTAATAGGGGTCTTTTGTAATAGACCTGGTGCTGTTTAGCATGACTGTTCAATCCATGTTTATCCATACATAGTTAGGATAAAAGAGCGGCACTCACTACGGTCACAGTTTTTGGTTCCTTTTATTTTTCAAACAGGAAACATAGTAGCAGTACAATTCACAGGCAAAAGTTGTAACGTGTTGATGCACCCTTTCTCAAGCCTTCAACGAGGCTTACCCTGTTTTGGGATTGCTGGATTAAGTGGTTTGTGATCAAGTGGAGTTATTAAACCGGAGTTTAAAAGAGGAGTTAGTCCCTGTAAGTACTCTTCTTCTTTGCTTTTTGAGTTTTTCCCTGTTTTTTTGTAACTGGGATAATGGACAGCAAGATTGGAGGTTTTCTTCAGTGCACAGTCTGCCTATGCACGACTGGAGCCGGAGTTCCGGGGTGAATACCTCTGTGGCAGATGTGAACAAGTTGTTCACCTGGAAGCTCGCATTAGAGATCTGGAAGAGCAAAATGTCTATCGCCCTCAGTGTTACAATCTTGAGTGGAGCATGCAGCTCACTGAGCAGGCAGTTAGTGGGGTAGAACTGGAGGGTGAAGACATGGGTCAGCAGGATCAGGCAAGCAGCTGGGTTAATATAGTTAGGAGCAGTAGAAAGGGGTCCAAGAAAAGGAAGGCCAATCCAGTTTCTATTATTCCAAGCAAAATTGCCAAGTTGGGTGATGATGCGAGGGTGTCAGTCTCAGAAATGACAGCCCTATTGGATACTGATCTCCCTAACAGCCGGGAGAACAGCCCATCTAGTAGTCGGAGGGATGGTAATGCAGGTAAGGCAAGAAAATTAGTAGTTGTAGGGGATTCTATAATCATGAAGACGGATAGAATAATTTGTCGCCAAGACCGCCTCAACCGAATGGTTTACGGTCTCCCTAGTGCCAAGGTTCGGCATGTGGTGGAAAAGATGGAGAACATACTGGGAGGGGCTGGTGATGATCCAGCTGTCGTGGTCCATGTGGGTACCAACGATAGAATACATGGTAGGTGGAGGAAATGTAAGAATAATTTTAAAGAACTAGGCTATAAGCTGAAGGGAAGGACCTCCAAGGTAGTATTCTCAGGAATACTGCCTGTGCCATGCACATCACAGGAAAGACAGCGGGAGCTCAGGGAGTTAAATGCATGGCTGAAGTCTTGGTGTAGAGGAGAAGGCTTTGGGTTCCTAGAGCACTGGGCTGACTTTTCATTGGCGTATAAACTGTATTCTGCAGATGATTTGCACCTAAATGGAAGCGGGTCCGCTGTGCTGGGAGAGAGCATTCTAGCTAGGGTGGCGGAGTATTTCATCTAGTGAGGGAGGTCAACGTAGAAAATAAAGGGGTAGTTAGGTTAGAGAGGGGTCAGAGTATATTGGTGGGGGGAGAAATAGACTGTGGGGAGAGGACTAGACAACAGGATAAGGAGATCCTTTTGTTACAATACCGCAATGAAAATAAAAATGCCCAAATAATGTTAAATAATCAAATTTCTGATACCAATCGTGGCAATTTGAAAGGCAAGTTAAAGTGTATGTTCACAAATGCCAGAAGTCTAGCAAGAAAAATGGGGGAGCTGGAGGCCTTGGTACTGGAGGAACATATAGATATATTTGGTGTTGCTAAAACATGGCTAGACTCTTCTCAAGACTGGGCTGTAAATCTACAGGGTTTTACACTGTTTTGGAAAGACAGGACAAATAGGAAAGGCGGTGGTGTATGTCTGTATGTGAGAAATGATATGAAGGCGGTGGTTTATGTCTGTATGTGAGAAGTGATATGAAGGGGAGTGTGAAAGAGACAATAGTGGGTGAAGATTGTGAGGAGATTGAAACCTTGTAAGCGGAATAACAAAGGGAGGTAAACACTAATTTTTTTTTATTTTGGAGTAATCTATAGACCCCCGAATATAACGGAGGAGATGGAAGTTCAGCTATATAAACAGATGGAGCGGGCTCCACAGGGGGGAACTGTAGTGATAATGGGAGCTTTTAATTTCCGGGATATTAATTGGTGTCATGGTTCGTCTTCAACTGCAAAGGGGAGAAATTTCCTCAACCTGTTGCAGGAAAAAATTATGGGCCAGTTTGTGGAAGACCCGACTAGATGTGAAGCTCTGTTTGATCTGGTCATTTCTAATAATGCAGAGCTTGTTGGGAATGTCAATGTTCGTGAAAACCTCAGTAACAGTGATCACAATATAGTAACATTTTACCTATACTGTAAAAAACAAACACAGGTGGGGAGTGCAAAAACACTTAATTTTACGAAGGTCAATTTCCCCAGGATGAGGGCTGCAATTTTTATAGCCAGCGGTCAGGGTCTCAGAAGTCCGCCGCATAGACTAATTACGGTGGCACTTCAGAGAGTGTGCACGCATGATCGCATGTACACAGCCCTGTGCCCTGGCTGTTGCTAACAGCCCTGGGCACTGGGCAGAGTGTCAGAGGCCAATATTTTGGTCCCTGAACATGTGATCGCTGTGACAACCAATAACAGCGATTACATGCATCTAAATGCAAAATATAATGTGCACGCAATTGCGTGCACACAGCCCTGTGCCCACGCTGTTACTAACAGCACTGGGCAGGGTATTAGGGACCAATCTGATGGTCCCTGAACATGTGAT
Organism: Rhinoderma darwinii; assembly: GCF_050947455.1. Classification (NCBI taxonomy): domain Eukaryota; kingdom Metazoa; phylum Chordata; class Amphibia; order Anura; family Rhinodermatidae; genus Rhinoderma; species Rhinoderma darwinii. Next base: position 335,058,766 of record NC_134689.1, read on the forward strand.
CGCTGTGAAAACCTATCACAGCAATCACATTTGTTTTTATTTTGATATTTCTGGCAGCAAATCTCCTGCCTCTTTTTTCTTCTCCTCACACGTTGTTTAAGTGTGAGGAGAAGAAAAGACTTGAGAGAATTGCTGCCAGAAGAATACTGTGAAAAAAAAGTGTTACACTATAAAATATTCTCTGTATAGATGGATAGAAATCTATCTATATATAATCTATCAATCTACCTTTCTATCTTTTATTATATTAGAATAGGCAGGTAGGGAATGTGTGTGTGTGTGTGTGTGTGTATATATATATATGTGTGTGTATATGTATACTAGTGTGTGTTTAGAAAAAAATAATTGTTTGTTTAGTTAGTGTTAGTGACATTATGGCGAGCAAGTTTTTTAGTGCTGAGGAGGCATACGCCATGCTGTGGTTAGTCTGAGACCACATCAGAGATGGCGTCAGAAATGGAACCTGTTTTAGGCAGTGACGATGATAGCGTCACTTCAGGTTCATCTTCAGGGGACGTTATCCCTGACGCAGTTGAAACTGCAGAACATGAAAGCGCAGGGCCTAGTAGCGCTGTAGCACAGGACAACCTGGTCCCTCCAGTTCAGGCTCTTGTATGGGCACTCGCTCCATCTTTTGGGCCTAGAATCCATGGATTTACTGCCACTCCTGGCATAACTGTGGACAATACAAATTTTGTCCAAATGGATTACTTCCATTTATTTATTACTGACGACATCCTAAATATGATTGTCCACGAAACTAATTTATATGCCGCTCAGTATATAAGGCAGAAACCTTCATCCACCCATGCCAGAGATTGGACAAGCACCAATTTGCAGGAATTCAAATTTTTTTTGGGGCTCATCCTAAATATGGGTGTTATAAAAAAGCCCTCCATTAGGTCTTACTGGTCAACAAGACCCGCCCAAGCCACCCCAGTGTATTCTGCAGTAATGCCCAGGTCTCGTTATGAGAGAATAATGAGGTTCCTCCACTTCACTGACAACGCACAGGCCCCCCCCCAAGTACCGATGCAAACCGGGATCGGTTGTTCAAAATAAGACCACTGATAAATTCCCTCTAATTTATTTATGCAACTCTACACCCCTGAGCAGAATGTAAGCGTGGACGAATCCCTCCTCAACTTCCATGGAAGACTTAGCTTTCGTCAATATCTACCTTCCAAAAGGGCAAGATATGGCGTTAAGCTTTATAAATTGTGTGAAAGCGGGTCAGGATATACCACCGCCTTCAGGATTTATGAAGGGCGGGACCGCACAATAAATGTTCCTGGATGCCCCCCTGATCTTTCCACCAGCAGTAAGATCGTGTGGGAGATAATGCAGCCTCTGCTTCACCAGGGGTACCACCTGTACTGTGATAATTTTTATTCCAGTGTGCCCCTGTTTAGGCATTTGCATGCTGCAAGGACTGGGGCATGTGGTACCATGCACAAAAAACGAATTGGTTTTCCGCAGCAATTAGTGGGGAAGCGCATGGTAAAGGGGGACTCCTGTGCTTATGCATCTAAAGAATTGCTGGGGGTCAAGTACAGGGATCGCAAAGATGTGTATGTGCTAAGCACGATTCATACCGCAGGAACAGTGGCAGTGAGGGAAAGAGGGGCAACATCGGACTAGCACAAACCAGTGAGCGTGTCCGAATATAACAAGTACATGGGGGGGGAGTGGATTTAAGCGACCAGGTTTTACAGCCCTATTTAGTAAAACGCAAAACAAAAACCTGGTACAAAAAAGTGGCCATTTATCTGTCACAGGTGGCAATCCACAATTCATTTGTGCTCTATAAAAAAAACAGAGGCAGAGACACATACCTGGATTTCCAGTAGAAAATTATTGAAGGCCTCATATTTGACGATCAGGACACCAGAGAATGCCCCCAGTCTGAGGATGTCACGCGACTGACTGAAAGACATTACATCACTCGGATTCCCACAACACCAACTAGAACCAACCCCCAAAAAAGTGCCGCGTCGGCAGAAAAGACGGGCACCGCAAAGATTCCCAATATTTCTGTCCCTCGCAACCAGGCCTGTGCATTCACCCATGTTTTAAAAAATACCACACTGTTCTGAATTATTAGATTTTAGTTAATTAGTTGAAAATATATTTGCCCTACATTACATTTTTATTTTTCCAATGATTTTACTCCAAGGGTGAGGGAGGGAATGGGTGGGGGGTGGATGTCATGTTTGCATAAGTTCATCTGCTGGAGAGCAACATTTGATTAAACCTGCAATTTCTTATTTTAGGAAACCTAAAAAAATAAATTCTCATTATACCCCTAGATGAATATTTTGGGATCTCTGCTTCAAGAGCAGATATTTTGGAAGTGTTCTAGAAACTGTGAAATAAGCTTCTTCTATCGTCCGCCCTCCTACATCTCTATGTGATAAATAAGACACACATATTTGGTATCCCCATGCACAGGAGAAGTGGCAAAATGCGAAAGGAGATGAATTTTGTCCGTGGTCTATACTGTGTGTGAAAAATGCTGGCATAAACTGACGCAATTGCTAAATTCTTGCATTTTTTCCAATTTTGCCCACTTTAGAGAAAAAAATAAAATTGATGTATACTGACAAATGCCATTAAAACAAAGCCTTATCTGTCCTTTAAAAAGAGTGTAAAATTCAAAGATGAGCTTTATTCACCGGCAGAGTTATAATCATCTAAAGAAGCGCATAGCAAAATTGTGACATTTTCTCTGGTCATTTAGCTGTTAAACACCCTGGTCCTTAACCGGTTAAAATCTATTTTGTATAATTCTAGTGCAAAATGTATTCCTATAGGTAACAAGTATAAACGACTAAAATTAAACGCCACATGGCTTACACCTTCTGTAAAAAGGGCAATATATTACAAAAAGAGGGCATTTGAAAAATACATATCCGAGGGTACAGCTGTAGCCCTTGTAAATTATAAAGAGTTTAGTAAAATCTTTAAAAAGGTAATAAGATCAGCAAAAATACAAAATGAAAGGCAGGTGGCCAAGGATAGTAAAACAAATCCCCAAAAAATCTTCAAGTATGTAAATGCAAAAAAGTAATGGTCTGAACATGTAGGACCCCTAAATAGTGGTAATAAGAAGTTGGTCATAGGGGATCAAGAGAAGGCTGAGTTACTAAATTGGTTCTTTAGCTCTGTATATACAACAGAAGAAAGAGCAGCTGATGTAGCCGGTGCCAGTGCTGTTAATATATCAGTTAATATACTAAATTGGCTGAATGTAGATATGGTCCAAGCTAAGTTAAATAAAATAAAATGACTGTTTCTGTGGTAGTTACAGCAGAGCACAGCGTAATCTCGTTGTAACCTGTCATCTACAGCGTAATCTCGCGAGATTACGCCTGCTCTGCTGTAAGTACCACAGAAACAGTAACGAAGTGCAGGGATTGTGAATTGATACTGGAAGAAAATATAGATATAGTTGGTGTTGCTGAAACATGGCTGGACTCTTCACATGACTGGGCTGTAAATCTACAGGGTTTTACACTTTTTCGTAAAGACAGGACAAATAGGAAAGGTGGTGGTGTATGTCTGTATGTGAGAAGTGATATGAAGGCGAGTGTGAAAGAGACAATAGTGGGTCAAGACTGTGAGGAGGTTGAAACCTTGTGGGTGGAACTAGAAAGGGAGGTAAACACTGAAAAAATTACTTTTGGTGTAATCTATAGACCCCCCAATATAACTGAGGAGATGGAAGGTCAGATATATAAACAGATGGAGCGGGCTGCACAGGCGGGTACTGTAGTGATAATGGGAGATTTTAATTTCCGGGATATTAATTGGTGTCATGGTTCGGCTTCAACTGCAAAGGGGAGACATTTCCTCAACCTATTGCAGGAAAATTTTATGGGCCAGTTTGTGGAAGACCCGACTAGAGGTGAAGCTCTGTTGGATCTGGTCATTTCTAATAATGCAGATCTTGTTGGGAATGTCAATGTTCGTGAAAACCTCGGTAACAGTGATCATAATATAGTTACATTTTACCTATACTGTAAAAAACAAACGCAGGCTGGGAGGGCAAAAACATTTAATTTTAAGAAAGTCAATTTCCCCAGGATGAGGGCTGCAATTCAGGATATAGACTGGGAAGAACTAATGTCAAATAATGGAACAAATGATAAATGGGAGATTTTCAAATCTACTTTGAGTTATTATAGTGCAAAATTTATTCCTACAGGTAATAAGTATAAACGACTCAAATTAAACCCCACATGGCTTACACCTTCTGTGAAAGGGGCAATACATGACAAAAAAAGGCCATTTAAAAAATACAAATCTGAGGGTACAGCTGTAGCCTTTGTAAAATATAAAGAGCTTAATAAAATCTGTAAAAATGTAATAAAATTAGCAAAAATACAAAATGAAAGGCAGGTGGCCAAGGATAGTAAAACAAATCCTAAAAAATTCTTCAAGCATATAAATGCAAAAAAGCCAAGGTCTGAACATGTAGGACCCCTAGATAATGGTAATGGGGAGTTGATCACAGGGGATCAAGAGAAGGCAGAGTTACTAAATGGGTTCTTTAGCTCTGTATATACAACAGAAGAAAGAGCAGCTGATGTAGCCGGTGCCAGTGCTGTTAATATATCAGTTGATATACTGAATTGGATGAATGTAGAGATGGTCCAAGCTAAATTAAATAAAATAAATGTGCACAAGGCTCCGGGACCAGATGGGTTACACCCTAGAATTCTTAAAGAGCTTAGTTCAGTTATTTCTGTCCCCCTTTTCATAATATTCAGAGAATCTCTAGTGACTGGTATAGTGCCAAGGGACTGGCGCAGGGCAAATGTGGTGCCTATTTTCAAAAAGGGCTCTAGGTCTTCCCCGGGTAATTATAGACCAGTAAGCTTAACATCCATCGTGGGGAAAATGTTTGAGGGGCTATTGAGGGACTATATACAGGATTATGTGACAATAAATAGCATTATAAGTGACAGCCAGCACGGTTTTACTAAGGACAGAAGTTGTCAAACTAACCTAATCTGTTTTTATGAAGAGGTGAGCAGAAGTCTAGACAGAGGGGCCGCTGTGGATTTAGTGTTTTTGGACTTTGCAAAGGCATTTGACACTGTCCCCCATAGACGCCTAATGGGTAAATTAAGGACTATAGGTTTAGAAAATATAGTTTGTAATTGGATTGAGAATTGGCTCAAGGACCGTATCCAGAGGGTTGTGGTCAATGATTCCTTCTCTGAATGGTCCCCGGTTATAAGTGGTGTACCCCAGGGTTCAGTGCTGGGACCACTATTATTCAACTTATTTATTAATGATATAGAGGAAGGGATTAATAGCACTATTTCTATTTTTGCAGATGACACCAAGCTATGTAATATAGTTCAGACTATGGAAGATGTTCATGAATTACAGGCAGATTTAAACAAACTAAGTGTTTGGGCGTCCACTTGGCAAATGAAGTTTAATGTAGATAAATGTAAAGTTATGCATCTTGGTACCAACAACCTGCATGCATCATATGTCCTAGGGGGCGCTACACTGGCGGATTCACTTGTTGAGAAGGATCTGGGTGTACTTGTAAATCATAAACTCAATAACAGCATGCAGTGTCAATCAGCTGCTTCAAAGGCCAGCAGGATATTGTCGTGTATTAAAAGAGGCATGGACTCGCGGGACAGGGATGTAATAATGCCACTTTACAAAGCATTAGTGAGGCCTCATCTAGAATATGCAGTTCAGTTCTGGGCTCCAGTTCATAGAAAGGATGCCCTGGAGTTGGAAAAAATACAAAGAAGAGCAACGAAGCTAATAAGGGGCATGGAGAATTTAAGTTATGAGGAAAGATTGAAAGAATTAAACCTATTTAGCCTTGAAAAAAGACGACTAAGGGGGGACATGATTAACTTATATAAATATATTAATGGCACATACAAAAAATATGGTGAAATCCTGTTCCTTGTAAAACCCCCTCAAAAAACAAGGGGGCACTCCCTCCGTCTGGAGAAAAAAAGGTTCAAGCTGCAGAGGCGACAAGGCTTCTTTACAGTGAGAACTGTGAATTTATGGAATAGCCTACCGCAGGAGCTGGTCACAGCAGGGACAGTAGATGGCTTTAAAAAAGGGTTAGATAATTTCCTAGAACAAAAAAATATTAGCTCCTATGTGTAGAAATTTTTCCTTCCCTTTTCCCTTCCCTTGGTTGAACTTGATGGACATGTGTCTTTTTTCAGCCGTACTAACTATGTAACTATGTAACTATGTAACATCCCGTGGAATGTCTATTCACTGTCTAAACACTTCAGTATCGTTAATGTGTTAGTATAAGACAGCACATAAGGATCTAAAAGGATCCCTATGCACTGCCTAAATGAATGTAGAGGAGTGCATGACGCTGATTGGTCAGCGCCATACACTCCTCTGTACAACGCCCACTTGGTCTAAAGTAAAAACAGGCCCACTTGGGCATTAAGCAACTCATTAGCATAAATCTAAAATCGCTAATAAAGTGGTGAAAACAGATCGTTTTTTAAAATAAAAAGCACTGCTGTCACCTACATTATAGCGCCCATCTCCTTATGCAGGAGATATGGCACTTATAATGTGGTGACAGAGACTCTTTAACCCCTTAAGGACACACACAGCCTTGTTTTGGCCTTAAGGCTCAGAGCCCATTTTTCAAATCTGACATATTTCACTTTATGTGGTAATAACGTCGGAATGCTTAAACCTACCCAAGCGATTCTGAGATTGTTTTCTCGTGACACATTGGGCTTCATGTTCGTGGTAAAATTTGGTCGATATATTCAGTGTTTATTGGTGAAAAATTGCAAAATTTAGAGAAAATTTTGAAAAAATAGCATTTTTCAGAATTGAAATGCATCTGCTTGTAAAACAAACGGTTATACCACCCAAAATAGTTAGTAGTTCACATTTCCCATATGTCTACTTTAGATTGGCATCGTTTTTTGAACATTCTTTTATTTTTCTTGGACGTTACAAGGCTTAGAACATAAACAGCAATTTCTCATATTTTTAAGAAAATTTCAAAAGCCTTTTTTTTTAAGGTGCCTCTTTAGTTCTGAAGTGGCTTTGAGGGGCCTATGTATTAGAAACCCTGATAAAACACCCCATTTTAAAAACTAGACCCCTCAAAGTATTCAAAACAGCATTTAGAAAGTTTTTTAACCCTTCAGGCATTTCACAGGAATTAAAGCAAAGTGGAGGTAAAATTTGCAAATTTCATTTTTCTTGCTGAATTTAAATTTTATTCAATTTTTTTTCCGTAACAAGAAGGTTTTACCAGAGAAACACTACTAAATATGTATTGTCCAGATTCTGCAGTTTTTAGAAAAGTCCCACATGTGGCTCTACTGCGCTCGTGGAATAAAACACAAGCCCTAGAAGCAAAGAATCACCTACTGCATTTTGAGTCCTCTTTTTTATTAGAATATATTTTAGGCAGCATGCCAGGTTTGAAGAGGTGTTGAGGTGCCAAAACAGTAGAAATTCCCCAATAGTGACCCCATTTTGGAAACTACACCCCTCAAGGAATTCATTTATGTTGTTGTTACCATTTTGACCGCAGTTTTTTCACAGCACGTATTTGAATTGGGCTGTGAAATGAAAAAAATGTAATTTTTACCAATAAAATGTCATTTGTTATCAAAATTTCTTATTTTCACAGGGAACAAAATACCCTAATTTGTCCTTAGTGTGGCAATACCCCATTTGTGGTGATAAACTGCCGTTTGGGCCCATGGGAGGGCTCAGAAGTAAAGGAGCGCTATGTGTTTGTTGGAGTCCAGATTTTGCTGGATTGGTTTTCGGATGCCATGTCGCATTTGCAGAGCCTCAGAGGTATCAAAGCAATGGAAACCCACCAGAAGTGACCCCATTTTGGAAACTACACCCCTCAAGGAATTCAAATATGGTTGTTGTTACAATTTTGACCACACAGTTTTTTCACAGCACCTATTTGAATTGGACTGTGAAATGAAAAAAATGTCATTTTTTCCAATAAGATGTCATTTTTTATCAAAATTTCTTATTTGCACAGGGAACAAAATACCCCATTTTGTTGCCCAATTTCTCCTGAGTGCAGCAATACCCCATTTGTGGTGATAAATTGCCGTTTGGCCCCATGGGAGGCCTCAGAAGGGAAGGAGCGCTGTGTGTTCTTTGGAGTGCAGATTGTGCTGGTTTGGTTTTCGGGTGCCGTGTCGCATTTGCAGAGCCCCAGAGGTATCAAAGCAATGGAAACCTACCAGAAGTGACCCCATTTTGGAAACTACACCCCTCAAGGAATTCATTTTTGGGTAATGTGACCATTTAGACCCCATAGTTTTTTCACAGAACTTATTTGAATGGGGCTGGGAATTAAAAAAATATATTTTTCCCAATAATATGTAGTTTTAGCTCAAAAATGCGAATTTTGACAAGAAATAAAATACTCCATTTTGTTGCCCAATTTGTCCTGAGTGCGGCAATACCCCATTTGTGGTGATAAACTGCCGTTTGGGCCCATGGGAGGGCTCAGAAGGAAAGGAGCGCTATTTGTTCTTTGGAGTCCAGATTTTGCTGGATTGGTTTTCGGGTGCCATGTCGCATTTGCAGAGCCCCAGAGGTATCAAAGCAATGGAAACTAACCAGAAATGACCCCATTTTGGAAACTACACCCCTCAAGGAATTCATTTATGGGTGTTGTGACCATTTTGACCCCATAGTTTTTTCACAGAACTTATTTGAATTGGGCTGGGAATTAAAACAAAATTATTTATTATTTCCACAAGAAACAAAATAACCCATTATGTTGCGCAATTTGTTCTGAGTGCGGCAATACCCCATTTGTTGTGATAAACTGCCGTTTGGGCCCATGGGAGGGCTCAGAAGGAAAGGACCACCATTTGGCCTACTGGGGATTTTCTGGTGCGAAGTCATGTATGCAGAAGCCCCTGAGGTACCAGTACAGTTGAAACCCGCAAGAAGTGACCATGTTTTAAAAACTACACCCTTAAGGCATTCATCTAGAGGCGTAGTGAGCATTTTGACCGGAGACCTACACCCCATAAACTGTAATGTGGGTTCTCCCGGGTATGGCAATACCCTACATGTGGCTGTTATCAGCTGCCTGGGCACACAGCAGGGCCCAGAGGGGAAAGACGAGGGGGGATAAGCTGTGCGGAGGGCATCAGGGTAAGTAAAATTGGGGTACATTATAAACCAAGGGATGTATGATAAATTTTAAAACACTCTTTCATACAGAGCTCTGGTTATTCAGGACACGTGTCACATTGATATATTGTGTCATCCCTTATCGCCCTCTTATAGCAGACTTTGCACCTCTTTTGACTTTTTCCCTTCTTGCCAGTTTGGGGAACTTCTCCTGGAAAGTGTTGCCCTGGTACGATGCGTGTGGCCCCGCTTCCAGCAGTACTGGGTGCCCCCCCCCCTTCTTGGTCCCTAAAGATTAGGTTCTTGATAATCACCTCTTGAAATTCCAGGAAAGTTACCCTCTGGCCTGCACATCGATGTAGCACATACGCATTGTACAATGCCATCAGTATGATGTGCCCGGCCAGCTTATACCTCACAGCATGGCGCTGTAGGGCTTCAGGATTTGATCTGACAAGTCCATCCCTCCCATGTACCTATTGTAGTCCAGGATGCAGTCTGGTTTGGGGTGGCCTTTCCTTCATATATCCTAAACCTGTAGGTATACCCTGATTCACTCTCACATAGCTTATACATCTTCACGCCATACCTTGCCCTCTTACCCGGCAGGTACTCGCGGAATTGAACCCTCCCTTTAAAATGTACCAGGGACTCATCAATAGAAATACACTTCTCGGGGGTGAATGCTTGGGAAAACTGGGCACTGAAATGGTCTAATAGGGGTCTCCGTTTATACAAACGGTCAAAGCTGGGGTCATCTCGGGGTGGGCATGGCTCATTATCAGTATAATGTAAGAAGCGAAGTATTGCCTCATTTATTTATTTTTTTAGGTTCCAGTTCAGTTCTGAAGTTGCTTTGAGGGGCCCATATATTAGAAACCCCTATCAAACACCCCATTTTAGAAACTAGACCCCTCAAAGTATTCACAACAGCATTTAGAAAGTTTATGAACCCTTTAGGTGTTTCACAAAAATTTAGAGCAAAGTAGAAATTTAGATTTTTTTTTTTGTTGTCAGAAAATCCTCTTTATACCATTTTTTTTATAACACAAAAGGTTTTATCAGAGAAATGCAACTTAATACGTATTGCCCAGATTCTGCAGTTTTGAGAAATATCCCACATGTGGCCCTAGTGCGGTAATGGACTGAAGCACCGGCCTCCGAAGCAAAGGAGCCCCTAGAGGATTTTGAGGCCTCTTTTTTATTAGGCACCATGTCCGGTTTGAAGAGGTCTTGTGGTGCCAAAACAGTGGAAACCCCCGAAAAGTGACCCCATTTTGGAAACTAGACCCCTTAAGGAATTCATTGTAGTTTTCATGGGGTGCATGCGGCTTTTTGATCAGTTTTTATTCTATTTTTAGGTGGCGTGGTGACTAAAAAACAGCAATTATTCTATTGTTTTTTTATTCTATTTTTTTTTACAGCGTGCACCGTGCGCTATAAATGACATTCACTATGTTTATAGTTTTTTTTTTTGTCTTATGGCGTTTGCACAATAAAATATGTTTTGTAAAAAATCATTCACTTTTTGTGTTACCTTATTCTAAGCGCCAGAAGTTTTTTATTTTTCCATCAATAAAGCCGTGCGAGAACTTATTTTTTGCGTAACGAACTGTAGTTTCAATCAGTACCGTTTTTCGGTACATGCGATTTTTTGATCTCTTTTTATTCCATTTTTTGGGAGGTGAAGTGACCAAACAATTGTGATTGTGGTACGGTTTATTATTATTTTCTTTTACGGCCTTCACCGTGCGGGATAAATAACGAAATCATTTTGTAGTTCAGGCCGTTACGGACGCGGCGATACCAATTATGTATAGTTTATTAGTTTGTTTATATATTTTTATTAATAATAAATGACTGATAAGGTAAAAAGGGGGATTTTTACTTTTAATACTTTTAAAACTTTTATTTTATTATTTTTACACATCTTTTTTTTAACTTTTTTTTTACTTTATTACTTTGTCCCACTAGGGGACTTGAGGGCAGGAGGCCCTGATCGCAATTCTAATACACTGCACTACATGCGTAGTGCAGTGTATTAGAACTGTCAGCTACTCACTGACAGCAAGCATAGTGGGTCCTGACGTTGTCAGGACCCACTAGGCTTCCGTCTATGGCATAGCCGGACGCCATTGTTTGGTGTCCGGTTGCCATAGTCACCATCGCCGGCCGCTATCGTGTAGCAGGCCGGCGATGGCAGCTTAACCCCTAAAAAGCCGCAATCTCTATAGAACGCGGCTTTTAAGGGGTTAATCAGCGGGGATACAGCGATCGGTCCCCGCTGTAGGAGCTGTGACAGCTGCTGTACGAGACAGCAGCTGTCACAGCTCCTGTATGTGTCGGGAGGACGGCCGAAATGGCCGTTACTCCCGAGACGTACTATTAGGTCATGGAGCGCGAACGATACAGCTACCCTGACCTAATAGTACGTCCAGGAGCGGGAAGGGGTTAAATGGAAGGTGTCATGATTATTTTTTTTGTGTAATTATATTGCTTTTTATATAGCAAAATTTAGAGAAAGTTTGGAAAAAATAGGATTTTTCGGAATTTAAATAACATGCTTTTAAGACAGAGGAACATTCTTTTATTTTTCTAGGACGTTACAAGTCTAAGAACATAAGCAGGAATTTCTCATGTTTTGAATAAAATTTCAAAAGCCTCTTTTTTTTTTTTTTTTTTTTTTTTTTTAGGTACCAGTCCAGTTCTGAAGTGGCTTTGAGGGGCCTATATATTAGAAACCCACATAAAACACCACATTTTAGAAACTAGACCCCTCAAAGTATTCAAAACAGCATTTAGAACTTTTCACTGGAATTTAAAGCAGAGTAGAGGTGAAATTTACAAATTTCATTTTTTTTATCAGGAAATCCTTTTTATTCAATTTTTTTTCTGTAAAACAGAAGGTTTTACCAGAGAAAAGCAACTCAATACTTTATGCCCAGATTCTGCAGTTTTTATAAATATCCCACGTGTGGCCCTAGTGTCCTAATGGAACGAAACACAGGCCTCCAAAGCAAAGGAGCACCTAGAGGATTTTGAGGCCTCCTTTTTGTTAGATTATATTTTAGGAACCATGTCCGGTTTGAAGAGGTCTTGTGGTGCCAAAACAGTGGAAACCCCCAAAAGTGACACCATTTGGCAAACTACACCCCTCAAGGAATTTATCGAGGGGTATAGTGAGCATTTAGACCATACGTTTGTTTGTTTTTTTGCTGCATTTTGTGGAATTAGGCTGTGAAATCCAAAATCACATATTTTTCAGATAAAAGATACAAAATTAATTAATTCTGTTTGGACAAATGGCAGGGCTCAAAGGCAGGAGCGCTATTTGGCATGTAGATTTTGCTGGATTGGTTTCTGGGAGCCATGTCGAATTTGCAGAGCTTCTGAGGTACCAGTACTGGGGAAATCCCCTAAAAGTTAATATTATCTTGCTTCTGTCCACTCCCGTGTACTAGATTTCTTCCATGGACACAAACACAAGCTTTGAGTACAGATTGCAGAAACCATATGCCCCAAGGCTCTGTCCACACTCCCATGGACCAGAAAATTGGCCGACCTCTCCTTGCAATCCTTGTCATTTAGTTCATACCACACTCTCCTAACTTTGAAATATGCACGCTGGACGGATACATTACTAGATCTGAACGGCCCTATGCTCCCGGTGACTGACCAACCCGATTTCTATCCGGAACGCTCCTCCAATCGTTTCCTGGGGAGGAGAAAATTTGCACTTTTGCATTTCACACACGCTTTATAGGGTAATACCTTAGCCCCCCTACGGTCCTTGATCCCGGAGGAAGGAGGCTTGCCAAGGGCACTGTATGACTATGCTCAACTTATACATTTTTACAACTCGATTAAACCACACACTCCGCCCCATAGAGATCTCTCAGAATTCGAGCAGGAATGTCTGGCGTCGCCCCTGCCCTCCCACACAGTGTCCATGCTGTATACTCTCCTATTGGAGAATTCCACAGATACGTTACCTCCGTATTGTAAGGCATGGGAGAAGGAATTGGATAAATCTTTTGATGAGGACCAATGGCTGCGGTGCTTTCGATTTGCTCAAAAAGCCCTTATAGCCAATAAAGCACAGGAAACCTCAGTCAAAATTGTCTCACGATGGTACAGCGTTTCCGGCTTTGTTGCATCACTGGTATCCTAATGTCCCTGACACCTGCTGGAGGTGCAAAACGGGAGAGGGGACAATGACACATATTTGGTGGGATTGGCCCATAATAAAAAAACTTCTGGTATCTCTATAACAAAGACGCCAGAGGCCCTCCTTCTTTTTATGATACCTACATGTTTCTCTAAATACAAAAGGGCCTTAGCAGGTTTCCTCCTGCGAGCAAAAATGGAACGCCTGGTACCTCCTACAATGGAGAATTGGTACACAGAGGTTTCACACCTTTATAGAATGGAAGACCTTATAGCACACAATTCTGACCTAAGGGAAAAGTTTGTTCATACTTGGGAGGCTTGGGTTGAGTTCCAACACTCAGAAGTTTTTAGGGACTTGACACTTCCTGTTTGATTTGGGTGGGGCCTTCTAGCAAGGTCACCCATAACCACAATCTCTTCTCCGGGAATCTCCTCCTTTCTCGACTGCCCCATGATATGAAGGTCCAGCTTTCACTGCCACCTGCTCGGTATGTACCTTTAGACTTTGATTAAATAGTCCTTCAGAAATATAGTGAAATGCAATGCTGTGTACCCTTTTTTCCTTCCCTCTCTCCTGCCCCCCTCCCTGTCCTACTTTTCCCTTCCCCCTTCTAGAACATGCTAATTGTCTGAAGATCTATTATACTGCTGTTATATATAATGTTGTCAGGTGATTCTCCCCTGATTGTCTGTGTTATCCTTATTTTGATAAAATCAATAAAACCTTGAATTTGAAAAAAACCAAACAAATTCTACTTCTCACATGCAGGCCACAAAGACTATGTCCAATAATTGAAAAAGGAGCACTAAATCCAACACCAAACAAACTTAAAATCTGGCTGTCCACATTGACTTACCTGAATACCGCCATCCCAAAGATCCTCTGCTGTCCAACCAGAAGCACAGTTTAGAAAACATCCCCCTAATACTACTGCTGTAGCCACAGATAATGGGGGAAATTTACCAAGATTAGTGCAACAGAAAAGTTGAGTTGCTGCATGTAGCAACCATTGATATCCGCTGTCATCTTTCAGAGGCCCTGTAGAAGTGGAAAGCATTAACCTTGGAAAAGTGGAGCAGTTATCCATAGCATCCCTTCCACTAGTTTTGACAAATCTCCCCCATTTTGTATTAGACCACATTAGTAAATGTTTCCCGTTGTCTGTACGTTTAAGGCCTAATGCACACAACCGTAGTGATTTTGTGGTCCGCAAAACCACTGATCCATTGATGTCCATTTGTCCGCAAAAAAACTTTAGTGCATCCGTGTCATCCGTATTCACGGATCCGCGCCCAAAAACAAAATAAAAAGCTGGATTTGGTCCCAATCCCGAGTAGGTTACATGATCTGCAAATATGGTCAGTAAAATGACATGTCCTGAGTTTTTGTGGCCCCCAAAATGGATCTTTGAACATCACGGTCGTGCGCATGGGGCATTGGAAATAAATAGGTCTGCGTGCTATCCGTAAAATTGCAGATCAAACACAAACAAAAAATCCATGGTCGTGTACATGAGGCCTAATATTTAGACATTGTAAACTTAGACTGGGCAGTCAGAAGATGCGCCAAATTCATCACAGTGGTGCATGCTGTATGATAAATTTGGGGCATCTTGTTAAGACACTTTTCCTTATACCACCTCTTGGTTGACTTAGTTTACGGTAGTGTTTAGTTCCAAAGTTTGGTCCATTAATGGTACGAACACGCACTGCGTATTCAGGGTGGATACACTGTGTCAAGCTGCGCAGTGTATCCGCCCTGAACACAGCAGGGAATGCCATCCGAAATCTCGCACCACGCCGTGGTGTGTTTTTTCAGGCATAAATTCCGTTGTGTAAATTAATCGCACATACTTACCCCCTCCCTCCTGTGAGGTCTGCTACAACCTCCCTGGATGACATTGCAGGCCAGGTGACCACTGCACCCTGTGATTGGATTGTCACCCAGTAAAAATTTGTGTTGTACCGCGTTAGGCGGAAACAATATGCAATGTTAACCCCTTAATGACCAGCCTATTTTGGACCTTAATGACCAAGCTATTTTTTACGTTTTTCAATCGTCGCATTCCAAGAGCTATAACCTTTTTATTTTTGCATCAACATAGCTGTATAACGTCTTGTTTTTTGCGGGACAAGTTGTATTTTTTAATAGCACCATTTTGAGGTACATATTATTTATTGATTAACTTTTATTAACTTTTTTTTGGGGGGAATAGAAAAAAATCTGACATTTCGCCACTCTTTTTTGCGTCCTAAATCTACGCCGTTTACAGTGTGGTATAAATAACACAATAACTTTATTCAGCGGGTTATTACGATTGCAACGATACCAAATTTGTATAGTTTTTGTATGTTTTACTACTTTTACACAGTAAAAACGCATTTTTTTCTAAATTATTTGTTTTTGTGTCTCCATATTTGAAGAGCCGTAACGTTTTTATTTTTTCGCCGATGCGGTTGTATGAGGGGTTTTTTTTTGCGGGACGACTTGTAGTTTTTATTGGTACCATTTTGGAGTAGATGCGACTTTTTGATCACTTTTTATCACATTTTTTTAAAGTCAGTATTCACAGAAAACAGCAATTTTTCCATAGTTTTTTATTAATTTTTTTACGGGTTAAATAAAATTAAATTCATCACACCTCATGTCTTACAGTAACAAGTGAAAGAAGTTTATATTTTATTACACATCATAAATGGCGCAAAAAAATTGTTGTGCAGGTTATTACGGCCGTGCCAATACCGATCGTGTATATTTTATGTATTGAGACTTATTTTAATGTTTATTGTAAAAAAATGTGTAGGTGTATTTTTTTTTTTCATTTAACATTGTTTTTACTTTTAAACTTATATGCCAGTACATTAATCTATTTGCCAGTACATTAGCCTATGTACTGATAGTACACAGGCAGTTGTTAGGACATACCTAAGTATGCCCTAACAGGAAATATGGTAAGACAGCCCTGGGGTCTTTCAATGGACCATGGGCTGTCTGCCCATATATGGTATATCCCTCAATCGCGTCACATGGATTCCCTGTGACGCGATCCTAGGGGCATCGCCCCTTCTCTTTTTCCCCTTGAATGCTGCAGTCTGCTTTGATGGCAGCATTCAGGGGAATAGCGGGGCTGCGGCTGTGTAATACAGCCATTGCCCCGCTCCTGACAAGTGCACACGCGGTCAGTGCCGCACTAATGAGTGCAGGCACTAAACACAGAACAGGGTGGTGTTTTGCAGTGCGCCCGCCATGTTCGGTCTTCAGCGCCGCCGCTCATTAGTGCAGCGCTGGTCGCATCACATCATGCTGACGCCGCGCACTTGTCTTGACTCAGGAGCAGGGCAATGGCTGTTTTACACAGCCACAGCTACACTCTTACATTCATGCGTTACAATGCTAAGCTGTGCGGTGGCACAGCTTCGTATCGAAATACGTGAAATAACAGTATCGAACCGTTTGAGGGTGCACAGTATCGAACTTTCGATGCATCGTGCATCCCTACATTCTTACAACAGGGATATACCATCCAAGGACTATAAATGATCAGATCTACAGAGCAACAAAAATTTCAAGGACCAATACTCTGGAGTACAAAAAGGGAGACAACAGCAGGGTGCCCCTAGTGGTCATATACAACCCCCAAATGAACGTCTTGCTGCTGTTCTCCAACCTATATTTAACAAAGACAATAAACTGAAGGAAATATTCCCAGATTTACCTCTCCCTGCATACAAACCGCCACCAAACCTAAGGAATCTCATGGTCAGAAGTGCCCTCTTCTCACCATCAGAGACTGGCACCTTTCCTTGCAACAGCAGAAAATGCAAGACCTGAACCATCATCTTGTCATCAAACACCATCCACATACCAAAGACAACCGGACTATAAAATCACTGGCACGTTCTCCTGTACATCCTCCAATGTAGTGTACATGATCCTGTGTACAAGGTGCATCAGTAAAGGAATCTACATTGCGGAAACCATACAAAAACTACAAACCAGGATGAATCTTCACAGACATACAATAAAAGAGCAGCTGGATCCACTCGTGGGAAAACACTTCTCTGGACCAGACCACAGTTTGGCAGATTTAAAGGTCCTAATACTGAAGGGTTATTTTTATTTATTTTTTTCCAATACATTTTTTATTGAATCTTGTAAAATCACAAAACCAAGAAGGGAGAATACTCAACATGATGATCTCCCCAAGACATAGAAACATAAAGTAACACATACATTACAGGGATTCATATGCAATCAAGTAAAATATACAAAAGAACAGCTCTGTTCTACAAATAACACATATGTATAACAGGAGACAAATCAATACAGAATATACTGAAAACCATCGAAATATAGACCCTACATCCAGAATCAAGCAAAAGGGGAAAGTGGAGATCAGGTCAAATCCGGGGCCAGAGCAAATTCGCTCCAAGGTTTTCAGGCTCTTTCAAATTTAGCTAGCGAGTGAGTCTTAGTAGCCCATGACTTCTCCATATGATAGGAAAAGTGAACCTGATTAACTCCGCTTTAGTCAGAGGATCCGACAACTTCCATTTACGTGCTAGCATAAGTCTCGCGGCCAGAATGACATGCGACATAACTATACGCCCAAAGGCAGGGAAGTGTTCCACACCCAGAAAGCACAAGGCCAATCCTGGAGAAGCCACTATATTAGATTTCAAGATTTTAGAGATGAGCCAGAAAGTAATCAACCAGAGGGAGAAAACAATTGGACATTTCCACCACATATGCATGTACGTCCCCCTTGCTCCACAACCCCTCCAATCAGACTCTGATGCAGAGCCTGACATTTTAGCCACACGTGCAGGTGTAAGATACCATCGGAAGGCAATTTTCCTAGACATTTCCCAATGTATCGAACTCTTAGAAACTTTTCTCACCCATGCCAAGGCTGTAAACCAATGTTGAAGAGAGATATCCAAACCTAGATCGATATCCCATGTGGACATATACGAGAATTTAGCAGTAGGTGTATGAGTAGTAAATAAGCCGTAAAATAGAGAAATGCCCTTAACCTTAGGGAGTTTATTAGCATAAAAAAAGTGTAGCCTGACGTGGAAGAAACGGGCTGGAAATATCCACTGAAGCGAGCGCATGTCTGATACAGAGATACTTATAAAAAGCTGTTCTAGGAATACCATAACAAGATAAATCCTGAAACAATCTAAAGGTAGAGTCGCTATAAAGAAAATAAATGGTCGTCATACCTGCAGACTCCCAGGTGTTGATATTAACATTGAATACAGGTACCCAAGGGGCAGAGCTATCAGTGACCCACCATCATCTACTGTAGGGCAGCAAAGCAAATAAGACCACGCCTGAATAGAGACTTTACCCCCAACAGGGGAACCCTCGAGGAAGCGCCAGAGGAAGAAGCCTTTATCAAACATTCTATGAGGGACGTGCCCACCGCACACCGTTCTATTCCTACCCAACGCTTCCCACTTCTAAGCATCCACCAACTTTTAACCTGGTCTAAGATAGTCGCCATATAATACATATAAAGGTCAGGAACCCCCCCCCCCCCCCCGACTGCCATGGTCTAATCAAAGTGGACATACGAACCCTGGGGTGCTTTTTCCTCCAAATAAATTGGGACAATTCCCTTTGCAACCTTGAGATAAAAGAGGATGGTAAGGGTATAGAGACTGTATGAAACGTATATAAAATAATTGGTAGAACCAACATTTTAATTAGCGCTTTTCTACCGGCCCAGGAAATAAAGAAAGTGGACAGTTTTCACAGTAGATTCTAAACCCTAGAAACCAGCGGAGAGCAATTATGACAAAACAGCAGAGAACTTGGGTAGGCAAGCTTAATATCCAAATACTGTATATTATCAACGTTCCACTTGTATGGATACTTGACAGATAACATCGACTGTGTGGAGTTAGATATTCCCATATTCAGAACCTGAGATTTATTTGGATTAACCTTATAATAAGATAACCGGCCAAACCCCTCCAGAATGGCCTGCACTTCTGCCAGAGATGACTCTGGATGGGATAATGCTAGAATAACATTGTCTCCGTATAAACCGATTTTGTGAATAGCCCCACCTACCTGTATCCCCCTATTCTCTCTATTCACAGCAGCAAGCATCATTAATGCAAAAATAAGCGGAGAAAGTGAACACCCCTGACGAGTACCATTCGAAAGCTGGAAGGACTCTGAGAGGAAACCAGAAACTAACTTTAGCCGAAGGCTTAGAATATAGCGCTAGAATGGCAGATTTAAAGAGGCTCTGTCACCAGATTTTGCAACCCCTATCTCCTATTGCAGCAGATCGGCGCTGCAATGGAGATAAGAGTAACATTTTTTTTTTTTTAAACGAGCAATTTTTGGCCAAGTTATGACCATTTTTATATTTATGTAAATGAGGCTTTCTAAAGTACAAGTGGGCGTGTTTAAAGTAAAAGTACAACTGGGCGTGTATTGTGTGTGTTACATCTGGGCGTGTTTACTTCTTTTACTAGCTGGGCGTTGTGTATAGAAGTATCATCCACTTCTCTTCACAACGCCCAGCTTCTGGCAGTGCAGACACACAGCGTGTTCTCGAGAGATCACGCTGTGACGTCACTCACTTCCTGCCCCAGGTCCTGCATCGTGTCGGACGAGCGAGGACACATCGGCACCAGAGGCTACAGTTGATTCTGCATCAGCATTTGCAGGTAAGTCGATGTAGCTACTGTAGCCTCTTTAAGGTGTTAGAAAGATACGCCCAATTCACTCGATAATGCTTTTTCTGCATCTAAAGCTAATAGTAAGGAGGGGGTTTTGTTGTGCTCAACCCATTGAATTAAATCAATAAAACGTCTGGTACCATCAGATGCCTGTCTCCCAGCCACAAATCACACTTGGTCAGGGGAAATAATGTCTGGAATGATATGGAGCAACCTTTCAGATAACACCTTGGCGAATGTTTTAACATCTGAGTTCAACAAAGAGATAGGTCTAAAATTGTCTGGGGTGTCAGGGGCCTTCCCAGGTTTAGGGATGGTGACAATAGTAGCAGAGAGCATTTTGAGGAGTCATTTTAAAAACAGAGAAAGAAAAAATTGGTAATTCAAGCTGATAAGATTCCAGTCATTGAGACAAGGCCTCAATCCAACACCTGGATTCATGAGCCACTACATTGACACACGTCACATCCCCCATCAGACTGACTACAGATCCCTTATCACCTAAATCATCAGCCCTATAACCTCAGTCTTAGGCCTCATGCACACGACCGTAGCCCGACCGTAGCCGTGTGCACGCCCGTGATTTTCGTGTCGGCCGGCTGCGGACTGTCAGCGGACTGTCAGCCGCAAGCCGCCCGCACATGCACATGGCCGGGCCATTGTTTTCAATGAGCCCGGACCGCAACTCCGGACCATAATAGGACATGTCCGTACTTTCTGCGGTCCGGGTTCCCGGGCCGTGCACGGACCGCAAAAACTACGGTCGTGTGCACGGCCCCATAGAAAAGAATGGGTCCGCAATTCTCCCGTGGATTTGCGGGGGAATTGCGGACGCAAAAACACGGTCGTGTGCATGAGGCCTAATTGCCCCGGCTTATCCTAATGATAATCACCTCATGTACTAATTGTCTTTGTGTAACATCTTAAAGGATAGGCGTCAGGAATTATTATTTGATTTAACCCCTAGGCGCACCACGACGCAACTGTACGTCCGGGTGGCCAGTGTCTTAGCGCACCAGGACATAGTTACTGCACGATTCCCAGTGCACACTGTCGGTGACAGTGCGCACCAGGAACGGGGAAGTCAGCTGTCACCAACAGCTGTCACTCCCCAGTCACCGGCATTGCTTTGGCACCACTAGGCCTCTTCAAACCTGACAGTGCCTAAAATATATTCTAAAAACAGGAGTCCCCAAAATCCACTGGGTGCTCCTTTGCTTCCGAGGCCAGTGTTTCAGTTCGTTCGCAGACTAGGGCCACATGTGGGATATTTCTAAAAACTGCAGAATCTGTGCAATAAATATTGAGTTGCGTTTCTCTGGTAAAACCTTCTGTCTTATGGGAAAAAAAATTACAAATGAATTTCAGCAAAAAAAAAATTCAAACATTTCACCTCTACATTGATTTAATTCCTGTGAAACGCCTAAAGGGTTAAGACTTTGCGAATGCTGTTTTGAATACTTTGAGTGCAGTTTTTAAAATAGGGTGATTTATGGGGACTTTAAGATACAAGGCCCTCAAAGCCACTTCCGAACTGAACTGGTCCATGTAAAAATAGCCTTTCGTAATTTTCTTGAAAATGTGAGGAATTGCTGCCAGAGTTCTGATCGTTGTAACGTCGGGGGGAGGCAGTTGTCTGTTTGACGATGTCCGTTGCTAAAGCAGGATTTAGTGTTAGCCAGTAAAAAGCTGTATCGTACCCGGCTCTTCCAGATACCACTGGTGGCAGCAGGTACCGCTATAATAATGGGAGTTAGCTTTTTTTTTTTTACTGGCTAACATTAAGCCCAGCCTTAGTAATGGATGTCGTCAAACAGACAACTGCCTTTACTAAAGGTGGTAATAAAGGATTAAAAAAAAAAACGCATGCTTCAGTGTGGTATCAGTTTTTTTTATTCATATATATTTTTTTTTACGGATAGCACACTGACCTGTTCATTTCTATGGGGCCATGCACAATTCTTTTATTTGCGGGTGTGTCTTTTGCAGTTTTTTGGGCGAGTAGTTAGGACTTCCTCTGACTCTGGGAACATTTGGCGCATTTTATGCACCAAAGAATTGACCCAACGCTTTTTTACGCAACACTTTAAAAAAAAAAAAAAAACACGTTAAAAAACAAACAACTTAACAGCTCGCTTTCCCATTGATTTAAATGGGAAGCCTAGTCAAGCGTTTGACGCTTTTTTTCACGTGCTTTTTGGCACATAATTAGGACTCCCATTGACTATGGGAACATTTGGCACGTTTTACATGCAAAGGAATTGACTCGACACTTCATTTACACAACGTGGTTTTTCTAAAAACACGTGTGAAGAAAAGCGCATTGTATGTACTAACAGCGCATACCAATTCTGTAAATGAAAAGCGTAATAGTGTTTTTTTTATGTGGTTTTTGGCATGTAAAATGTGCCAAAAAACCACGACAAATACACACCGTGTGAACCTATCAGGGTATGTGCACACACACTAATTACGTCCGTAATTGACGGACGTATTTCGGCCGCAAGTAGTGGACCGAACACAGTGCAGGGAGCCGGGCTCCTAGCATCATACTTATGTACGATGCTAGGAGTCCTTGCCTCTCCGTGGAACTACTGTCCTGTACTGAAAACATGATTACAGTACGGGACAGTTGTCCTGCAGCGAGGCAGGGACTCCTAGCATCGTACGTAAGTATGATGCTAGGAGCCCGGCTCCCTGCACTGTGTTCGGTCCGGTACTTGCGGCCGAAATACGTCCGTCATTTACGGACGTAATTAGTGTGTGTGCACATACCCTCAATTGAAAAGTCATTCATTTCACTTTGATCATTCATAGCCATTTGGTGAGTCCTATAGCTTCTACCAGCTGCATTGTAAAAGTTCTCTGAAAATGGGAGCTGGAAAATGCTTAGCAAATTGAAGACACTTTTTCCTGGCTTGTAGCCAAAAATAAGGAAGGGGGGGGGGGGGTGAGGTTCCATTCCACATTTACAGCAGCTGTGAGTCAGGTTCCCTTTTTCATCTTGCTGTAATTCTGGGAAGTGCTCCCTCTGGTGGCCAACATAGGAAAATTATTTAATTTTTAATACTTCCCACCATGTGGAAAAATAAATAAATACAGCAAGTAAAAAAAAAAAAAACCATAATAAAAATAAGTAACTTGTTTTAATTCGCAACACATTCCCTTAACATTTTGTGCATTTTTCTAAGTCATTCATTTGTAAACTTGCCTGAAGGGGCCGGTGTGCTCTGAAAGCTTGCATATATAATTTTTATGGTTAGCCAATAAAGGTCTCATACTTAAATACTTTTGTGTCAAAGACAAAAATAGAGTAACATTGCAGATGGTCATCCAGGGAAGCCGGACTAGAGAAACAGGGAACTCTGGGTAAGTATTATTTTTTTTCTTACTTGGGATTTTTGTGGCGGAATCACTGCGATTCTGCCGCAAATATGGCAACACACCACTTTGTTGCGGGTTTACGAACCCCATTGAATTCAATAGGAAACCCGCAACAGAAGAGCTGCAAATCCACAGCGTTAATTGACATGCTGCGGTTGAAAAAGCTGCACTGCAGGTCAATTTGTGCGTTTTTTTCGGCTGCATTTTCCGCAATGTGTGGACGAGATTTGTTGAAATCTCACCCACACTGCTACCGTATTACACTTCGGATTTTCGTCAATTAATCCTTTGCAGAAAATGCACAGTGTTTACATGGTGTTCCTACCCTAAAGCCACGTTCCTCACTGCTAAACCAAACCCCTTTTGAGTCAGAATGTTGGCGCATTTTAAAATAGTCAATCTGCCCCATTTTGGTCACCAATACAAGAGGGGAAGATGATTGGACCGATGGGAGGATTTGAAAGGAAATCTTACAGCAGCACATTGCAGGGTATTTTATTATTGACTTACAATAAAGACTTGCTGTGTAGTTAATACGGACATTGTGCAGCATATCTGCTTGTTTTAGTGCCCAATGTTTGAGGACTTTACTATTCCCATCTTAAACCCCCCCATATATCTCATTATTGCAGTAACCTTGTAAGCCAGTGAAATCGGATTAACTGCTACAACGAAAAGTGTTGTGTAGAGTACATTTAATACATGACCGCCACTGAGTATTATAATCAAGTAAAAGCGGGCTATGCCAAAATAATGGATCTAAAGGGGAGTTGGAATTGTGCTCAGCTGTTGTATGCCAGGCTGGCATCTGCAATAGCCTCTGTTGCGTATTTGGAATAAAACAAGAACACACCATATAATAACAGCACCTTTATTTTATAGAACCTCTTTTGTACACATTTTTTAATCAATACATAAAACAATCATGCATAAAAAAATGTGATTATTAACCACTGAACACATCATGCTCAGCAAAAAAGTAAAAACCAAACATCTCTTGCTGGCATGTGTGTTGTTAATGGGGAAAATTAACCTTACCCCATGGAATGATGAGCACACAAGAAAGCAAGAATAAAAGCTTGGCGTGGCCCCTGACAATGGAGGAGCAGCCAGCCATTCTTCAGGACGATAAATTCTCCGACCCATCATCCATTTTTAATAATGAACGTTTAAGCCACAAGAATAGTTAGCACAAACACAGAACCTTAGGTCAGTTTTACTGAACTTCTTAAAGCCATATGTATCAATATAAACGGGGTGATGTCTGCATAAACCGAACACTAGATTTCCACCATTCAATAGGTGAGAAGGCAGCATGCAACCATACGCTGGCAAATTCAACCTAGCCTTAATGTCAGATGCACAAAACTATAGAAACAAAATATTAGAAAGTCCCAACAGCTGATAAAAGCACAAGCATTTGTTCTTCTATGACAAATGATAGCTGTAATGGACTTGTGCAGGATGGCTGGCACCACTCGACATGTCTGCCGGAAAAATTGCTCATTTTGTTTAGAAGCCATTGTCAGCGCTCCACAAATGGAATATGGAACATTTATTATCTGCAGCAAACGTAGAAGGTTACCAAGAACATCAATACTTCTTGAAATTCTTCAATGATATAGACTGCGGTTATACACAAGGATATCAACGTACTGTATTTTTTATCATGTCAAAGTTGATCGCTATAATCTTTATAGGTGGCAAGCAATAAAGACACTAGCAAGGTAAAGGAAGTGAAATGGCAGTCATGAAGCACTATTTTAATATAAAAAATAAAAAGAATTGGGACAGAGGACATTTTCCAATCAAGACGTTTGCTTCATTGCTGGTAAGTCTGGCCAGGAGGAGTCGAGCACATAAAGACAAGACGAACAAGTCAATATCTGAAGAACCACAAGCAGCATTAGGAAACCGGGCCCGTTTCTGTGCAGCCGTATTCTTTAGCCACACATTCCCAAAGAGTCTAGAACGCGAGACAACATTGGTTGAAGTTCAGATGTCTTCAGACGGTCACACAATTATCCCAAGTCTAAAAGCTAGGGGATAAGACCTTGGTATTCTGTCCCCCCTGAAGATCCATAAGATCACCCAAAAGTTCAGGCGTACATTCTCCTCATTCATCAGTCACTTGCACAATGTAACACAAGAATGATCCGGTCAGGAAGCCTTGGACACTTGGAGAGGAATAGGTCAATGTTTAGACTATACAGCCTTTCTGTGGTATTCAGGTGGTGCAACTTCATAGTCGCTGGCACTGAACAGTGTCGAGGAATTTTTTGCCAAATATCTAGAAAGCACAAAAATAAAGCAAAGCAGCATGAATTATTTGAAGCAGAAATACATGCAAAGCTTTTTATACAATAGTAGTCAATAGCCACAATACAACCCTCAAGACCTCCTTGAAGTTGCATTGGCTTCAACAGCAAAGCAATGATGAAATAAGAAACTTTCATCACAGCCATAATACTCCGCTCACTGCTGTAGTCTGTTGGGGGAACCTGCAGTGAAATAAAGAATCACCCTATTCCAGTTGAAATCAAGAGACTATCCAGTTAATGCATAAATGTGTTGTGTCTGACTGATAAATAAGGGTTTGTTCTATTGAAGTCTATGACCCCCTTCATGACCAGGTCCATTTTCACCTTTTAGCCATGTGCCAATTTAAAAGCAAAAATGGTTCTATTTGGTCTGGTTTTTCTCAGAACATATTGGGCTTCCATATTTTTGGATGCGTTTTTGGAGCGTTTTTTCTATTGACACATTGAAAAACGTTTCCATTACAGCTTAAGAAGAAGTGACACGCACCTTTTTACGGGGCGTTTTTTTTTAACAAACTGTTTTTTCAAACAGCCGCGTAAAAAAAACACCCCATCTGAACAAAACACGGTTTTTCCCATTGAAATCAATGGGCGATGTTTGGAGGCGTCCAGCTTCAGTTTTTTTCAAGGCGTTTACACCACAAAAAATACCTGAAAACACTGCATGTGAGCATACCCCAAGAAACATGGGGTTTCAGCAGTCAGACCACTATCAGTACGTTGGGGAATATACTAACCACATGCCATCACTTAAAACCCCTTTAATATTACGACATTTTATTAATGACTAAATGTATTACAGATACACTATATTTTGTCCCATGACATTCTGTATTTCACCTCTTGGCACCGCAGCCATTTTTCATAGCTTAGATTAGGTCGCTATAGACCGCGGCCGTTGCAGTGAGGTACTGGATGTAACATACGAGTGCTCCATAACACCTCCCCTTGGGAGTTGGCTAACTCCTAAACCGTTACTTCACGTCTCCAAATGGTTAAAAAATATATATAAAAATTGAGGTGTTTTTTTTTTTTTTTTTAAAGCTCATATGGCATAGGATTATTTGTATGATTATGTTAAAAACCATTTACAATGTATAAATACTACTTACTTTAGAAAGTCATGTAAATAATTCAGAAGTAAAGCCAGGCTTTTCTCATCCAAAGGAGTGTAGGATAACATGGCGCCAATGCGAACTGAAATACATACAATGATCTATTAACATTAAAGGCAAATAAAGTCCATGTGCTAATTTTGTGTGATTATATTGTCACCTATGCATGATCTACAACTTTATCCGTTTTGAAGTGTTTCCACTTGTACATCCTATACAGACATGTTATGTATGTCAATTGCAAAGCCCAACTGATCAGGACACAGGCTAAAGTAGTTGTTCTAGAAATGGCGCGTTCATCAGAAAGAATGACGCGATATTACATTTCAGTAAACCATTTAAGATACAAAAAAGGATAATCATGTAGTTTCCCACTTTGTTTTAGTGGAATAGGAAGATTTTGCTGTTCTCGCAGAGTCAGCCTTCAATGGGCACTTCAGTAAGGTATAACGGGAGTACCCATCGGCTGATCATTATTTTTTTTAAGGTATTTTGTAGAGGTCTTAATATAAAAAGGCACAAACTATACAGTGTAAAAAACAGCAGATAGATGATACACGTATGAACTTACCAAACAGACGCAGCAAATGAGGTGCACCATACACTTGGGACATGGGGGCATCAGGGTGGTCCGCTAAGATGTCTGCATATTGAGGACGTTCAAACTTGTAAAGAAGCTGTGTGCCCAGCATAACATTGAAGTATTCCTTAATGCCAGCTACCACTTCATTCACTGCATATTCCCTGTAAAATATGTGAATGTCACATAGGAGCACATGCTGAACGTCATGAGTGACGGTGGTATAAACACATCAATATCCATTATCCCTTATCAGTTTTAGGTTAAGTTGTGCTATAAAGGCTAAACACGTTGGAGAGCTCATCCGATCACCAGTTTTGACAGGCTGTATTCCATACAATGCAGCATAGTGGCCTAATATTAAAGGAAGGGTGTCGCAGAATTTTTTTTTTTTTTATATCAATTTGCTTTTAGTGTTTTATTAAAATAAATGTTTTTATTCATTTGTGTTTTTTTTTTTTTTTCTTCTTTCTAACTTTCTTCTCTATGGGGGCTGCCATTTTTTTTCCATCTCTATGTGTCGATTAACGACACATACAGAGATGGCATACGGCACATACATCCCCATAGAGAATGCGAACAGGAGCCGTTCCATTCACTATAGTGTACGCTGTCTGTGTGGGAACGGCGCATGCGCCGCTCCCACACAGTCCAGAAGGAAATTCTTCGGCCATTTTCATGTGGACCGGAAGCCGCGGCCGGATAGAAAGATAACTACTTCCGGACATGTGCTCAGAAGCGAGCGGACGGACCGGAGGGAGTGGCGGCAGGAGCAGGTAAGTTATATTTGTGTATGTTCGTGTTTTAGTGTCATTACCACTGTATCTAAGCCTACTACACTGCGCATTCGCTCAAAAAATGGCGGCACACAGTGTAGGAGGTTTGAACATTCAATCCCCTCCTTTCTCCTGGCACTAGCCAGGATCAAGGAGGGGGATAAATTGAGCACACTAGAGCGTGTCTTCTCAAATTTTGCAGCATAAAGCAATGTGGTTGCTTTACCACATGCAAATGCTGCAATTTTGGAAATTGCTCCCTCTAGTGACTAGCACATGGAAATGTTATAAATTACAATCTAATTTATAATATTTCCTGACTTGTGAAAAAATTAAAATTAGAACAATGTGTAATCATTTATTGACTAACTAACGAAAAAAATATATATATATATTTTCTAGCGACACATTACCTTTAAAAATTATCAGGCACAGAACTTACTTGCATGCCATGAATAAGGACACAGACGTGTCAGAAACGCGTAGGCACATTTGAACAGGGCTTACTGCTATCATTCACCTAACATTCATTCGTGTACTCTGCCACAGAACTACTCCATATAATTCTATTATTTTTATCTTTGTTATACCAATAAAATTGGAACAGGAGTTCCTTTTTAACGCACACCCAGCGCTGGATCTTGGTTCTGTTTTTTCTTTCCTGTTTACCGCTGGCCGCGCGGGAATCCGGGCGCTGTCTGCACTCAGACACAACCAAACGGTGAGCTGGAGGTCTACCTCCCCCATTCATAAATTTTGTGGACAGAACTTACTTATTGTCTGTGTTCCCCCGGGATTTTTTATATGTAGCATATTCTTCCAGGATGGTCTCCACATTCTTTTTGGCAGGAAGGTTAAAAAGCTAGAAAATAAGAGTGGTTTTTAATGTGTGGCATTCATTTCAATTTCAGAGTAAGACTGGCAACGTTAGGACGTTGAACGGTGTTACTAAAACAAACAGAATCCTACTAACAAGGGGTTCTCTAATAAAATCAATTTTAACTTATCCACAGGATAGGTGATAAATATCTAAATTGGTGGGGGTCTGACTGCTGGGAGCCCCAACAATCCAGAGAACGGGCTTACCTGGCCGTTCCGGTGAGCCCCATATGAACGAAGTGGTACTGCGCATGCTCGGCCAACGCTCTATTCATTTCTATGGGGCTGCTGAGCATATACATTTGTATTCCACAGACAAACTGGTTGCACATCGCCTGATGTGACAGATATAGTGCATGGGAAGAGAACACGTGCTTGTAATTTAAAATTCTGTTGCACTGATGTTAAAAGGTCCCTATAGACATTAGATTACGGAGCGCACAGATTGCCCCCAATCAAGTCATAGCTCAGGAGCCACATGTGACTCTCAGGCTGCCTCCATGTGGCTCTCCAACTTTAGCAGCTGCAGATACAATTATGCACTAGTGGCACAAGAATGACTGGAACTTGCCACATGATCAAAACTCTCTCATTGGTAGTTAACACGACGACACCACTTAGACCATATCGCTACGACTACTTAGTGCGGCAGAGCACCATCTGTTGCCTTTAAAAGCGGCGGATTAACTACAAAACGTTTGGGATCTCTGTATTATGGCAAAAGAGCAGGAAAGACCAGGCGTACTGAAGGTGTCGGGGGAAACAGCAGGACATGGAATAAAAAAAAAAAAAAAAAAAACAATCTGACACTAGCCTTTAAGGGGTATTTCTAGCTTCCTTATTAATATGGTATTCTTGGCAGACAAAAAGTAGAAAAATAATTCCAACCTAAAAAACCTGAATTTGTGATTATTATTAATCTACTTTTTGAATCCAGCGTTTCATTAAGGT
The DNA here is from genome assembly GCF_050947455.1 of Rhinoderma darwinii. NCBI lineage: Eukaryota > Metazoa > Chordata > Amphibia > Anura > Rhinodermatidae > Rhinoderma > Rhinoderma darwinii. The sequence continues at coordinate 335,088,806 of NC_134689.1, forward strand.
TTCAATACACTCAGCACCAGCCAGAAGTTCTGTAGCTTTCTCTGCAAGGTCTATGTGTCCATCTCCCCATTCTGCGGTGCTCCCCCTCCCTTCTGTGACAACACATCGTAGTCCATGTGGTATCATGGGGCTGGTTCAATTGCAGCTCAAGTTTCAAGCCAGTCTTCTGAGGGCAGGGTTAACCGTAAGGGTGGGAGGGAGAGGATCAGAGTAGATACGCTGCTGAGGAACAGACTGATAGGAAGGATCCCCGGCTACTGCACATTTCCAGGAGCGGTCCTAGTCATCTGAATGCAAGTTCACAGAGGTATCCAGGCAGAGAGCCACTGCGCGCTCTTCAGAAGCTAGGCCGAAACTATGGAAAAAGAACCGTGTAATCTGCACAAGTGCAGCCGCCACAATAGTGCAGCAGTGATTGCCATATCTTTGAACATTATTATGGAGACAAGACGCCCATAGAGAAAATATGGGTTGTGGAACATTAAATTAAGAAAGTCTGTCAGGCACCTCAGATGCGAGATTAAAGGTTTCCATCTAGAAACCTTGCACCTCTGGAGAGCTTCATCTTTTACCCTACAGATGCAATCAGAAAGAAAGTAAAATAAATGTAGATGCCTACCTGCTTCTGTCTTGTTATGAGATCCCAGTCATCAACAAGCCATGGTTTTAATTCTTCAGGAATCTTTACTTTAACTTCAACTCTGTTCATAAAAGTTTCTTCCTGTGGATAAGTATAAGCAATAAATTGTATATGTATATATATATATATATATATATATATATATATATATATATATATATACACATACACACACACACACACACACACACACACAGGCAGCATTTAACCCGTTAGTGACCGGCCCATTGTGTTTCTACGTCGGTCACTAACGGGCCTTATTCCGATGCCATAGACTTTTTACGTCACGGCATCGGAATAAGTAAACAGAGCAGGGAGCTGTCAAATCTCCCTACTCTCAGCTGCTAGAGGCAGCTGAGGGCTGGGAGCGTCCCTGCTCTGCCGTGTGAGATCGATATTAGTATCGATCTCACACGTTTAAGCCCTCAAATGCAGTGCTCAATAGCGAGCACCGCATCTGAGTGGTTTTGGAGGGAGGGAGCTCCCTCTCTCTCCCACCGACACCCGGCGATACGATCGCCGAGTGTCTGTGTCTCTAATGGCAGCCGGGGGTCTAATAAAGGCCCCCAGGTCTGCCTGGAGTGAATGCCTGCTAGATCTAGCAGATGCCTGTCCGTGTTAAACGGACAGGCAGTAATACACTGCAATACAAAATAGGCTGGTCATTAAGATTCTTACATGAAAACTACGAAATCAAATCGCAGAAAAATATATAGAACTAAGCATAACATTCTGCCCTCAGATAGGGGAGCATTGTAAACCTTAAACAAGGGAATGTGAAATGCTATATTAGCATACTGTAGGGTCACACTTAAAAGTCGGCTAGTTCAGAGATGATTCACAACCTTTTCTTTGGTAGCCATCCTAAAACAGATGTAGAACTGTGTGGCACAGCGGCTTTCCTGCTACATTGCAAATCGGGGAAAGTCCAGCACTTACACTCTCTACCGTTGGATCCACTCGTGCCCGTTTCTTACGTGGTGGTTGAGGTGCATCACTGGTGCTGCTACCCTCACCACTCCCAGGGGCTGTAAAAGAAATCACAATATGTAAATAATCTAATGGTGAGGGGGCAGAACACATTCACAACAGTGTAAATAAAGCAAACAAAATTTACCCTTTTGTTTGTTCTTTTTCGTTTTCCTAAAAGACAAAATAGATAGAATTAGAACATACCTCATCTTTGAAGCAGGTCCACAAGCCAGCATTAAAAATCTAGTATCCGAAAATTATAGATTTAAAAAAAAAAAAAGTTTCATGTTTCTGTATCTATAGATACGGAGAATCTTGAAATGTTGCAGTTTCTGGATTAGCCACTAGAGCATACACAATAAGATAAAACGCCCGGTTTTCGGCAGCTTACTGGTAAACTTTGCTGTGTAGACTCAGACATGGTCAACAGATGGAGTGGGATTTAATGCCCGCTCTAATGTACTGCTGGGTGCCTAGATAAGGCAGGATAGTAACACTACATAACACAGATTTGGCTCTATGCATCTACCCTTAACACTTGCTGTTCTCTGGGTAAGGGGGCTGCACCACATCACTTCATGTAGACTAATAGTCAGAATTTCTGTATCTTTCTGTCAATTAACTTCCATTCTTTGCAGCTGCAATAATACGTAAAGGAGGTTGAAATTGCCACTCAGGTGGTCCAGATCCCAGCAAGTGCTCCTGGTATCGGCATCTAAATGAGCCTTTACACAGGTCAATGTTCGGGCTAACGAGCGTTGCATTGCAAAGCGGGCAACAATCAGCTGATGAACGTGCAAACGCTCGTTCAACAGCTGATCGTATCATTTATGCAGCAGAAACTATTATCGTTGTCGGCAGCGCTTCTGTGTGTAAACAAAGACATGTGCTGCCAACATGATGGTAATGCATGGAGACGAGTGATTGTAGTAACGATCACTCGTCCCCATACAGTACGGATCATAGCTCCTTGTGAAAGTAGCAAAGAAGCCCCAATCAACGAGCTGTCTCGTTGAGCGGTGCTTGCGGTTACGACTAGTGTAAAAGAACCCTTACCTTACCAAACTCCTCCCCTGTGCTCATGAGTGATGACACCATGGGATGGCGATGTCACGGTTCCCTTTACTGAAATCTTGCAGCACCTGGGCGGTAGGACCAAGAGGACGTTACACCACAGCAGGTAGTGTACTGCGCACGTGCAAGACATAATGCGAGTAGCGCAAGTGCTGTGATAGTTCATGACTTCGCCATCGATCATGAGAAAGGGGGAGGAGTTGGTCAGGGTTAGATGCCAGAGTGGAACTTCATTTACACATTGTATGGCTTCCAATCATCTTTTCAGGGATAATCCATTTCATTTCAAACGTACGTGGACACATGTTTTAAAAGGCCTACTAGACGCTGGTATTCGTTTGGTAGGCAAAAATGAACGGATTCTTTTTAGCATGTCATTTTAGAAATGTATTCGGAATTCTAGAGCACAAATGGATACATTTGCTTACACTTCTACATTCTTCTGTTGAAGTGCAGCAGTCTTCTTTCCTGGAGCGGCTGCTCTCATCTTCCCCTCTGCATACTGATCCCTGCAGAAAAGGTCACATATTAGAAACACTTAAAATTTGATTAAAATTTGAACATTTACAAAACACCAGGTCTATAGAGCTTTGTTGGACCCCCCCCCCCCCTCCACCTATCAGTTCATGTGATCAATGTTACTATAAAAACAACTCTTCAGCTTCCACGTTGTTGCAGCGGTCGCATGTGGATGAAACCATGCCCACATGCGGTGGCAAGTGGCTGTGCGATTTTGCCAGTGTTTACTTTTAAAGTAAACTCTGGACACACTGACCTGCACACTATAGGTCCTTAACACAGGAAATAAGACCGATGCATGTAAATTGGCTGTACACACAAACCCCCATTCTCTGACATCACTTACAACTCTGCTGCTATTGGCTGAAGCTGCATCCCAAAGACTTCCAGCCCTTCCCACCCCCTGCATATATAATTATCCCAGCAGAAAAAACTCACTTCCCACCATCAAAGTTCAGCAATTTGGCTCCCAGTGGGAAAAAAATATGTTATGAAGACCTTTCATAAATAGTGTCCTATTAATTGCAATAAAGCTTCCTTACATTCCAAGAAAACAGGAGATTGTTAATAGTGTAAGTGTTTATAGTCAGACTCCACTTACTGATTGGCTTTCTGAAGTTCTTTTTGTTTTTGCAGATTAGTGTCCACGTATTTGAGTACTCTACTCTCTGGTACCCACTCATCCCAGCTGCAGAAAAAGAAAAAATAGAGAAAAAAAAAAAAAAAAAAAAAGAAGAAGAAAGGACCATCACCATTGTGTATTTGTTTCTTGTTTAGCAATAATCCATACAGTGGGCATATTTTCCTCAATGTATCCCAGCATCATTCTGTGGTTTATTAACCAAAGCACATAAGATTCAATATTAAAAAATGTATTTATATCCAATAACCCCAAACAAATGTAGCAATTAACGCCACACGGTGCCGTCCTAGCTAGAGACTATGAAAAATACTATCCAGGACATATCCAGCACTCATCAGGGTATAAAAAATATGTATGTAGCAAATGGATTTATATATTCACCTATTGGAGATGGTTTGTCATTTTTTTTATATATAAATCAATTTGCTACATACATATTTTTTATACCCTTATGAGTGCTGGATAGTATTTGTTTTTTTCACATCAGATTAAACCTTTCACTGCCAGCAATTTCCGGACAATTTTTACACTTAAAACTGGAAATATAAAAGAATAAGGCCTTATTCACACGAACATGTTTGGTCCATGATATACGGTCCGCATGTCCCAAACCTAACACTTCAGGGGGCCGGGCTCATAGCATCATAGTTATATATGACGCTGTGAGTCACTGCCTCAGTATTCCCGTGGGGAGGCATGGACACCTAGCGTCATACATAGCTATGCTGCTAGGAGTCCGGCTCCCTGAACAGTGTTCGGTCTGGGAAATGCGCTTGATACCGGTCCGTATATTACAGACCGAACTCGGTCGTGTGAATAAGGCCTAAAATAAAATCATATTACACCCCCAAGCACATTTTCAGAAATTAGACACCCAGTACATTGTGGAAATACCACCTAGCACTTTACACCCAAGTGCCTACATGCAATTTTGCATCAAAACCGTAAGCATTTTGTAAAAGATTCCTAAAATTCATGTACGTGACTGGAAGACTAATCTGACCATTGCAGAACCTTAGATGCACAACACCTCCTAAAAATAAAAAGTTCAAGATGTACACGACCGAAGAATTCGGCATTTATGGACCCATTCACTTCTATTGCCCACGGACACCTTCCTGTATATTTACGGGAATGTGGCCGTGCCGTAGAGAGGCTACGCAAAAGATAGGACATGTCCTGTTTTTTGCTTTTTACAGGCGGTGCTCCCCTACCTTATATGGGAGCACAGCCCGCAAATGCAGACGGCTGTCGGCGCTCATTCTTTGGAAGTGAACCGGTTCAAGAACCCCTCCCAGAAAGTAACCCCATTCTAAAATTGCTTAAAATATATATCTATTTCTACTTTTTAGGAAAAGTACACATTTATCACGGACACTGGGAGCAAGGCTTAAGTCGGCTCAGACAGACCATTTGTTAATTTTACCACGTTACATATATTTGAAAAACATTTTTAAAACGTGGAATCGTCTGAGATTACTTTAGAAGCGGTCCTTTAAAGAGTCTCTGTCACCACATTATAAGTGCCCTGTCTCCTACAGAATGTGATCGGTGCTGTAATGTAGATTTTTATTTTATTTAGAAAAACGATCTATTTTCACCAAGTTTACCTATTTTAGCTTTATGTTAATGACTTTCTTAATAGACAACTGGGCGTGTTTTACTACTGACAAAGTGGCCGTTGTACAGAGAAGTGTATGACACTGACCAATCAGCGTCATACACTTCTCTCCATTCATTTACTCTGCACAGAGGGATCCTGCATGGTTTGCTATGTGCAGTCACATACACACAACGTTACTGAAGTGCCTTGACCGTAAATAGACATCGCGTCCAACCAGGACGGGATGTCTATTCACAATCCCGACACTTCGGTAACGTTTGTGTGTGATTTACAGCGCAGCAAGCGTAATCCCGCTGTAAATGACAGCACAGCGTGATTTCGATGTGCTGTGTGAGTAAGTCACACACAAACATTAACGAAGTGTCGGGATTGTGAATAGACATCGTGTCCTAGTTGGACGCGATGTCTATTTACTGTCAAGACACTTCAGTAACGTTAATATACGAGTATGTGGCTGCACATAGTGATTAACGCAGGATCACTATGTGCAAAGTAAATGAATGAAGACAAGTGTATAACGCCGATTGGTCACTGATTAAGAATAGCTTCTGTACAAAGAGAAAAAAACCAAAAACATAATTTTTCTTCAATATCAACTTACTTCTTATTCCACCCGCTGTAGTGAATGAAGTACTTCACCTGCTTCTCCTTAATTGAAACTTTCACACACTGCAGAAACAAGCCAAGGATTAAATTCAAGAGTCAAAAAACACAACATTTCAGTAATAAAAAAAAAGGACACAACTGCTATTCATTTTACCCGGACATTAATGTGGCGATTTTACACATCATATACCAAGTAATATTTATATTGGGTAGAAATAATCAACAGACTTAAGATAAATAGGAAAATTCTTCAAAAGTATAACACTCTTGCTTTCCAGAACTGGTAGCCAAATTCAAACTTAAAGGGGTATTCAGACAAAAAACACATTTATTGCACATCCTTAGGATATGGCACATCCACAGCATATGCCATAAATGTTTGATCAGTGGGCCCCGTGCAGGGGGCCCCCCACAGATCACAAGATAGGGGTACAGTGTCCCCCATTGCTCGGCACACTTGCTCAGCTGTTTCAGTTATTGCTCATATACTATAATAAAAAGGTTGCTGCTCTGCGGACCACCAGCTTATCTGCCCATTTTTCTCTGCATTAAACCAGCAACATGGCACAGTGGAACTAAATTGTCATTATCTGTAGATACCCCAGTAGTCAGCCCAACGCCCCTCCCCCCCACAACCAGACATGTAACGGCATATCTTATGGTTACGCCAAAAACTTATTTAGTGGAAATACCCCTTTAAACTGCAGCCCATTTTACAGCAGGTTTGGTAAAGTCCTGGGATCAGGGTAGCGAACCTTTCAGAGCATATTATTTATGAACTCATGAATTTTCAAAGGGGGACTGAAAACAAAATTAACACTTAAATCATTTAAGAGACAACTATTCATACCTGTGAAAGATAAATGGGTAGTAAATACTGACTTAAATCGGTTCTGCTATCTCAACTTTTGCTGACTGGGGCCTTCTATGATTATCTCTGAAAGGAGCCAGTACCGAGCTGCATATACCAAGAGCAAAGAAAAAAAAAAAAAAATCTATGAAGACAAGACATCACTAACAATATCCAGTTTACAAAGTTTGTGCAAACACAGAAAGCAGGAATCTATATATTATAGCAATGGGACAGTGTCCCATTGGGCAGCAAGTATATAGACCCCAAGTCATTTAATTGCAAAAATTGCAGCTACTTAACTTAGATGATAGTCACCTGACCCACTAAAGTGGAATATGTAATACAGAATTATTAAACACATGCTATGATCACACTAGTCATTGTCTTAGGGCAGCAATTATCCTGACCGCTCAGACAAACACTTCTTGGGGCAGATTTACTACTCAAATGGAGCCAGAAATCTGGCGCACATGTTAGACACTTTGTGCCTCACTCGAAAAGGGGACATGACAGAGGAAAAGGGGCATGGCTTTTAGCCAATCGTGCTTGAAGTTGTGCCAAATTCAAACAGCATGAGCCACTGATCAATTTTAAGCATCTAGTCTATTTCTAAGGTGTCTAAATTTAAGATTGTATTAAATCTGCCCCACAATGTTTAGCAACTGCAGTTTAACAAAATGACCATTTTACAAGTAAATAAGAGAAGGTAGAAGGCGACGTCCTCTGTCAACATCAGAAGACATGTGATGAGGGAGCTGTATTAAATTGCTCGTAAGCAAAAAAAAGTAAAAAAAACCTGCTGGCCTTCTGCAAGTTAGCCACCCGATCTGATTTCTAGACCTCACACTTTACCTAGATCTAGCCCAAATGGACTTGTAAAATGTATTGGGGGCATGAGAACTGGAAACCGTAACATACATTTAAAGTTGATCTGTCTCTATTGACGTAGGTCAGTTTGTAACACTCAACCCTTTTCACATGGAAGTCCGTGCAGCAATCCAGCTCCTGAAGCTCACGGCATACAGCTAACTTTGCTGGGGGAAGCCACGGCTAGCCAGACAAACTAGTATTAGATGCCATATATTCAGATGAATAGCCGTCCATATAATACCAGAATGGCTCAAGGCCATCACAGACGGGGGGGGGGGGGGGGGGGGAATGGTAACAGGGCATATGGACATAATAAATGCTTAACAGGACATATGAACACAATTAGTCTTCATGAGATGACCCCCTTTAATTCAGATCTAACCTTAGTTCCTCGTTGCACTGTTTTCAGTAAGTTATATCAGCGGATGAGTCTAAGGGGTTTGCCCATCACTGAATGAGATTTGTCTATGAGGTGGAGCTTGATAGGCTTTCACCAATCACATTCACTTGGAGTAGTAAATGAGAATTCACTAGAAAGACCAGTTAGCTGTTCACATGCAGAAGCAGATAAATTGACAATGGTCTTGACAGAGGCCTAACCACTACATTCATGAGCAGCCTACTCTGATTAAAGGTTTTTTTTTAGGCCATCAAAATCAGATAGGTGGGAAACCAACTCCTGGCACCCCTGATCAATTAAGTAAAGGGGCACGCTGTGCTCTGGTCATCGATGCATCTCCATTATTGTTTACCAGGCAGAGCGTTGCACATTTTGTAGCGGCTGTGTCTGGTGCTGATCTGCAATACCAGACACAGGCACTACCAAACGTATGGCTGTGCCTGGTAAACAAGGAAGGGGGCGCAACACTTGTTCGAGTAACGCAGCCCTTCAGTCAGCTGATTGGTAGGGGTACCGAGAGAGACCCCCACAGATATGATATTGGTGGGCTATACTCTAGGCCATCAATATCTAAGTACAAAACACAAATGAAGCGGAGGAGAATCAAGCAAGTAAAATTATATGAAATGGAATAACCGCCACATAGCCCAAAGTAGTTACTTCATCATAAAAGGATATCGGTAAACAAATAAAGGGCATTCTGATTATAAACGCATTGTAAGACTCAAGGAGAGAAGGGCTCTTATGGCACATAAATTTATTAGAACTTCAGATACAATCCCTTGACCTTCACATGGCTCCCAGAAATGTACGTGTCCCTCCTTAACTCTCCGTGTTGTAGCAGAAGGTCTGTCCAGTGTTTCACATTATCCCTCCACCTCTGTCTCAGCATTAGACCTTGTAACGCTGTGGATAATTGAGGAAGGAATGCATGCAATGCCTCACACACAACTGCTCATCCTTCCTTATAGCAACCATACAATCACTTTATTATTTTTATTGATTTTTTATATTAAAAATAATCGGATTGGTTGATATGTAAAACAAACAGTCTTTATGTTGGAGGGCAATATATTCTAAAGAAGCAAAAATGAAAAAAACATTTGTCTTCACTGTAGAAATGCAACAAAAAAAAAAATACATACAAGACTGGCTATAACCTTTTAGAACTGAGGAGCACTGCATTCTTTCAATATTTCCAAAACTTAACCAAGAACCACCATAAGAAAAAAGAGGCAACACAAGTGACATACCTTAGCTTCATAAAGGAGAGGCCCATGAAAACACAAGACACGCTCACCTGTAACATGAACATGAGCATAGTCAGGAACAAAAGAAACCTCAGACATGTGGAACAGCAGGTTAAACACAAAATAAAAAAATCAGACTAAAACAACAAGTCTAGAACCCCAATTCTGAAAGGTTTGGTAGAAAGACAAATTCTACTTCTGGCATATACTAGTACTTCACTACAGATTGCATTGTTATAAGAGAATCTATTATTTACAATGACAGGCATATAGGTTGTGGGCTTTGAGAAAAGTTCAAGTCTGCGCAGAACCTGGACCATTCCATACTTCTATAGTGTTACCCATAATAACCAAACAATGGAAACATGGAAAAATAACTGGAACCAGGGCAACACTAACGTTTCACACAGTAAGGCTACATTCAGACGAGCGTGTCCAAATTGCACCTGCAAATAACGCATCATTTTTCCTACATCACTTGTCCATGTGCGTTGCGGATTGGCTTCAGTGTGCTTTGTGTGGCATGCGTTTTTTAAGTCCGTGCCAGCACTTAATTTTTTAAAAAAAATGTATTTCTCTGCTTTTCAATGTATTTGATGCATGAAACACGGACAACAAACGGATGTCGTCCTTGTGCTGTCCGTGGTTTTCACGCATCCATAGACTTCAATGTGCAACTAGGTGCGTGAAAACCACCAATACAGAACATGCAGTGACTTTCATGCAACAGACACGCTGCGTGAAAAACAACGCATGTGTGAATAGCCCCATTGATTTGCATGGGTCAGCGTGCGGTGAGTTATTTAGAGGCACAGCACACGGACGAGTATTACGCTAGTCTGAATGAGCCCTAAAACTTCAGTCTCCCAGGGTAACTGCAAGAAATGAAGTAGTCAAATAATCTAGAACATGCAAAAGGTCTTGGAGAAGAAGCACCCACTTAAATGTTTGTTTTTTTATTGAAGACAACCCCAGTCCATTTACCCCAAGGTCCACTCAGGACTCCCCTCTGAGCCAATACAGAGAGCCACTCAGAGCTGCTTGCATTCTGTCGGACTTGAGAGTCCATGCATTACATAGACAGCCATTCGTCTGAATCGCCACCATTTAAAGTGTAGCTAAACGTTTGACAACCTTCTGACATGTCATAGTGACATGTCAGAAGTTTGGATTGGCGGGGGCACCGAGCACTGAGACCCCCACCAATCGCTAGAACGAAGCAATGTGAGCGCTCAGCCGCTTAGTGTCTGTTCAGCCTTTTCCGTAAATAAATGTATCGGTGTACAAACTCTATAGGAAGTCTATGAGCCCGTACTCCGATACATCGGCTTTCCCGAAAAAGCCGAACAGACACGAAGCGGTTGAGACCTCACAGGAGCTCTTCAGCTGCTTCGTTCTAGCGATTAGTGGGGGTCTCAGTGCTCGGACCCCCACCAATCCAAACTTCTGACATGTCACTATGACATGTCAGAAGTTTGTCAAACGTTTAGCTACACTTTAATACTACATTTCCCCTGAAATGGCCAAATCGTGCACAAATAGTAGATCAGATGTCAGGCCACCAGGTGGGTTCCTTGCAGTTTCAACACATTAGGGGGACTGCTGTCTCCTCAGAGGTTGGTGTTTCAGTGTGGCTGCCATCACCCATTTCTAGTGAAATTCTCATCCTTGATTTACATAGGGATTTCTGAGTCTTATACAGTGCTATTAGCTGTGCGGGTCCCAAAACACACACACTAGTGCAGAGCAGGCTAAAATGGTGGAGTAGCATGGTCATGTATGAAGAAGGCATGGCTGTGGAGCAAGCAACTAACTGAAGGCGATCACTATTATGGGGGCACTGGAGCAAAAAAATGATTGCAGCTGCATCCTCTTTTCACCACTGCAGATCTAGCTGTACGTAACGTGGAGAGAATTATAATGGTACTTCATTCATTCACACAACTACTATGGGACAAGCAAGCCGTATGCACATTTGTCAGTAACAACCTGGGATAAAAACTAATTTAACCAGATTCACTTATTTTTTGCATGCAGTTTGCTTAGGGGAGAAGTTGGAATTAACCCCTTAAGGACACGGCCAATTTGGGCCTTGAGTACAGAATAATTTTTTTATTTTTCCCTCTTTGCATCCAGACGCTCATAACTCTTTTTTGTACCACATAGTTGTATGAGACTTTTTTGCGGGACGAGTTGTACTTTATGTAGATACCATTTTTTGGTACAAATACATTATTGTTTATTTTGTATACATTTTTATTTTGGCGAAAAAGCAGGAACAAAAAAAAAAAAAAAAAACAGTTCCGCAGTAGTTTTAATTTATTTATTTTTTTTACACCACACAGCGATCATAAATAATGTTATACAGGTTGTTACGGTCGTGGCGATACCAAATATGTCCATTATTTCATGTTTTGGGACTTATATTTTAAAAAGTTTATGTATTATAAAAAAGTGTGTCTTTTTTTACTTTTTATTTAATTTATCATAAAAAAAATTCACATTCATTAAACTTTTTTTTTAATCCCATAAAGGGATTTAGCATTTTGATTTTGTAACTAATGTACTGGCATAGATCTATATGCCAGTACATTAGCCTGTGTACGGATAGTACACAGGCAGTTGTTAGGACATACCTCAGTTTGTCCTAATAGGAAATATGTTCAGACAGCCCTGGGGACCTTCAATGGACCCTGGGCTGTCTGGCAATACAAGTTGTGGGCTTTGATCGGGTCACTGTTATCTTCTATGACGCGATCAAAGTGCAGTCCCCTCTCCTTGAACGTCGCAATCCGCTTTCATCGTGGCATTCAAAGGGTTAACGGCAGAGAGATGTTTCTCTCCTCTCCGCTGTCAGAGCGGGGCCGTGGCTGTGTATTACAGCCATTTCCCCGCTCTCAATGGCGCGAACAGACGCCCGTCATACAGGAAAAGAATGCTCGTCCTAATGCGCCAAGTACTTGCCGCTCAGGACGAGCATTCTCGTCCTGTGTCGGCAACCAGTTAAAGGGAATGTCTGCCTCTAAACACTGCTCAACAGTTTATTTTTAGATATAATCTACATAAAAAATATTGAATCACTCTTAAAGGGGTTGTCTGGTTTTTGTTTTATTTATTTATAGAAGAAGAGGAAATCAAAGTTTTCTAATATAAATATATTAGAAACAGCCCACATAATACTGATGAGCATAAAGTATTTCAACCTACAGCAACATTTCAGGTTTGTCAGTGTCTATGTAGGAGCAGCTTTTTTTTTTTAAATTCTGTACATAAAAGAAACAAGTTGACAACCCTCTTACAATCCCGAGTTAAAGCCAGTATTATAGACAAAAGCTGCATTCACAAGTAGTTATTGGAAAAGGCACAGCTTAGTTGAGCTCCTGTCGAACGTACATTTGTACTACATCAGTTACTGTACAGCGCCTGATGTAAAGGCTACATTTAGAAGGCAAAATCAACACAAGAGCCGAGAAATTATGGGAAATTTCAGCTCTGAAGCCTGCAGAATTGTGAATGCAGCTCTGGAATATACAATAGATAGAGGTTGTAATTCAGGATTAGTTCCAGAGAAGCAGTAACATTTTTAATGAAGTGCTCACACTAGGTGTACCCTGGGTAAGATTTACTATGTCTAAAAGGGCAGTGTAGCAAGTGCCCAACATGGCACATACCTGTACCTGGAGTGGATCATTGCATTTTACGCTAAAGAAAATTAGAAAAAAAATTAGACTAAACAGTTAGGCCTCATTCACACATTACAGATTTGTTCAGTATTTTGCATCAGTGTTGAAGCCAAAACCAGGATAGGTTCCTAAGCAAATGGGAAATACAAAGGAAAAATTTACACTTTTATTTGCATGCACTCCTAATTTCAGCTTCAAAATACACTTGCAAAATACTGACCAAATCTGAAATGTGTGAATGAGGTCTTATGGCACATTAAATAAACGCAGCAACACGGCATGTATACACAGGCATCTTTCTGCAGTGGCTATAGCACAATTGTGGTTTTCTTTAACCAAGTCCATGACAAAACTATGCGTATTCACATGCGTTTCTGCTGCAGCATTGCCACCTAATGAACATACCCTCAAATACACCCACACACAGCTGTAGAAATAGAGGGCATAAAACATTGCAACTGTCAAAAAGGAAAAGCGGCCTTTTCAGCATTCAGTTTGAAATGGGAAAATCAAATATGAACCGTGATCGGTTGCTATGGGCACCAAGGTCAATTGTTCCCTGACAGTTTTGATACAAGGCCCAAAGGAGAGCACAGAACGTGCTGGCACTAAGCAAACACTAGAGTTCCTGTAGCTGCAGTCCCCGAGATCAGAGCTCGGTGACCGATTTGCAGCATAGTGTATATTACAATGCATCTATCCATTGACAAGGAATGCATACACAAGTATACGTGTAAACATTCCTTGCCCTAGACATTATGTACATAAACAGCATTGCTGCAGCAGGGTAGAGCTGGGGGTCCAAACAGCAGTAAATAACGTTGCCAAGTGTGAACATGTCCTGTATTCTATTTCATAATTTAAATAGTCCGAGTATCAGACTTTCCTATTTTTTCTCCACTTTGCTGTATTTTGTCTTGTTTTTATGACACTTGAGCCAAGAAATAAGCGATATAATTATTTGCAAGTGGCAGCGATCATAACACTGTAGGTCTGTGTGGAATTAAGGCTGTATTCACACATGCTGTTTTTGTCCACCACATGTGAATGCAGCTCTAAGGCTTCGTTCATACCTGCGTTAGGGTCCTGTTCTGACATTCCGTCGGAGGTTTCCGTAAGAACAGGACCCTGAGCAGACAAACCGACACCGACGGAAACCAGAGGTTTCCGTTTCCATCACTATTGGTGACGGAGCCGGTGCCCATGGTTTCCCTTTGTCTCTTGTGCACCGGACCCATCGTTTTGCCGGAAGCAATAGCGTAGTCGACTACGTTATTGCTTCCAGCAAAACGACGGATCCGGTGCACAAAAGAGACAAAGGGAAACACAGGCACCGGCTCAGTGACCATTGAAGTCAATGGTGATGGAAACGGTAACCTCTGGTTTCCGTCGGTGTCGGTTTGTCTGCTCAGGGTCCCGTTGACGGAAACCTCCGACAGAATGTCAGAACAGGACTCCAACACAGATGTGAACAGAGCCTAAAGTGTATGTACCACCGCAACCATATTTATTTTTTGCTTTACTGTTCAAATGCATCTATAATAAAATATGAAGAAAATGGTTTTAAACATTTCCAATCAATTGGTGTCTACAGCTTCTACACAGGCCTATGTTTTCATGGTAGAAGACAACAAACAAGTCCTGTGAAGCCATAGCACCATCAACCCCCTAAATCGATTACCTACCAAAAGGTATGTCAGTAAGAATTAGGGGACCAATGACTGCAGGATCCGACTACACAGTGTCTTTTTTGCTGTCTGTTACCATAAGTCAAAAATAGGTGGGGGGGATGGGTGTATTAAAATATAACTATTATTGTGAACAGATTTTATAAGTAGCAAAATTTGCTACTTTTACAAACTATTTACAATAAAAGTTAGATTTTAATACACACCCCCACCCTCTGATATAAAAAAAAATAAGATGTTGTGCACCTATTGACTTTAATGGGTTCCGTCTGGTTTTTGTTGGGGTGTCCGTGATCTTACTGGAAACATACACTGGTATTTCCGGACGGGTCTACGACGGAGCCTCCAACGCTGATGTGAAAGAGGCCTTAAAGGGGTTGCCCACCTTTGAAAAACAATTGTGCAATACATTATACATATGTAATGAAGTATCTTCGTAATATAATTACCGTTTCAAATGGTGTAGGTTTTCTACTACGGAGTTGTGTCACGTGATTGCCAGAATCGTAAATTTTCTCTTCCGCTGTCTGTTCCTCATTCTTTACTTCCGGACGAGCTTCTCTTCTGCTCGAACGATGCGTAATTCGTGACGTCGTGGGCTCTTCCGATCACCGCCTTCGTGAACTTGCGCCTTTTAATTTTATGAATCACGCATGCGCAGTAAAAATAAAAATGTAATGCGCATTCAAAGCAATAAATCAACTTGAAATGAGCAGGCGCATACATTTTATTTTCATGATCAGGATTCATTAAAAAAAAAAAAATTAAACGCGCAGGCACAAGTTCATTAGGACGTCAATCGGAAGAGCCCACGACGGACGTCACGAATGAAGCATCATTCGAGGTGAAAACCGGAAGAGAAGCTCGTCCGGAAGTACAGAATGAAGAAGAACAGACAGCGGAAGAGAAGATTTACGCTGCAGGTAGAGTCACGTGACAACTCCGTAGTAGAAGGCCTCTACACCTTTGAAATGTAAAGTACATTACAAAGATACGTCATTACATACATATAATGTATTGCACAACTGTTTTTCAAAGGTGGGCGGCCCCTTTAACAGTGTGTATTTGACAGTTTTCCATGTAAACCTCTAAGCCTGTATAGCAGCTGTAGAGATAAAACCACAGGAAACTTAGAGGCTCTGTCACCAGATTCTGAAATCCCTATCTCCTATTGCATGTGATCGGCGCTGCAATGTAGATAACTAACGTTTTGTTTTTTAAAAACGTTCATTTTTGGCCAAGTTATGAGATATATAGATATATATATATATATATATGCAAATGAGGTTTGAAATGGACAACTGGGCGTTTTTTTTTCCGTTATGTCCAACTGGGCGTGTATTGTGTTTTTAACTGGGCGTGTTTATGTGTATGACGCGGACCAATCAGTGACCAGTCAGCGTCATACACTCATCTCCATTGATTTACACAG
Source organism: Rhinoderma darwinii (assembly GCF_050947455.1). Taxonomy (NCBI): domain Eukaryota; kingdom Metazoa; phylum Chordata; class Amphibia; order Anura; family Rhinodermatidae; genus Rhinoderma; species Rhinoderma darwinii. The sequence goes on from NC_134689.1 coordinate 335,105,060, forward strand.
CAGCGATGTGCAGCCACATAAACAGAGATTAACATTACTACAGTGTCCTGATAATGAATACACATGATCATCCAGCCTGGACGTCATGTGTATTCAGAATCCTGACACTTCTGACTCTTTTCTGTGAGATTTCCAGCAAGGGAAACGAAATCTCGTTTACCTCCGTAATCTCGCGAGATTTCGTTTCCCTTGCTAGAAATCTCAAAGAGAAAAAAAAAAAAAAAAAAAAAAAAAAAAAAAAAGAGTCAGAAGTGTCAGGATTCTGAATACACATGACGTCCAGGCTGGATGATCATGTGTATTCATTATCAGGACACTTGATTAACGTTAATCTCTGTGTATGTGGCTGCACATCGCTGCTGTGTAAATCAATGGAGATGAGTGTATGACGCTGACTGGTCACCGATTGGTCAGCATCATACACGTAAACACGCCCAGTTGGACATAACGAAAAAAAAACGCCCAGTTGTCCATTTCAAACCTCATTTGCATATATATATATATATAAAATAGCTCATAACTTAGCTAAAAATGAACGTTTTAAAAAAAACAAAAAAAACGTTACTGTTATCTACATTGCAGCGCCGATCACATGCAATAGGAGATAGGGATTTGAGAATCTGGTGACAGAACCTCTTTAAAGAAAATATGCCTTTTCATTTTAGATGGAAATGGTTGCAGGGGGGGACATGGCCTTTAAGGCTGCACCTATATTTTTCTGACACTGCGTACTATTGTACCTTTCCCACTTGCAAATGGAGCAATTCCAATCATATATTTTGGAATTGCTAATAATGCAAATCTCTAATGTATTTAAAGTAGTCCAAGCTACCAAAGTTATCCTTTACAAAATGCAAGATTTTCAAAAGCTGCATTATGCAGGTACTTTGTAACCCTTTTCATACATGACCCCGATAGTCAAATATTAAGCAGTTGTCCTGCTTTAAATACCTTCTTGGTGATTGAGTTTCCATCATACCTATTCTCCCTTCTTTTCCAAGATGCACATAATAGAATCCACAAGTTGCTCCAGGCGCTTTTATGCTGTAGATGTGGCTGTCCAACAGTCCTCGCAGCTACTGACATGCCAGGTTTTCAGGTCAAAACATACCTAAACATATTACTAAATTATACACACAGCATTATTCATTGGTAAACACAGTAATAGCATACAACTTAAAACGCTGGCAAGCCATTTGCCCTGGGGGACTGATGTGGACAGCCCATGCACTTGTATCAGTGTCATATACATAAATTACACAAGACACAGCGCCTGAAGTCAAGGAGTGGACGGATTTCCTGCCTGGTTACAAATTACCACAATGAAAGACATCACAGATAAACGCAACCTGCTTTTTACATGTACAGATATTTCATATTTCCAAAAAAAGAATTGCCAAGCAATGGAACAAATATCCATTGGTTGCAAATGAGATTTCTCCATTTATTGAGGCCCTGATCACACTGGCATCACTTCCATTTTTCCAGGAGCCATGACAGATCAGTTATAATCCAATTTGCAACAATACCAATTGCCATGACTTGGCTCCGTTCATACTTGCGTTCATTATTTTACGATGGATAGATTAGTGTAGAGTGCCGCGGGGTTCTATCAAGAAAAACGGAAACCTGATGGACCCAATAAGTCAGTAAGGGTTAAAGAAAGATGGCTCCTGTAAAAATAGGAGGTGTCCATTTGACTAGATAGAGTAGTGAATGCTATATCCAGGGTCAGAAAATGTGGGACCCGATTTAAAATACTTCTCTAATATGAGGAGGATTTGCGTAAAAAATAAAGCTGGTGCAAGGAAATACTGTCCATATACCATGATGAAAAATGTGCTCATATGCCTCTTTCCTCTCGAACCCCTCTCACACACGATCTTTGTGCCACTCAGGCAGTTTTTAGCGGCATTCGAGTGGCACCCGATAGTCTTCACGGACCCATTCACTTTAGCAGGTGAATCGGGTCCATGAAAACTGACCCGATTCTCCGATCCATGAAAAGATAGAACATGTCCTATCTTTCCTTGCATCACTGACCGGACTCGGGCGGCACACACTGTCGTGTGCATTAGGCATAGGGGTATCCAAACACCCCGCAGATTTTCCGCACGTGTTATGTACAGATTTCAATCATTCCACATTGAAATGTACTGTAAGTTTCGGGTGTAAACGTTCAGCAACATGTAGATGAGAATTTTTTATTTTTTTTTAAATCTCCCCTCGTCTGGAATAGTCTTTCCGCTGGAGATAATCCACCCACAAATACGGAGGGAAAATCTGCAACATGTGCAGGAAGTCTAAACAGAAGACCACTCGTCATACTGGGAGGGATCGGGAGACAAAAATAGCCCGTGATACAATCGGGATTTCAATTTTGAAAAGGGAGAAAAATTGGTCTTGTTGCCAATAGCAGAGCTGATCGTAAACTGCCTTGAAAAAATTAACGCGGCATTGTGATTGGTTGCTATGAACAAGGCCATTTTTTTTCTCCCATCAGGCTAGGACTATATCCCGACTTTGGCGGCAAGGCAAGCCGGACATCCAAAAACCGCTGTGTCGCACTGCCTGCGTCGCAGGTCATGAAAGTCAACGGAAACGCTTTGCGACCCTAAAGTTGCCGCGACACCACAGTCTCAAGGAGCCAAGCAGGTTTGGATTTCTTGGAACTACATGGACTTTCATGGCCTGCAATACAGGCAGGCAGCAGATGTGATAAATGAAGGAGAACATTCCCTCCAATGTCTTTGCTGATCTTCACAGGTCAGAAACAAGTTTTGTTTTTATATACTATAGACAAAAAGTTTTCAACCTGAATAGTGAGGATTATGAAGTATAGGATCAGACTAGCGTTGCTATATTCAAGGCCTCTTCCTGCATTCATAAAATCACCTCAGTATGGTTGCACATCCCCCATTTATAGCCGCCATAGGATACAGATGGTTCTTACCCACATAGTAACAATAGAGAAACCCTGCTCACCATTACTGCATGCCACTCACCGGGCAGCACCACACGGCCCTGCGCACGTCGTCCCAACCTAGACAGGCAGCCCGCGACCTCAAATGCCCCTTTACAACGCGCGCTTGTGTAGCCGTACAGTGATGCTGCCCCTTGATCACCATTGAGCTGTGGCGCCACCACTTCTACTTAGTGAACGTGACGGCTTTTTGCACCTTCGTCACGAACAGTCGCTTACCCTCTTGGAATTTAGGCCTTGGGTCCTGCTTCGGCGCCATTTATAACGTCCGCGGCTCCCGGGAACGGATCCGCCGCATCTACACACCGCGCGGGCCCGCACGTCACGGCACCCGACGCGCATGCGCAAAGCACAATCGTTCGGCACCGCCGCCTTTCTGCGCTTGCTCAGTTGCTCATAGCTACCTCTAAGGATAATGGGAATTGTAGTTCTGAAGTATTCCCGCCATCTCAGTCTCCACCCTGCTCTCCTGTATTTACTAGATAACCCTCGCTGAGTGTTTCTTGGCGTTATGTTGTGTAAAATAAATGTGTTTTTCGACCAACTCGATTTCATATTGCAGTCATAATAGGCGTTTGGTCTAGATACGCACTACTGTTCTGACCGTGCTTATGAGTAGTATGCTTTAGTCGGTCCTGCATACGTTGTTGAGATAAAACAAAGAATTCAAACACGGAAAAAGGATTGTGCACTTGTGAAATATATTTATTGAATAAAAAAAAAAATCACACTAAAAATAAGGGCAAAAACATTAACGCCCAACGTGGGGCTCGAACCCACGACCCTGAGATTAAGAGTCTCATGCTCTACCGACTGAGCTAGCCGGGCGCTGGTGGCAAATGTGGATTGTGTGTTTTACCAGGGTAAAGTAAATAAAGCACGGCTTTTATGACTATGAGGGCCTGTTCACATCACCGTTCACTTTCCGTCCCGGGGTTCCGTCGGAGGTTTCCGTTGGGTGAACCCCGCAACGGAATCTGAAAGTGAACAGGCCCTTAGCGATGTTTCCGTCACCATTGAGATCAATGGTGACTGAAACGGAAGCTGTGCTTTCACTTTCCATTGTGGTGTATTTATATTTATATTCTTGTAAATTTTTCCCTTATATTTATAATTATACCTGTAACTATATGCTCTTTGTATTGCACTTTTTATATTGCTTTCCTTTTTTATGCACCCTTCTCACTGCACTCATCAGTATATTAATTGTACTGTCATCACTATCACTATTATCTCTTTTTGTGATTATGTACCATTTATTGGAGCGCCCCCCCTCCCCCCGCTCCCCATTTTTCCTCATTAAATTTTCACATTTTTTATGTCCGAGTGCATTGGCCTCGGTCTTAATAAATTTATTATCCTCTCACTATTTTCATTTATTACTGATTTCATTATTGATTTCATGTCACCTTTTTACACATATCCTTTGTATATATTTATTATTAGTATTACCCACTTTCTTTATTAAATTTATGTTTACTGTTTTATGATTAATTTTGTAACATCTGGGGCAGGTACTACTGTTCGTATATAAACTTTAACCAGAATGTTCCGTTCGAACTGTCCCATGTTTCTGAAGCATCACCCAGTAATAGATACATCTATGTGACATAATACGGACCTCATCTTGGGGTTGCGCATGAGCAGAGATGTCAGGCACTTATCTCGGTCCCCTCTCCTCATTACGCCGGCTGTGCGCTTGCGCGATCTCCATGGAGACGCGTCTTTGGAGAAGCGCGTGCGCAGCTGTGGCGTGACGACAGGTGACTGAGGTCTCGTGGCCTTTGACCTAATCTCGCGCATGCGCTGTGGACCACTGATGAGGGCTCACACCCGGAACTTCTCCTCTCTCGTTGTTATACGTGACGGGGGACACTATAAAAGATGGACAGGATACAGCCTAGATCATACCCCCTGAGGAAGCTGATACAGCGAAACGCGCGTTGGGGTGGCTATCTTGCTTTCACGTGGATCACAAATTTACCTCTTTAACCATGGGTGAGTGCATTTTCTCTGGCTCTCTCTGGTGATCCCAGATGAGCAGCTGTGTATACCCTGCATACCTATTGGATTTATATTTGGATTGGATGGTTCTCTGTTTCTTTGGGACAGTTGTACGGTACATTCATTTGATACTAGATTTAGATCTCTTGGAGGTTTTCCCTCTGAGCAGTATGAGATGCTGTCTGAATATGTAGGATATACATTGGATAAAGGGGTTACCTTCCTGGACTCTTTGGATTGATATAGATACACCAGAGTGATATTGATATCTGATAGACAGTAGTTTGGTGTAACTACTTACTATTACACTGTATATTTGTATACCTTTCTACCTTCTATATCCAACCATGTCCATGCCCTAATTTCCATATTATCCCTATGGTTGTATACTATTTTTGAGTGATCCATATGCAATTCTCCTTTTTTAGAAACCTCGCCATGTTTTTATCAATTTGTTAGATGTGTATATTATATGTAATAAAATTTATTTGTTCTACTTTATATGTAGCTCAAGGACTCTTTTTTTCTCAATATATGCTAAAAAATTAAATTTGTAAATTTCACCTCTAGTTTGGTTTAATTCCTGTGAAACGTCTAAAGGGTTAAGAAACTTTCTAAATGCTGTTTTGAATACTTTGAGGTGTGGTGTTTTTAAAATGGGGTGACTTTTTGGAGGTTTCTAATATATAAGGCCCTAAAAGCCACTTCACAACTGAACTGGCCCCTGTAAAAATAGCCTTTTGAAATTTTCTTGAAAATGTGAGAAATTGCTGCTAAAGTTCTATGCCTTGTGATGTCATAGAAAAATAAAAGGATGTTCAAAAAACGATGCCAATCTACAGTAGACATGTGGGGATGTTAATTAGAGACTATTATGTGTGGTATAACTGCCTGTCTTACAAGCAGATACATTTAAATTTAGAAAAATGCTAATTTTTGCAATTTTTTGCTAAATTTTGGTGTTTTTCACATTTAAATACTTAATGTATCGAGCAAATTTTGCCAGTAACATAAAGTCCAATGTGTCACGAGAAAACAATTTCAGAATCGCTTGGATAGGTGAAAGCATTCCGAAGTTATTACCACATAAAGTGACACATGTCAGATTTGAAAAATGAGGCTGTCAGGAAGGTCAAAAGTGGCTAGGGGTATGTTCACACGGCCTATTTACGGACGTAATTCGGGCGTTTTTGCCCTGAATTACGTCTGAAAATAGCGCCTCAATAGTGCTGACAAACATCTGCCCATTGAAAGCAATGGGCAGACGTTTGTCTGTTCACACGAGGCGTATATTTACGCGCCGCTGTCAAATGACGGCGCGTAAATAGACGCCCGCGTCAAAGAAGTGACCTGTCACTTCTTTGGCCGTAATTGGAGCCGTTATTCATTGACTCCAATGAATAGCAGCGCCAATTACGTCCGTAATTGACGCGGCGTTCAAGCGCCTGCACATGCCGTTACGGCTGAAATTACGGGGATGTTTTCAGGCTGAAACATCCCCGTGATTTCAGCCGTAACGGACGCCCTCGTGTGAACATACCCTAAAGAGGGAAGGGGTTAAACCTAGGGGATCAGCTGTTATAGCTGGTGAAAGCTGGAGCCTGCCACACAGTGGCCACTACAAGAGAAATTTAGTATTACATGCCTCCCATGTCACTATGAATGGACAGCATGTAATACATGGCCGGGCCAAGTCAGCCAGAGCTGGAGCTGCTATTTTTAGTCGATCTCTGCTCTGAATAATTGAGGATAGTGGAGGACCGCTGAATAGAATTTTCTTTTTGAGAGAACTATTTTTTTTCTGCAAAATGTTTTCTCCATATGGAAACATTAAGGTTTTATCCAGAAGTTACGATAGTCTAACATTTTCCACTGTGGATCTGTGGCAACTTGGAAACTACATTGTGTTGCTGGATTTATCATTCTATTTACACGTATCTGTGACCCTCACAAACTCTGGCTGCCATTGTAGGGAGCAGGGGTAAACCATCCATGGGACAAGGACAGATAAGAACATTGCCTCTGCAGCACCATTCCTTGGCGGCTGAGTGGCAGCAATTTAGCAAATATACAGTTCATCCCTCTATTCACCATCTTCAGTTTAGGCAAGGAGGGGGCTCCATTTTACTTTCACCTCGGGAAGTTAAACGGCTAGATACACCTAGGGGTGTAACTAGGAAACACTGGGCCCTATAGCAAACTTTTGACTGGGCCCCCCTCCCCTGAGTGCCACACACAGCCCGCCCTTGTAGATAGTGCCCCCTGTAAATAGTGCCATACAGCCCCCTCCTGTAAGCAGTGCTTATACAGGCCCCCTGTAGACAGTGCTATACAGCCTCCCTGTAGACAGTGCTATACTTTCAAGTATCACAAAGAGGGACAATCGATGTGGCGTGCAGTGGCAATTTTTTCCCACGCCTCTAATCCCACCCAATCCCCGCCCATACACACCCATTTCAGCGCACACAGTATCATGCTCCCATACTGCCCCCGCACATTATAATGCCCCCATAGCTGCCACCATACAGTATAATGCCCCCATACAGTATAATGCCCACTCAGATGCCCCATATAGTACAATAAAAATTGGTCCGCTCACCACTCATTTGAAGTAAGGACGCTGCATTCCATGATTGATCGGTGCATGGGCAAGAGAGCTACGTCGGGAGTAGGTAGAAATCCAAGAAACAAAGTTAGAGGTCCAGCACACGATATGATATGCAAAAATACAAAACTGTTTATTTGAGTCAAAATTAAAACAAGAAATTAAAAAATCCCGGGGAGAGAATGCCTAAGTGTTTCGAAATTTTCAGTTCTTAATCGTTTTTTAATTTCTTTTTTTAATTTTGACTCAAATAAACAGTTTCGTATTTTTGCATATCATAACGTGTGCTGGACCTCTAACTACAGTGAAGGAAATAAGTATTTGATCCCTTGCTGATTTTGTAAGTTTGCCCACTGTCAAAGACATGAACAGTCTAGAATTTTTAGGCTAGGTTAATTTTACCTGTGAGAGACAGATTATATTTAAAAAAAAAAAAACAGAAAATCACATTGTCAAAATTATATATATTTATTTGCATTGTGCACAGAGAAATAAGTATTTGATCCCTTTGGCAAACAAGACTAATACTTGGTGGCAAAACCCTTGTTGGCAAGCACAGCAGTCAGACATTTTTTTGTAGTTGATGATGAGGTTTGCACACATGTTAGATGGAATTTTGGCCCACTCCTCTTTGCAGATCATCTGTAAATCATTAAGATTTCGAGGCTGTCGCTTGGCAACTCGGATCTTCAGCTCCCTCCATAAATTTTCGATGGGATTAAGGTCTGGAGGCTGGCTAGGCCACTCCATGACCTTAATGTGCTTCTTTTTGAGCCACTCCTTTGTTGCCTTGGCTGTATTTTTCGGGTCATTGTCGTGCTGAAAGACCCAGCCACGAGCCATTTTTAATGTCCTGGTGAAGGGAAGGAGGTTGTCACTCAGGATTTGGCGGTATATGGCTCCATCCATTCTCCCATTGATGCGGTGAAGTAGTCCTGTGCCCTTAGCAGAGAAACACCCCCAAAACATAATGTTTCCACCTCCATGCTTGACAGTGGGGACGGTGTTCTTTGGGTCATAGGCAGCATTTCTCTTCCTCCAAACACGGCGAGTTGAGTTAATGCCAAAGAGCTCAATTTTAGTCTCATCTGACCACAGCACCTTCTCCCAATCACTCTCAGAATCATCCAGATATTCATTTGCAAACTTCAGACGGGCCTGTACATGTGCCTTCTTGAGCAGGGGGACCTTGCGGGCACTGCAGGATTTTAATCCATTACAGCGTAATGTGTTACCAATGGTTTTCTTGGTGACTGTGGTCCCAGCTGCCTTGAGATCATTAACAAGTTCCCCCCGTGTAGCTTTCGGCTGAGCTCTCACCTTCCTCAGGATCAAGGATACCCCACGAGGTGAGATTTTGCATGGAGCCCCAGATCGATGTCGATTGACTGTCATTTTGTATGTCTTCCATTTTCTTACTATTGCACCAACAGTTGTCTCCTTCTCACCCAGCGTCTTACTTATGGTTTTGTAGCCCATTCCAGCCTTGTGCAGGTCTATGATCTTGTCCCTGACATCCTTAGAAAGCTCTTTGGTCTTGCCCATGTTGTAGAGGTTAGAGTCAGACTGATTAATTGAGTCTGTGGACAGGAGTCTTTTATACAGGTGACCATGTAAGACAGCTGTCTTTATTGCAGGCACCAAGTTGATTTGGAGCGTGTAACTGGTCTGGAGGAGGCTGAACTCTTAATGGTTGGTAGGGGATCAAATACTTATTTCTCTGTGCACAATGCAAATAAATATATATAATTTTGACAATGTGATTTTCTGTTTTTTGTTTTTTTTAATATAATCTTTCTCTCACTGGTAAAATTAACCTAGCCTCAAAATTCTAGACTGTTCATGACTTTGACAGTGGGCAAACTTACAAAATCAGCAAGGGATCAAATACTTATTTCCTTCACTGTAAGGGCAGATACAGACGGACGTTGCGTTTTTGCGCGCGCAAACAACGCAGCGTTTTGCGCGCGCAAAAACCATTTGACAGCTGCGTGTGTAATCCGTGTATGATGCGCGGCTGCGTGATTTTCGCGCAGCCGCCATCATAGAGATGAGGCTAGTCGACGCCCGTCACTGTCCAAGGTGCTGAAAGAGCTAACTCTTTCAGCACCCTCGACAGTGAATGCCAAACACAATATCGAAAAACCTGTTGAAAAAAAAGAAAAAGTTCGTACTTACCGAGAACTTCCCGGCCGTTGCCTTGGTGACGCGTCCTTGGTGACGCGTCCTTGGTGACGCGCCTCTCTACATCGGGCCCCACCTCCCTGGATGACGCGCCAGTCCATGTGACCGCTGCAGCCTGTGCTTGGCCTGTGATTGGCTGGAGCTGTCACTTGGACTGAATTGTCATCCCGGGAGGTCAGACTGGAGGAAGAAGCCGGGAGTTATCGGTAAGTCAGAACTTCGTTTTTTTTTCTACAGGTTCATGTATATTGGGATCGGAAGTCACTGTCCATGGGGCTGAAAGAGTTTAACTCTTTCAGCACCATGGAGAGTGACTATCTCCTGACGTCGCGTACCGATAATTTTTTTGCCGGGTTCGGGCAAAACGAGTTCGGCCGAACCTGGTGAAGTTCGGTTCGCTTGTCCGGCTTCGCTCATCGCAAAGACACTCCGTTCGGATGTTCGGAAACAGAAAAGCACGTGGTGCTTTTCTGTTTACATTCATCCTTTTGACAGCTGGTGCGCTGTTTCAGTCGGTTCGCACGGAAGTGCTTCCGTGCAACCTGCGTGGTTTTCACGCACCCATTGACTTCAATACGTGCGTGATGCGCGAAATACAAAGAGTTATTGAACTTGTCACGCTTTTTGCGCAGCAGACAAACGCTGCGCAAAAAGCACGGACTGTCTGTACTGCCCCATAGACTTGTATTGGTCCATGCGTGCCGCGTGAAAACCACGCGGCCCGCACGGACCGAATACACGCTCGTGTGAATCCCCCCTAAGTTCCATACAGTACAATGCCCAAACAAATTCCCCCATACAGCATAATACCCCATAGCTGCCCGCAGAGTATAATGCCCCCCAAAGCTGCCCCACACAGTATAATGCTCTCCATAGCTGCCCCACACAGCATTATGCCCTCCATAGCTGCACCCACACAGTATAATGCTCCCATAGCTGCCCCCCCAGTATAATACCTCCCATAGCAGCCCCCACAGTATAATGCCCCACACAGTATAATGCCCCCCCATAGCTGCCAACACAGTATAATACCTCTCATAGCAGCCCCCACAGTATAATGCCCCACACAGTATAATGCCCCCCCATAGCTTTCCCCACAGTATAATGCCCCCCATAGCTGGCCCCACAGTATAATGCCCCAACAGTATAATGCCCGCATAGCTGCCCCCACACAGTATAATGACCCCCATAGCTTCCCCCACTGGCGTAGCTATAGGGGTCGCAGCGGTCGCAATTGCGACCGGGCCCCGAAGCCAGGGGCACCACATCAATAAAAAGTTACTATAGTAACTCGGGCCGCGGGCCCCTGTTACTATAGTAACATACTTTACTTACCTTCCTGGTTCCGGATGGCAGCGGAGGTCCTGACGTCAAGCGCTGTGCGCAGCGCATGACATCACAGCGCTATGCGCTGCGCACAGCATCGAGACGACAGAACTCCCGCCGCGGCCGAAGAGGAAGGTAAGGTTAGCCCTGACTGGCGGGGTCCGACTCCCGGGACTCGCCAATCAGCTGTTTTGAAGGGGCCGCAGCACTCGTACGAGAGCTGCTCCCCTTAATTCCTGTCACTTCATTCCGGTCACACTGAGAATCCGTGTCGGCGATTCACAGTGTGAGCGAGTAGTGAAATGAAGGGGCCACAGCTCTCGTACGAGTGCTACGGCCCCTTCAAAACAGCTGATTTGCGGGTCCCGAGAGACACATCAGCTATTGATGGCCTATCCTGAGGATAGGCCATCAATGTTTAGGGACTGTACAACCCCTAAGCCTACGATGTAGCAGCCTTAGGGGGCCCATGAGACAGGATCACAGATTGTGTGATCCTGTCTGCTGGGCCCTATATCTAAGCCAATCATATGGTAGGCTTAGATACATGGCCCATGCGTGATCCTGTCTGCTGGACCCTGTATCTAAGCCAATCACATGGTAGGCTTAGATACATGGCCCATGCGTGATCCTGTCTGCTGGGCCCTGTATCTAAGCCAATCACATGGTAGGCTTAGATACATGGCCCATGCGTGATCCTGTCTGCTGGACCCTGTATCTAAGCCAATCACATGGTAGGCTTAGATACATGGCCCATGCGTGATCCTGTCTGCTGGACCCTATATCTAAGCCAATCACATGGTAGGCTTAGATACATGGCCCATGCGTGATCCTGTCTGCTGGACCCTGTATCTAAGCCAATCACATAGTAGGCTTAGATACATGGCCCATGCGTGATCCTGTCTGCTGGGCCCTGTATCTAAGCCAATCACATGGTAGGCTTAGATACATGGCCCATGCGTGATCCTGTCTGCTGGATCCTGTATCTAAGCCAATCACATGGTAGGCTTAGATACATGGCCCATGCGTGATCCTGTCTGCTGGATCCTGTATCTAAGCCAATCACATGGTAGGCTTAGATACATGGCCCATGCGTGATCCTGTCTGCTGGGCCCTGTATCTAAGCCAATCACATGGTAGGCTTAGATACATGGCCCATGCGTGATCCTGTCTGCTGGGCCCTGTATCTAAGCCAATCACATGGTAGGCTTAGATACATGGCCCATGTGTGATCCTGTCTGCTGGGCCCTGTATATAAGCCTACCACACTGTAGGTTTAATTACAGGGCCCCAGCACACAGTAATCTTATACTGTATAAGATTACTGTCTGCTGGACCCTGTATCTAAGCCTACGTTGTGGTAGGCTTAGATACAGGGTCCCACAGACAGTATCACATATGGGCCCTGTATCTAAGCCTAACACGTGTTACTAATCATTTTTTGTGTGTTTTCTTACAGGTTCGGTCGTTGGACTACGTCGGATTCCAGGACTTCGATGCCGTTTTTTTAATTATCAATATAATGGATAATGAGGGTTGTGTGTTTTTTTTTTTATTTCAATAAAATATTTTTTCTATGTCTTTGTGTTTTTTTTTAAACTATATTACTACCGCCTTAGTAATGGCCGCCGGCTGATTGACAGCATCCATTGCTAAGGCGGGGCTTAGTGTTAGCGGATGCAGAGGCGAACACTAACCCTCTTTATTACCCCGGTACCCACCGCCACCAGGGGTGCTGGGAAGAGCCGGGTACGATCCAGTACCTGACCATCTGTAGTGATGGTCGGCCACTGGGGTGGCCGCAGGCTGGTATTATGAGGCTGGGAAGGGCCAAAAACAGTGGCCCTTCCTACCTTGGTGATGCTAGGCTGCTGCTGCTTTATTGTATCTGGCTGGTTATGAAAAATGGGGGGGACCCCACGTCATTTAAAAAAAATAAAAAAAAAATTGGAAAGAACGATGTGGGGTCCCCCCCCAATTTTCATAACCAGCCACATACAACACAGCAGCAGCAGGCAGCATTACAAGGGTGGGAAGGGCCACTGTTTTTGGCCTTCCCCAGCCTAATACTACCAGCCTGCGGCCACCCCGGTGCCTGCCCGTCACTACAGATGGTCGGGTACTGGTTCGTACCCGGCTCTTCCCAGTACTCCTGGTGGCGGTGGGTACCGGGGTAATAATGGGGGTTAGTGTGGCCTCTGCACCTGCTAACATTAAGCCCCGCCTTAGTAATGGAGGTTGTCAATCAGCCGGCGGCCATTACTAAGGTGGTGATAATAAAGTTTAAAAAGATACAAGATCATATAAAAAATATCATATTGAAATAAAAAAACAACCCTCATTAACCATTTTATTGAGAATAAAAAAAACGCCGTCATTGAAGTCCTCGAATCCGAAGTCCAACAACCGAACCTGTAAAAAAACACAAACACACAAAAATAATCAGTAACACATAAAGAAGCAAAATTATTATTCTTACCTGTCCTGGGTCCAACGCTGGAGCCGCAATTTCAGCGAGCTGGGCCCTGTATCTAATCCAATCATGTGTGATACTGTCTGCTGAGCTGTGTATCTAATCCAATCATGTGTGATACTGTCTGCTGAGCTGTGTATCTAATCCAATCATGTGTGATACTGTCTGCTGAGCTGTGTATCTAATCCAATCATGTGTGATACTGTCTGCTGGGCCCTGTATCTAATCCTATCATGTGTGATACTGTCTGCTGAGCTGTATCTAATCCAATCATGTGTGATACTGTCTGCTGGGCCCTATATCTGATCCAATCATGTGTGATACTGTCTGCTGAGCTGTGTATCTAATCCTATCATGTGTGATACTGTCTGCTGGGCCCTGTATCTAATCGTATCTTGTGTGATACTGTCTGCTGGGCGCTATATCTAATCCGATCATGTGTGATACTGTCTGCTGAGCCACTGTATCTAATCCGATCATGTGTGATACTGTCTGCTGAGCCACTGTATCTAATCCTATCATGTGTGATACTGTCTGCTGAGCCACTGTATCTAATCCTATCATGTGTGATACTGTCTGCTGAGCCACTGTATCTAATCCTATCATGTGTGATACTGTCTGCTGAGCCACTGTATCTAATCCTATCATGTGTGATACGGTCTGCTCAGCCACTGTATCTAATCCTATCATGTGTGATACTGTCTGCTGAGCCACTGTATCTAATCCTATCATGTGTGATACTGTCTGCTGGACCACTGTATCTAATCCTATCATGTGTGATACTGCCTTCTGAGCCACTGTATCTAATCCTATCATGTGTGATACTGTCTGCTGGGCCCTATATCTAATCCTATCATGTGTGATACTGTCTGCTGAGCCACTGTATCTAATCCTATCATGTGTGATACTGTCTGCTGAGCCACTGTATCTAATCCTATCCATAGTTTATAGGGTCGTAGTGCTATAGATATGCTATGCTCTCTCCTATACACACATTTTTTTGGGCGGACACATATGTATTGGGGCTATTTCCCCTGACATTTTAAGCCCTGAGGGTATGATCACACGGCAGCGTCCGTTACGGCTGATATTACGGTGCTGTTTTCAGGAGAAAACAGCACCGTAATTTCAGCCGTAATGGCATGTGCAGGCGTCTTTTGCTGCGTCTATTACGGACGTAATTAGAGCTGTTTTTCTATGGAGTCCATGGAAAACGGTTCCATTTACGTCTGAAGAAGTGACAGGCACTTCTTTGACGCGGGCCGTCTTTTTTACGCGCCGCCTTTTGACAGCGGCACGTAAAAAAAAATGACCGTCGGCACAGAACATCGTGAGGGTATGTTCAGGGTATGTTCACACGGCCTATTTACGGACGTAAATCGGGCGTTTTTGCCCCGAATTACGCCCGAAAATAGCGCCTCAATAGCGCTGACAAACATCTGCCCATTGAAAGCAATGGGCAGACGTTTGTCTGTTCACACGAGGCGTATATTTACGCGCCGCTGTCAAATGACGGCGCGCAAATAGACGCCCGCGTCAAAGAAGTGACCTGTCACTTCTTTGGCCGTAATTGGAGCCGCTATTCATTGACTCCAATGAATAGCAGCGCTAATTACGGCCGTAATTGACGCGGCGTTCAAGCGCCTGCACATGCCGGTACGGCTGAAATTACGGGGATGTTTTCAGGCTGAAACATCCCCGTAATTTCAGCCGTTACGGACCCCCGCCGTGTGAACATACCCTAAGACCCATTCAAATGAATGGGCAGATGTTTGCCGACGCTTTTGAGCCGCATTTTCGGACGTAATTCAATGCTAAAACGCCCGAATTACGTCCGTAAATAGGATGTGTGAACCCAGCCTTAGTGACGCCCCCGGCTGCTAGTGCTGCATTGTTGGGTCACTTAGGAGACCCAGTGATGCAGCTGAAAGTGGACCGTCGGCCTTGAGAAGTTTGCGGGGGGGGGGGGGGGGGGCCCAGTAAGAATTTTTCCATCGGGGCCCATGAGCCTTTAGCTACGCCCCTGGCTGCCCCACAATATAATGCTCCCCATAGCTTCCGCCACAATATTATGCCCCCACAGCTGCCCCCACAGTATAATGCCCCCATAGCTGCCCCCACAGTATAATGCCCCCACAGTATAATGGCGCCCATACAGTATAATGCCCCTTATATAGTAAAATGCTCCTATAGCTGCCACCATATCAGCCCCCCTTCCGTACCCAGTATAATGCCCCATAGTGCCTAATAGAAAAATAATAACATAATTACTTACCTATTCCTGTTCCCACGACGGGTGGAGGATCCTTTTCCTCTGGTCTGTGCTGTGAGTGACTCGGAGCAGACAGGTGCGGTGATGTCACACCATTGCGCCTGCCTGCGCCAAGCCGCTCACGGCAGTGTGAATGCTGGAGAAAGGAGCTGTTGCTCCAGCATTCAGGAAGCGGGACCCTTGCAGTTAGCGCTGTGTGGCTACGGGGGACTATAGACTTAGGGGCCCGGTCACAATTGCGGCCGTAATGACCCCTAGAGCTACGCCACTGTTACAGTAGCCTATGGCAGAGCAGGGAGATACCTCCCTGCTCTGTCATAGTGTTCAATAGCATCTGCGTCCGATGGACGCAGACACTATTAAATGTGGCGTCGCTACCACTGTAGCAGCCATAGCGGCTGCTAGCAGAGCCTCCGGGCATGGGGGGACCGAGTCGGCTGGCGGCACGGACCCTCTCATGTTGCGGTCACCATAGCAGCCGCTATGGCTGCTACAGCGGTAGTTACGCCACTGGATACACCTCTGTTACGAAGAAGGCTTGCTAGCAATGTTTATAGCAGTACTTTGTCTGACAGTGTTTGTAGGGCAATGGCTGGCACTCTTTAAAGGGTATACCCATACCCATACTTAGCAGAGATTATCCGGCACAAAATTGTATTACATATGGATTTTATAGCGGATTTCGACGCAGATTTCAGCCTTTGCATTGCAAAGGGTTAAAGGGGTTATCTGGGTTGATAATTTTTTTTACAAATGGCTGCAAATGTCCTAAGTTTAAAAAACAATCAGACTCACCTATTCTTTCCCCCAGCGATCCTGCGCTGGCACTCTGGTGGTCCTCCCAGTGTTTGTTTACATGCGGGCAGCATGTGACGGCTGCAGCCAATCGAAGGTCTCAGTGATCATATGTTGTATTACTGGCATGAACGCTCAGCGATGGGTGCCATAATATCAGGAATTCTACACATCACCACTGAGCCCTCTGATTGGCTGCAGCGGTCACATGCTGGCAGGTTTAATGCAGGCCTACATATACCACATCTGATTTCCCAGTAAATATGAGTAAATTGGTGCAAAGAAGCCACTTATGAATGTGGACTTAGGCAGCTCTTCAGTGCTGATTATCTGTGCAATATCTGTGCAATATCTGTGCAATATCTGTACCAGAGACATGATCCATATAAAACGATGCCAATTATGCATTCCTGTTCACACAGTGCGTTAGTGCGCTTTATTTCTTCTTCATCCATGCGCCGTTTTATGACCAGTCAATGCTAAACATAATATGCAGTGTGTGTATTTTACACAGCTGTAGCACAAAAAAAAACAAAACACTTTTGCACCAAAATGTGTGGTTATAAAGTTGATTTTCACCTGCACCCAACCTCCCTGTATTAATACAGCTTTAGGCCAGGTTCACATAGCGCAGTTTTATGTATGATTTTATAATCCAAAATAAGGAGTTGAAAAGTATTAAATCAACACTCTCCTTTTTGTATCCAATCCCGGTTATGCACCAAATGTGGCCTATGGAAAAATAAAAACAGCAATTCTTCAAGGGTTCAGATACCTCAGTAGGACATGACCATGCAGATATCTGATAATCCAGGACATATAACTATGGCTATCCTCGGTGTAGTGACCACATAGCGGACATACAGTACATGCAGGGTCCTACGTTTCACAACAGGCACATTGTTTGTGATGCTGATAGTTTCACATACCACAATCACCAAGGAAAACGATATGTCCACATAGAAATCCCAGTGATCCTACCCAGCCATGCAGAAACCGTGGTTACAGCGCATGTACCACATGGCTCCCCGGAGAGATAGTAATCCTAAATAGACAAAGAGCGAGGGAAGAAAGAATTTACAAATTGCCGCTGTGTCCCATCAGTCTGCACCGGCTTTTCTTATTTTCTAACCTGGACTCTGGTTAGAAATGAATCACCTAGATTACTGCTATGGTAGTATTAATTTAAAGGGCTTGTCCAGTTTCATTTTTTTGTATAATTAAATGTCATATAATTTTCCAAGATATTTTCTGTATTAATTCCTTAGGCTGGGTTCACACGAGCATGTTACGTCCGTAATGGACGGAACGTATTTCGGCCGCAAGTCCCGGACCGAACACAGTGCAGGAATCCGGGCTCCTAGCATCATAGTTATGTATGATACTAGGAGTCCCTGCCTCTCTGTGGAATTACTGTCCCGTACTGAAAACATGATTACAGTACGGGACAGTTGTCCTGCAGCGAGGCAGGGACTCCTAGCATCGTACATAACTGTGATGCTAGGATCCCGGCTCCCTGCAGTGTGTTTGGTCCGGGACTTCCGGCCGAAATACATTCCGTCCATTACGGACGTAACATGCTCGTGTGAACCCAGCCTTACGGTTTTCAAGAATTCTGCTTGTTATTATTCAGTAGGAACATTCATTGTTTACTTCCAGTGTATACTATTCTGTCCATGGTCATGTGATGGACACACAGCTGCTGGTATTGTGAGGCCCTGTTCACACAGAGTTCTTTGACGCGGAAACCGCGTCAGAAACCGCGCCAAAAAAATGGCCAAAAATGCCTCCCATTGATTACAATGGGAGGCAGAGGTGATTTTTTCCCGCGACCGAAAAAACTGTCTCGCGGGAAAAAGAAGCGACATGCCCTATCTTCGGGCGTTTACTCCTCTGACCTCCCATTGACATCAATTTTGAGGCAGAGAAAGCGTATTTCGCTGCGTTTTTGCCTGCGGGCAAAAAACGCAGTGAAAAACGTGGCAAACGGCGTGTAGGCAGATTAAATTCTGCCTCAAAATTCCAGATGGAATTTTGATGCAGAATTTTCTGCCTGCACAAAACTCTGTGTGAACAGGGCCTTAGAAGTCACAGCTCTGATACACATACTATAACTGTAACGAGCCATGCACCTGTGTGTCCATTACATGACCAGGACAGTTTTTTATCCATTGGAAGTAAACAATCTATGTTCCTACTGAATGACAACAAGCAGAGATCTTGTAAACCATGAGGAATTAATACAGAAAGTATATTGGAAAATGTTATAATTTTTAATTATACAAAAAATAACATTAAACCCTCAAGGACACGGACAAGTTTCGTTTTTTCATTTTCATTTTTTCCTCCCCGCCTTACAAAAGCCATAACTTTTTTATGTTTTTGTCGACATAGCCATCTGAGGGCTTGTTTTTTGTGGGACAAGTTGTAGTTTTTCATGGCATCATTTAATGCCATAGAATGTACTGGGAAACTGAAAAAAAAAATATTTGTGGTGTGAAATGGGCAAAAAACTGTGATTGCGTAATTTTTTGGGGGGGTTTATTTTTTTTTCGTTCATTCTGGGGTAAAAACTACATGTTCACTTTATTCTACGGGTTAATACGATTACGACGATATTGAATGGATGTTTTTGTTTTATGTTTCATCACTTTTATAAATAAAGAACTATTTGTTAAAAAAAAAAATAGTTTTGTGTCACTACATTCCGAGAGACATAACTGTTTTATTTTTCCGTCGATTGAGCTGTGTGAGGGTTTATTTTTGCCGAGCGAGCTGTAGTTTTTATTGGTACCATTTTGGGGTACATATAACTTTCGAAATCACTTTTTATTAAATTTTTGGGGAGCTAGAGTGACCAAAAAAAAGTTTGAATATTTTTTTTGTGGCGGTCACCGAGAAGGTTAAATAACATTATATTGTAATAGTTTGAACTTTTACGGACATGGCGATACCAGTTCTGTTAATTTTATTTTTTTTTCAAACATTTCTTTAGGGAAAAAAACATTTGTTTTTTTTTACTTTTAATATTTCTTTTTTTTTTATACACTACTGAAAACTTTATTTCATTCTTTTTTTTACATCTTTTTCATTAGTCCCCTCAAGGGATTTGAACCAGCGATCGTCAGATGGCTTGTTCAATAATACTGCAATACTAATGTATCGCAGTGCAGTGTCACTTTTACAGGCGTCTGTTAAGTGCTGCCAGAGGCACAGCTTAACAGGGATTACAGCTTAACAGAGGCAGAGTGAAGGCAGACCTGGAGGCATTTATTAGACCCCCGGGCTGCCATGACAACCATCGGCACCCGTGATCGCGTAGCTGGGGGACAATGGGCTGTCGGAGGAGGCTGCACTCCTCTTTCTAATGGCTTAGACACTGCGGTCACTATTAACCCTGGCATCCAAGTGGTTAAACGACCAGTAACAGCACGATTGCTGTTTCTGGCCGTTAGTGCAGGGTGTCAGCTGTAATACACAGCAGACACCCGCACGTAAACCCGCTCCATACCTCACCCCCCATACCAGAACGTACCAGCACGTCCTGGTGCATTACGGTGTTAATTTGCTAACACCAGACAACCATTTTAATGGGGGTTACACTTTTATTAAACTATGATCAACATAGTTCCTCCATTGGCTACAGGGAAATACTAAATATATATGCTAAAGCTGTATAATACATAGTCCGAATTTTCAACTCAATGGAAATCATGCTTTGCATTGGAAGATATTGAGATATTGGCCGATATTTACTAAAACTGATACATCTTATGCTAGTTTAAGGCCGGGTTCCCACTGATCGGATACGCTGAGTAAAAATGACGCAGCGTATCCGACCTGGAACGCACAGCACATTCCATCCGAAAAACTGTTCCATATCGTGGTTCGATTTTTCAGCCAGAAATTTCTGCTGTGGAAAGCAGCAGTAGAAAAATAAAACAACTTTCATACTTACCGCGGGCGTTGTCATGGTGACGCGCCCCTCCTTTACTGTCTGGTCTGGCCTCCCTGACTGCAGCTGTCACATGGGATGAAACGTCATCCCAGGAGGCCGGACTGGAGGAAGAACCAGGGACTTCTGGGTAAGTATGATTTCTTATTTTTTTCTGAGTTCCGATTTTTGCGGCAAAATCGCTGCGATTCTGCCACAAAAGTCGCAACACTTGGCTATCTGTAAATTCCGCACCGCAGGTCAATTTATTAACGTTTTCACTGCGTTTTCTTCTGCAGCGTGTGCATAAGATTTTTTACATTTCATTGACTTTGCTGCTACTGTAAATGCTGCGGAACCCGGCCTAAGTAAAGGAGATAATTGGAGTGATTTGGTACCAAATTTATTAAAAGTAGCACGCCTTTTAATAAATTTGACAGGAAGAGAATTGTGAAGAAAATCTAATTTCTTAAAGTTGTTGAGTGATGAGAAAAGCAATGATCGACTTTTTTTTGGCGTAGTTTACCTCTTCATCTGTATAATACAAGGTCCGAATGTGGTCCATGGTTTGTATCTGTGTGTAAATGAGATATCTACCGTCATATGATCTACTTCAGAGATTGTATGTAGCACTTACCTACAGCAGTAATCTATCAAGCTAAAGGTAAAGGGGCGACTTGCAGTTCCATCCATGTAGGGTGACTCTTGTGTGATGGTATTTAACATGGCAACTGTAGGGTATGGCAACACTGCAAGTTTTATATATGTAATGAGCTTTGGGAATAGGCATAGTGTGATCTTGTAACCAAGTAAAATACATTTACATTCTGCATAAATTAAGGCAGTGATCTATAGCTGGTATACCTAATGCCAGGTTGCTGCAATACTCATGAGAGAAGCCTTTGGGCCCCCTCAGGCACCAGGACCTGGACGTGACTACAAACTCTGTATCGGAAAAGGAAGGCAATGCGTAACACAAGGTGTGTGAACCAACGTGCCTACAACTCAACAGCCGCTAAATATTGCAGTTGCAATTTTTAGGCAGCCCTATAGTGTTCTGTGACTGTCCAATAGAAATCAAATGTGACTGTAACATTCACACGACTATTGGATCATTTACATTGCGTTGTACTGACATGGGACTGGAAAAGGAACGGGTAGTCTGGGTCTTACTGTCCCAATGAATTAAAAAATGAAACAAGGAAAAGGTGTTTCAATGGTAGAAGTTATGATCTACAAGATGCTATTACATGCCATCATCATCTCCCGCCTAGACTACTGTGGTCTCCCATTTTACACTCTTGTACCCCTCCAATCTACCCTTAACTCTGCTGCCAGATTAATCTAGCCCTCCTCTTGTTTCACCTCTGCCAATCCCTTCCCTGGCTTCCCATTGCCCAGTGAGTTGAGTTCAAAATATTAGCAATGACATACTAGGCTGTCCACAATGTGTCCCCTCCATACATCTCTGCCCTAATCCCCCGATACCTCCCCACACGTAATCTCCGGTCCTCACAAGACCATATTCTTTGCTCTCCCCTTATCTGCTCCTTATATCATCATCTCCAAGATTCTCCAATGCATGCCCCATACTCTGGAATGCTCTACCCCAACACATCAGACTCTTCTACCACCCAAACCTTCAAAAGCAACATGAAAACCCTGCTGCCGCTACTCTACCGGTTGACCAGCTTCTACCCTCAACTACTGTCTCCTTCCCTTGTAGATTGTGAGCCCTCGTGGGCAGGGTCCAGGCCTGGCACTGTATTTTTTTCAGGACAATTTAGCCAACAATCGCAGACAGCCAACAATTTTTACGGACAAATTGGAAAACCTTGATAAATAATACAGATTATAAGTTAAAAAAAATATATAGAACTTAGAATACTCATATGAAAACATTATCAGCATGTACTGTGACCTCTAAAATAATGTTAATTACAATCCAAAAAATCTGCACAAGCTGCACGGATGCATCAATGTTTTTTTTTTATGGACACCGGAAAAAAAGTCCGCTATTTTTATAGACTGTTCATGAATTCCAGGGTTGGAAACCCTGGCAGGATCCTCTCTCCTTCTGTACCAGTCTGTCTTTCAATAACCTGATGTTTACTGCACTGTAATTGTTTTTATTGTCTAATGTGTACAGTGCTCTGGAATTAATGGCGCTTAAAAAGAAATAATAATAATTATATTAAAGCAGATTATAAAGATTTTTTTTAGTAGGAATCACCAGATGGCAGCAGAGCGCAATCCTGTCGAATCTGGATCCTCTGGATAGACGGACCTTTCCAAAAAGTAGGAAATTAGGAAGATGAACTGTTAACTTGATATTCATATTACTGAATTGGGGATATTTGCACTTAGGATAACAGATTAAGAAAAATAGTAATGCGTAAACATAAAATGGTATAGAAAAGTGCTAGTAGTCACAGAGGGATCGCTTGATGAAAAGGGGGCGGTGGAGACATAGATGAAAGACAAGGGGAGTGTGGGAAGGACAAGGGATAGGAGGCAGTGCAAGAGGAGGGGAGATTGGGGTGCAGGAGGAGGGTCTGTGAACTTGAGAGCCCTAGACAAGAAACAGATGACAAGAGACAAAAGAGTTGGAGAATCTCCTGGATGTTGGATACATTGTGTCACCAGAGGACAGAGCAGATACCCAGATGTATTGCTCCAAGAGACAGGGACATAGCAAGAAATGATCCCTTCATTGTCCCCTACAAACATCACCCTAACAAAGAGCACAAGTACAAATAGAAGATCACAAAGGACAATAAACATTCCAGCACAGACACATAAGTCCACACATTCATTGTATTACACACATAGATGAGAACACTGCCTCCTGGACCTCTACAGTAGTATGCTGCCCCAAAGACTCCAATGATAAAATCACCAACCTCCAATCTAAAGATGGGGCTCCTGCTGATTCTCCTCTGCTCTGCCCTTCAAGAGGTCACCCCACTGATTTCAGGTCAGTATTCTCTCACTTTGGTAAAACCTATATTGACTGCTCCGGCAGAAAGTGTTTTTTCACAGTTTAGAGTGTCAGCTCTTCTGACAAGAATGATCAGGTATGGCATATCAATACTAACAGAAGCAAGAAACATGTTGTCAGGTCTAATGGAGTAGTGAGGAGTAAAAACAGATTATTATAAGAGTTATTGTAAGAGTAAGTGTTCAATAAAGGGTTAAGCATTAGCAGGGTCTCCTTGTACATAATAGCACTGCCCACACACTGCTAGGGACTGTGCTCACTTAACCCTATCAGCTATCGCCGCCTGCAGAAAACCACTGTTTGGTCTTGTTTGACAGTCCAATTGCTAAACTGTATGTAACAATAACAATTCTGTCCAGCAAAACGACAGGTCTGGCAATTACATTGTGTTATTCATTTGTGGTTGATGTTCTCTTATAAGTTATATGACCATCTAAAAAATAAATAAATATCAACATGAGACAAGATGTCTAATTTTTGTACAAAAATAGTTCCGACCATTGTAAAAGATCTGTATATGTGTAAACATAGTTCATCTGATGTGGTGCACATTGTGTGTAAACCCAGCTATGGACTATATGCCATTTACCAAGCGTATAAAGCGTTCCCAGCATTGATGTAACTACATGTTCTAGCCATGAACAAGGAAAACACTTCAGTCATTTCATACATTTGCTGTTACTCCTGTGAATTAATGGTCGATATAGAATACTGGGAGTTATACTTCCATAGTAGTCATAGAACTATAAATTGTTTCATGCATTTGCTGTTACTCCTGTGAACTAATGGTCGGTATAGTATGCTGGGAGTTATACTTCAACAGAAGTTGTCATCTTGTCATATTATATATACACTATATACTGTATACTGTTCTGCAGTTGTTGCATGAGTTTATGACACCTTGCTAGTCGTAATTCTGACTGAGTGTAAGGATAATGTCTTTGTGGTCCATGGTCTGCGTTGCATCATTTTGTTTGTGCAGAAAACCTGTAAATGTTATTATAAATGCCATAAATGTGTATACTGAAATACAATTTTATAGTGTTCCAGCTGACACGACTTCCCTTCTGCAGAAATTCTGCTAATGTATCATCTAAGGTTATGTATCCACATGCAGTGATATGTAGTTTAGTAGTCAGATGGTAGCAGCCTAATATCTGCTTATAAGGGGGAACCCCCCCCCCCCCGTTATTGACTGAAGCCAAAGCTTACATCCTTGCCATTGGACGACTACAGGTATGCTTCATGCAAACAATATATGGCATAGGCATCCATTGGTAACAGTGCCGGCACTCCTACTATACTATTCCCTGCAGGGGTGGATTAAGGGTACCATGGGCCCCCGCGCAGTTCACAAAGTGTGGCAACCCCCCCCCCCTCGAACTCTGAAGACGCTGTACTGTATATATTTGCAGATTTCAGTGGGATGTCTATTCACAATCCCGACACTTCGGTAACATTTCTGTGGTACTTACAGCAGAGCAATCGTAATCTCGCGAGATCACGCTGTAAATGACAGGTTACAGCGAGATAACGCTTTGATCTGCTGTAAGTACCACAGAAACGTTAGCGAAGTGTCGGGATTGTCAATAGACATCCCGTCCTGGCTGGAAGAAATGTCTATTCACTGTCTAAACACTTCAGTAACGTTAATGTGTCAGTATAAGACAGCACATACTGATCTAGCAGGATCCTTATGCACTGACTAAATGAATGGAAAGGTGTATGACGCTGATTGGTCATTGATTGGTCAGCGCCATACACTTCTCTGTACAACGCCCACTTGGTCTAAAGTAAAAACACGCCCAGTTGGGCATTAAGAAAGTAATTAGCATAAAGCTAAAAGCGCTAATAACGTGGTAAAAATAGATTGTTTTTCTAAATAAAAAGCACTGCTGTCACCTACATTATAGCGCCCATCTCCTTATGTAGGAGATAGGGCACTTATAATGTGGTGACAGAGCTTCTTTAAGGTAAAAGTAGATTTAACATCTAATTTTACCTTAAGATAAGGTAAATATATACAGCCCCAGAACCAAGCTCAGTACAAATATACAGTGCCAGAACCAAGCTCAGTACATAAATATACAGCCCCAGAATCAAGCTCAGTACATATATACAGCACCAGAACAAAGCTCAGTACACATATACAGCACCAGAACCAAGCTCAGTACATATATACGGCACCAGAACAAATCTCAGCACATATATACAGCCCCAGAACCAAGCTCATTACATATATACAATGCCAGAACCAAGCTCAGTACAAAATACAGCACCAGAACCAAGCTCAGTACATATATACAACACCAGCACAAATACAGCACAGTACAGAGATCATTTACAAATTCTGTTTAACCCCTGCATGAGTTTGTACGACATAAAACTACAGCTCCCAGTATAGCCTGAACAATGGTTAGGATATGCTGGGAGATGCTGTTTCACAAAAAAAGAATGCTACCATTCGTCATCTCGCTGCAGGTCATACAGTGACTACAGTACTGATCAGTCACAGGGAGAATAAACATTTACATTGAGTGACTCACAGGTGACGTCTCAGATTATTTTTTTGTTCTTTTTCTCCTTTCTTCTCCATCCGGTCCAGACCTCTATGATGACTTCTCCCGGCCACAGCCCATTTCTGCAGAGTTTGCTGCTCATCTGTCTTTGGCTCCTCAATTTTCCAACATTTCCGCACCAATAAACGAAGATAAAATTCTCATGGTGCCACGCACTACGCCCCTAAGTATAATAGTATCACACACTGCGCTCCTGAATACAATAGTACTATACACTGTGCCCCTGAATATAATAGCACCATACTCTGTCCCCATGAATTTAATTGTGTCAAACACTGTAAAGTAAAACACCACACACACACACACACACACACACACACACACACACACACACACTCACTCACTCACTCACAATGCCCCCTGTATTTAGCGCCGGTCACAATGCCCCCTGTAGATAGCATCAATCCCAATGCCCCCTGTAGATAATGACCCCTGTAGATAGCGCCAGTCACAATGCATTCTGTAGATAGCGCCAGTCACACTGACCGCTGTAGATAGCGCCAGTCACACTGGTCCTGGTAGATAGCAGCAGTTACAATTCCCCCTGTAGATAGCGCCAGTCACAATGTACTCTGTAGATAGCACCAGTCACAATGCCCCCTGTAGATAGCACCAGTCACAATGCCCCCTCTAGATAGCGGCAGTTACAATTCCCCCTGTAGATAACGCTAGACACAATGCCTCCTGTAGATAGCGCCAGTCACAATGCCCCCTGTAGATAGCACCAGTCACAATGCCCTCTGTAGATAATGCACCCTGTATGTAGCACCAGTCACAATGCCCCCTGTAGATAGAGCCAGTCACAATGCCCCCTGTTGATGGTGCCAGTCAGATTCGCCTTGTCATGGCAGGTGGGCTCACACAATTTCATCAAAATGTGCGCTAAGAACCTCACTATTGTAACCTTAGTAATGCATATTTTTTTGTGTATTAATTAGTCTTGGCGTTCGTAGAGTGCTTTTGAAATGTTTTTTTCTTCTTTACAAGTCACAATGCCCCCTAGAGAAAACGCCAGTCACAATGCCCTCTGTAGATAATGCCCCCTGTAGATAGCACCAGTCACAATGCCACCTGTAGATAGTGCCAGTCACAATGCCCCCTGTAGATAGCGCCAGTCACAATGCCCTCTGTAGATAATGCCCCCTGTCGATAGGGCTGTCACAATGCCCCCTGTAGATAGCGCCAGTCGCAATGCCCCCTGTAGATAGCGCCAGTCACAATGCCCTCTGTAGATAATGCCCCCTGTAGATAGCACCAGTCACAATGCCCCCTGTACATATTGCCCAGTGTAGATAGCGCCCCCTGTAGATATTGCCCCCTGTAGATATTGCACCCTGTAGATAGCGCCCCCTGTAGATATTGCCCCCAACGCTGCCCACTAAACAAAAAAAAAATTCTTACCTGTCCCCGTTCCCACGCCGTTCTCCAGCGCTGAAGGACTGGTCAGAGTCTAGGCGGCGTCATCCAGCGTAACAGCGCAGTCGGCGTGATGACGTAATCACACCGACTGCGTTATTAGTAAAGCGCCGAATGGGAGGGAAGGAACGGATAGTTCCCTGTCTCGCCAACACTAAAGTAACGAATTGTATCCGCGTCTTAAGGAATTTTCCAAGTCCTGGTGCAACTTTCAAGTTTTACTTTTTGAGATACAGCTGCTTTGTATTCTCTATACAGAGCAGCTGTATCTTTCACTAAGACCTGAATCCGTCAGGTCCGCAGGATTGACGGGTTCAGTGTCAACGGGTCCTGCGTGTCTCTGACACGCAGGATACACCTGTAATCTATCACATCTAAGTTATGAACGTAGATATGATGGATAACAGGTGGATCCTGCATGTCAGAGACACGCAGGACCCACTTTCACTGAACCCTTTAGTCCCGTGGACCTGACGGGTACAGGATTCAGCATACGATACAGCTGCTCTGTATACAGGATACAAAGCAGCTGTATCTCAAAAAGTAGAAATAATTTTTAATAAAAACGAACTTGAAGGTTGAACAATACACAATGACTGACCTTTTTATGTTGGTTTAAAAAAAAAAAAAAAATCACTTTCAAAGGTATGGTTTACATAGCAGTGTCCAAAACATGCAGAACGAAATTTCAGACAATAAATTCTTTAGACTAATAGAGTGGGCTTATTAGAAAAAAAGATGTTCATTTTGAGTCTCAGAACAGTACATGTCAGATCTTTTAGTGATCATAAAACTATAGGTTCTAATAAAATAACACATGACTATTACCAAACGCGTTCCAATACATAGAAAATGATCTGCGAATATAAGACCAGTTGTCCTCTTCTATCAAATTGGTAAAATGTCTACGTTTCTGGGTTACCCGGGTTGGTTTTTAACCTGGCTAACAATCAATATAAGTAATCTAGCCAATGTCCCAGTTACTCCAGAATTGTGACGTTCAAGCAGCTTGTTTTGCACTATGCCTGAAGAATGAAGCAGTGCAGAGTTATGCAGCTTTCAGATGACCATAAGGCTACGTTCAGACATGGCTGAATTGCTGTTGAATACTGCTGTGGACAGTCCGCAGTGGAATTCTGCAGCAGCCGTTTTTGACATTTGTTTCTATACATTTTTAGGAAACTTAGTTTAGACGTTGCAGAAAATAACTGTGCGGAATTTAGGCTGCGGTGCAGAATTTTCCCTCCGCAGCATGCACTGTCTGTTGCGGAGAAGAAGCAGAATTTCACTGCAGATTTTAGCCTTTGCAATGCAAAAACTGAAATCTGTGGCAAGTCCGCTGTGATATATGCAACGTCTGAATTACCTGTCAAATATGCAAATGTTGGTGCAGATTAGTTGTGTAATTGCCCCGAATCTGCACCAACATTTGCAGCGGAAAAATTCTGCCACGTGTGAACGTGGACTAATGTGGGTGCGTATTACCATCTGAATTACTGCTGCAACACCTAGACCAGGGATGATGGGGTCTGTTCAGTAAAGATTACATGGTGCTCATTGAAATTAATTATAATGCTAAAAATGTATATAAAAAGGAAATTTTTTGTTTTTTATAGACCCATGTTTGTGCAAGTTTTTGCCTTTGTGTCATTTTGCACTATAAAAGCTCACAATTGCTAATTAACTTAAAGGGGCTTTCCAGTCATAAGAAATTGATGGCCTATCCTGAGGATAGACCATTAATATCTGATCGGTGGGGGTTCGACTCCCGGCACCCCCTGTCCTGTCACTGCTCATACTGTGAATTGCTGAAACACTTGTAGAGGCGGTTTACAGTATTACAGCCTTCTCCCATTCACTTGAATGGGAGCAGGATGTAATACTATGAACTGCCTACAAGTGTGTTAGTGATTCACAGTACCAGTAGATAAGGAAGGAGGGGGAAACAGCATTAGTATGATCGCCGAGGCCTCTTCAAAACAGATGATCGGCGGGGGTGACGGGAGTCGGACCCCGACTGATCAAATATTGATGGCCTATCCTCAGAAATATAGGAAAATTAGGAGCATAAATATCACACAGTGACGGGACATCTGTGTTTATGCACAGATGGCAGCAGTACTCTAGGGCAAAAAAGCTTATTTTTGCAGCAACTCTCTGCTCTGACTAAGGCCTCATTTACACGAACGTATTATACGCGCGTGCGACGCGCGTGCTTTGCACGCATGTCGTACGCACCTATATTAGTCAATGGGGCTGTTTAGACGATGCGTGAATTGCGCTCATTGCGTGTGCGCAGAAAAAAACTCACGACATGTTCTATAATCGTGCGTTTTTCGCGCACTCACGCACCCATTGAAGTCAATGGGTGCGTGAAAACCACGCATGCCGCACGGAAGCACTTCCGTGCGAACTGCGTGATTCGCGCAAGAGCTGTCAAACTCCTGAATGTAAACAGAAAAGCACCACGTGCTTTTCTGTTTACAAACATCCAAACGGAGTGTCAAATTCGAGATGAGCGCCCCGAACTTCACCGGGTTCGGCCAAACTCGTTTTGACCGAAACCGGTAAAAAATGTTCGGGTACGCGACGTCAGGAGACAGTCACTGTCCACGGTGCTGAAAGCGTTAAACTGGTTCAGCACCATGGACAGTGACTTCCGCTCCGAAAATCCATGAACCTGTAAAAAAAAAAAGACGTTCTGACTTACCGATAACTCCGGTCCGACCTCCCGGGATGACAGTTCAGTCAAAGTGACAGCTGCAGCCAATCACAGGCCAAGCACAGGCTGCAGCCAATCACAGGCTGCAGCGGTCTCATGGACTGCGGCGTCATCCTGGGAGGTGGGGCCGGATGACAAGAGAGGGACGCGTCACCAAGGCAACGGCCGGGAGCCCGGACTGGGGGAAGCAGGAAGTTCTTGGTAAGTATGAAAGTCTTTTTTTATTCACAGGTTGGTGTATATTGTGTTCGGCATTCACTGTCGAGGGTGCTGAAATAGTTACTGCCGATCAGTTAACTCTTTCAGCACCTTGGACAGTGACCGGCGTCGACTAGCCTCATCAATATGATGGCGGCTGCGCGAAAATCACGCAGCCGCGCATCATACACGGATGACACACGGAGCTGCCAAGTGCCTTTTGCGCGCGCAAAACGCAGCGTTTTTTGCGCGCGCAAAACGCACACGCTCGTGTAAATGAGGCCTAATAGATTCTAATCAATTATATAATATCTTTGGCAGGCAGCACACATGTTTTCGTCAAATCATTATTATCAACATTATTGTTTTATGTCCACATGACATATTTTTCGATTTTTGTCCTTCCATGTTATATTCAGTAGTACATTGCCATTTGAAATACTCTCTAGAATATCTCTCTTATTAAAATGTTTCTATAGTTTCAGTTTTAGCATTAAAACTGAAGAAACATATAATATAATATAATGTATAATATAATATAATGTATTTGCAAATATGGTCCCTAAATCAAGATCTCAGCTAGAAGCACCAAATTTGCGAATACCATATTTATAAATTGCAATGGCAATACAGTGTCAACTAGCACTGCCAAGAACATTAGACATACTGCTGTTCATGCTGTTAACAGATCTTATAATTGTAATATGATGTTCCCAGTAGAAGTAAATTTTAGGCCATCTGATAATACATTTTCATTTTAAAATTATGGAAGCTGCAAGTACATAGTGACATCAAATAGAGTTTACTATTATTTGTACATATATAATATCTTTCTAAAACTGGGCTCCTTGTTTTCCCATCTACTAACCTCCCTAAATCTGATGTCTCCATCTCAGTGTGTGGCACTACCATAACTCCTAGGCAGCACGTGCATTGTCTTGGGGTTATTTTTGACTCAGATCTTTTCTATACTTCACACATCCAATCACTTACACGCTCCTGTCACTTTCACCTCAGAAACATCTCCAGAATCTACCCTTTTCTTACTGTGGAAACAGATAAAACTCTCATTGTCGCTCTAATTCATTCTCTTCTTGACTACTGTAACTCATTACTAATTGGTCTTCCCCTCTCTAAACTCTCCCCTCTCCAATCTATCCTGAATGCGGCAGCCAGGCACATCTTTCTGATCAACAGCTACACCAACGCCTCTACCCTGTGCCAGTCACTGCACTGGTTGCCCATCCCCTTCAGAATTTAATTCAAACTTATTACGCTCACCAACAAAGCTCTCCACAGTGCTGCACCTCCTTACATCTCCTCCCTCATCTCTGTCTACCACCCTACTCGGGCTCTACGTTCTGCCAACAACCTTAGATTAACATCCACCATAATCTGAACCTCCCACTCCCGTCTCCAAGCTATTTCTCTGCTGCACCAGTCATCTAGAATGCGCTACCCCAGACAATAAGATTAATTCCCAACATTCACAGTGCTGAAAACACATCTCTTTAGACAGGCCTATAACATTCCCTAATCTGACTACTTTCCCTGGGCCCCTTTACATTAGACATGAGGACTTGACCCCTTCGTTCAGCAGTCTCCCCCACACTCCTTGCACCCTAATGCACTTCATGTCTGTCATATACAGACACTGGCTGGTGACCGGCTCATGCAGCTTTATGTACTACCCCATATGTATAAAAGATTGCTGGACTCCTTATTTCCTCATAGATTGTAAGCTCTTGCGAGCAGGGTCTTCACTCTTCTTGTTTGAATTGTAAATTAGTTTTGTCAGTATGTAATGTCTGATATTGTCTGTACAATGTACCCCCTGAATTATAAAGTGCTGCGGAATATGTTGGCGCTATATAAATAAAAATTATTATTATCTAATAAAAAGATCCCTTATGTATGAAGGATCCATAATACCTAAGACTAGTCAAGGGCAAGTTAGACATGCACAGCAGTTATGTGTAATCCATTTCCCTTGTTTGTTATTGCTTTTTCTTAATAGTCCACACGTGGGTCATAGATGTATACCGTCAGCTGGTTCTCCTCCGTCCAGCTGTGAGGCAGCTGTACATGGGACTTGGACTGTTGCGGACACTGGAGTGCTTATTAGTGCTAGAGGGGGAAGGGACGACTGAACATCGCAGTCCGGCAGGTTCCCAGAGATGGGAATACAGACTACAAAGGGCTGCAGACGACTTTTTGTTTTTTTACAGAGCTCTTGGGAAAAATGGTAAAAAAAACTAGCATGGTATTTATTACGGAAAAACGGTGTAGTTAATAATATGTGAATAACAGCGGCTGTGAATCCTAGCCTAGATCACTACAGACACAGGACGGACATTACATAAAGTGAGGAAGCCCTAGTAATCTCCTCCTGTCATGAGTCATAGAAAATAGTTTTCGGCAATCCCGGTGAAAACACAGAAACAACTTCTTATTGCCAAGATTAATAAATAGTGCCTTCTGAAGTTACTACTCTATGCAAGTAGAGACCAGGCATAAGTTAACACAGTGCCCTGCGGAGGGTAGACTGGGGTAGCAGTGCGACTATTGTTTCTTGAGGACTTTATATTTTGAAGGTGAGATAATCACTAATAAGATGGCAAAACATTTATTGGTAAAATGAAGCAGACTTGGAAGAAAAAAGATGCTCCTCTATACGGGCGCTCAGGTGTGATATAGGATGGTAATTCCACAAAATCGTCAGAGTTTAAAACAACGATTTTATTCGATAAACTGTTTAAAACAATAAATAGACAGTGCTGCAACGCGTTTTGACCACGCACTGTGGTCTTCGTCAGGCATATCATAAAATGATTGGTAAAATGAGAAACTGTATAAATATGGTGGAAGTGGGATTTTTGGGTTTACCGTAGTTACACCTGTATTTTCATCTTGTTGAGTAGAGTAAAGGTCCATTTACATGGGTAGATTTCTTCCCATAATGAGCGCCGAACGCCAAACAAGTCCCTTTTACATAGGCTGATGCAAACTGTATGGTGACAAATAATCGTTATTATGATTGTTCAGTTCCCAGACAGTTTGCATATTGTCGGCAAATCCCCTATTTACACCGGGAAATGTGCTGCAACAATGATATTTTAGGCTGCATAACAGATGCGATCAGCCAACAAATATCATAGGCAGGGCAACTGATTTTATGCACAGATGCCAGCGGTACTCTAGGGAAAGAGCCTCTCTTTGCAGCAACTCTCTGCTCTGACTAATAGAGGGTTCTAATCAGGGTTAGCACTTTCTCGTTAGTCGGCTGATCCTTCTTACGAATGCTTGTTTAATGGGCCTTAAAGGGTAACTAAACTTTCAAAAAACTTTTGACATGACATACTAACTTGTCAGACGTTTTGATCGGAGGGGGTCCAAGCACTGATACCCCCCAATCCCTAAAATGTAGCTGCAGAAGTGCTCGATTGAGCGCTGTGCCGCTTCGTTTCTGTTCGGCTTTCCTCGGAAAGCCGTGCAAGCGGTGTATGGTCTCATAGACTTTCTATTGAGCTCGTACACCACTTGCTCGGCTTTCCGAGGAAAGCCGATCAGAAACAAAGTGGTTCAGCGCTCACCCGAGCCCTTCTACTGCTTCATTTTAGCGATCGGTGGGAGTCTCAGTGCTCGGACCTCCCACCAATCAAAACTTTTGACTTGTCATTATGGCATGTAAATTTTTTTTTAAACTTTAGTTACCCTTTAAGGCAGGGGCATAGCTAAAGGCTCAGACATAGTCTATCAGCAGGATGCTGCACCTCCATATTTCCATTTGGATGTTCACCGATACCTCTACTGGAACGTTGGATTGGCCGCGCCAGAAACAACGATTCACCAATGTTGCGCTGACCTCCACTAACACCATGCAACTTCTTTCTGTGGGGCTAAGGAGTGTATCTGTGCGCCCCCAGCCAGAGACAACGCATCACTGAAACAGTGGTGTCCATATCTGAGGATATGCTGGCACGCCTCTGGACAGAACTGGACTACCGCCTATACATCTGCCGTGTCACCATTGAAAATCACCTTGAACATTTGTAGTGTATAGATAAAACTTCCAGAGATAGTGTGTCCTTTCATGTTAATAAATTTGTGTTATGTTCTCTCGGTTATGAATACCGAGGCTATAATTTTCTCCATACTTTTTCAATCACCCTGTGTATATATATTGTGAGACAGTGACAGGTAAAGTCATTGAGGGAAGGTACATTTCCCCTAGAATCCTGTCATATGTATCCTAGGCTCCAGGGAATGAGTATTTTTTGCAATAGAAAGCTTTATCTTTCCAATCTCGGCTTAAGAAAAAGCCGGAAAAAGGGCCTGGAGTTGGATTGGGGAAGAGCAGGGCGGGTTCCCCAATCCCTAGTCCATCTCTGTTTGTAGGACAAGGCTGCTGCTCAATTAGCTGCACCTGCAGCCTGTGTATAAAAAGGTGCAGACACAGTGTGTGTCAGTCTCACCCCTGACTCAGACCGGAGACTACTAAGTCTGGAGTAGCCTGTATTCTATGTGAGTAAAGTCCTGTGTTACTTTGTGTCCAGTGCCTGGTAGGAAGGCACTTGGTATAGTTAGATAATATCTTGTTTAGTTAGTGCTCAGACGAGCAGGATTTATTTTGTATTTTGCCTTGTACAAGAGGCTGTTTCTTTGACAAGAATAAAACACAGGCAAAGCCCTGTTATGAACTTTAATGCACGGTGTCCCTGTCTCTGGCTACTAAGAAACTGCTGTACCAACCTCTCCTGATGCTAAACCCTCACATATGGTGGCCGATGCGGGCACGGTCTTAAAGAGACATACACCTATTTAAAAGGACTTTTGCTGCTCCAAGCGGAAAATCGTTGCTAGGGGCAACAACACAATTTTTTTTTCTCCCCGAGAGTGCTTGGAAGTGTTTGTCTTGGGTGAAGGCGGCAACAGGGCTAGAAAAAGAGACTGTTAAAATGGATGAAATACTTAAACAGCTGATTCAGGCTAATATCAACCAGGGGAAGATAAGCACAGGTTTGCAAGAAGCCAGCGCGACTCAGCGAATGGTGCATGAGGAAGCCATGCGTGCACAGGCTGAAACCAATACTCTGCTGGGTGAAGCCCACAGACTGGCCTTAAAAGAACAGCAGCAAATTAATCGCCATTTGCAAGACCAAATTCAGGCCTCAGTGGAGAGGTCAGCGGGGCCTCATGGTTTGCGCCAAACCACTCGTGCAGCGGTATAGACATCTCTGCAGAAGATGACACCCACCGATGACGTTGAGGCCTATCTCATGGTGTTTGAGCGAGTGGCAGAACGAGAGAAGTTATCTTCAGATCAGTGGGCAGCAGTGGTGGCACCTTTCCTAACCGGAGAGCCGCAAAAGGCGTACTTTGATCTCAATGAGCAGGATGCCAAGGATTACTCCAAGCTGAAGGGTGAGATCCTTGCCCGTCTGGGTGTTAATATGAATGTGCGTGCTCGACGGGTGCACAACTGGACTTTCGTGGAACACCTACCTGCGCGATCACAAATGTATGATCTTGTCCATCTTGCAAGGAAATGGCTACAGCCAGAGTAATCAACCCCTGCGCAGATCGTGGAGAGAGTGGTGCTTGACAAATACATCCGCTCCTTACCACCGAAGGTTCAGCGTTGGGTCGGTCAAGGAGATCCTACAGATGCGGAACAGCTGGTGGACCTGATTGAAAGGTACAGAGCTACTCAGGATCTACTCCAAGAAGTACCGCCTGGATGTTCTAACCCCAGGAACAGCAAATCGTGCGGAGCACCCGGTAAGACTGTTCCATTTACTAGAGGGGTGAGAAATGTCTTTAAGGGAGGTGGCTCAGAAGGGGAGCAGACGGAGGGAAGAAATCCCAGAGAGACACTGAAGGCCAGACCAGAGTCTCAAGTTGGGGACCGGGGCCGCATACAGTGCTGGCGGTGTTATGGACCTGGGCATATTGCTGCCAATTGTCCCCTGACTACTGAGCCAATGGAGTGTGATGCAGCAAGGCGAATATCCTTATTTGCACGTCCTGTTTGTTCTGCTGAGACGGTTTACGAGACTGAACAACAAATGTGTGTCGTAAAAGTGGAAGGGTGTACTGTGAGTGCCTTGCTGGATTCTGGGAGTCTGGTTACCCTGGTGCATGCCAGCCTGATAGACCCTGGAACATTCTGCGGACATAGTATAGGGGTCCTGTGCATTCATGGGGACACTAAAGAATACCCCACCGCTTTGGTCACTCTAGAGACTTCCTGTGGAACCGCTTGCCATGAAGTGGGTGTGGTCAAGTCCCTGATGCACAGTGTGATCCTGGGGAGAGACTTCCCAGTGTTCTGGGACTTGTGGAGGAAGAAAGATGTAACCTCCACTGTAAATGTTAATGATGGTATTAATGTGTGCGCTGTGATTAGCCCAGAACCCTTTAACGAGGATGCTGAGATGCCAGCAGTAGGGGTGACCACTGAGCCTGATAAATTTCCTCTGGCTGTTTTTGCTGGTGAAACAGATGAGCAGGAGAAAATTTCTGAGATACCAGAGTTAAATGTATCACGTAACAATTTTGGGACCGCTCAACTTAGCGATCCCACATGGTAAAAGCCAGGGAAAATACTAAGGTATTAAATGGAGTGCCGCAACATCCAGGGGCTGATAAGGTGTTTCCACACATGGCGGTTAACCAGGATTTGCTGTATCGGATAGATAACGTACGTGGGGAGGTTTTTGAACAGCTGGTGATACCCCAACCGTATCGTAGAACGGTGTTGGACCTGGCTCATAAACACGTGCTGGGTGGACATTTAGGTTGCGAAAAGATCAGAGAGCGTATCTTACAACGATTCTTCTGGCCGGGGGTATATACGGAAGTTCAGAGGTATTGCGAGTCCTGCCCGGAGTGTCAGATAACGGCTCCTATGCCACATTTTAGGAGTCCGCTGGTGCCTTTGCCTATCATTGGGATCCCTTTTGAAAGAATTGCCATGGATCTGGTCGGCCCTTTAGTCAAATCCTCTAGAGGACATCAATATATCCTAGTGG
The DNA here is from genome assembly GCF_050947455.1 of Rhinoderma darwinii. NCBI lineage: Eukaryota > Metazoa > Chordata > Amphibia > Anura > Rhinodermatidae > Rhinoderma > Rhinoderma darwinii. The sequence goes on from NC_134689.1 coordinate 335,142,586, forward strand.
TGTTGGACTATGCCACACGCTACCCTGAGGCAGTCCCTTTGCGAAATTCCTCTTCAAAAGCCATTGCAAGAGAGTTGTTTTACATGTTTTCCCGTACTGGTTTACCTAAGGAAATCCTTACCGATCAGCGAACTCCCTTTATGTCCAAAATCACCAAGGAATTATGTAAACTGCTGAAAATTAAACACCTGCGTACCTCTATATATCACCCTCAAACTGATAGTCTTGTCGAAAGATTCAATAAGACATTAAAAGGCATGTTGAGGAAGGTGGTTAGTAAGGATGGGAAGGATTGGGACTGTCTTCTGCCCTATTTGATGTTCGCTGTACGTGAAGTTCCTCAATCATCCACAGGGTTTTCTCCTTTTGAACTTGTATACGGCAGACAACCCCGTGGTCTCCTGGACATAGCCAAGGAAACCTGGGAGCAAGAGTCCACACCTTATAGGAGTGTAATTGAGCATGTCACGTTGATGCAAGACCGAATCGCTGCGGTCATGCCGATAGTTAAGGAACACTTGGAGCAAGCTCAGGATGCTCAGAGCAGGGTGTATAACCGAACTGCTAAAGTTAGAAATTTTAACTCTGGTGATCGAGTGTTGGTCTTAGTTCCAACCGTAGAAAGCAAATTTCTTGCTAGATGGCAAGGGCCGTATGAGATAATTGAAAAGGTGGGGGATGTAAATTATAAAGTTTACCAACCAGGTAAAAGGAAGACAGTGCAGTTATACCATGTAAACTTAATTAAGCCATGGAAAGAAAGAGAGACCCTCGTGGCAGTAAGTACCCCCTATAGTCTTAACCCAGATGTGTATGTGTCAGAATCCCTCGCAAAGCCACAGAAACAGGAGACAAAAGAGTTTGTGCAGAGAACACAGACGTGTTTTCAGAACTGCCAGGACAGACTAGTATAATAAAACATGACATTGTGACCGAGCCTCAGGTTCGGGTCCACTTGAAACCCTACAGAGTCCCTGAAGCTCGTAGACAAGCCATATCTGAGGAGGTCAAGAAAATGCTAGACCTTGGGATTATTGAAGAGTCAAAAAGTGAATGGTCAAGTCCCATAGTATTGATTCCGAAACCAGATGGGTCATTACGTTTCTGTAACGACTTCCGCAAGTTAAATGAGATGTCAAAGTTTGACGCATACCCAATGCCAAGAGTTGACGAGTTAATAGAGAGACTGGGCCATTCAAGGTATTTTTCAACACTTGATTTAACCAAAGGCTATTGGCAAGTACCCCTCACGGAGGGTGCCAAAGAGAAAACTGCGTTCATCACCCCGGATGGTCTGTTTCAATATATTTGTTTACCATTTGGGCTACATGGGGCTCCAGCGACCTTTCAAAGGTTAATGGACATAGTCCTCAAACCCCATCGTCGGTATGCTTCGGCATATCTGGACGACATTATAATCTTTAGTGATGACTGGGAAAGCCACTTACCAAAAGTACAAGCAGTACTAAACTCCCTCAGAGCCGCGGGGTTAACAGCAAAACCAAAGAAATGTTCCTTAGGCTTGGAGGAAGCACGGTATCTGGGGTACATAATTGGGAGAGGGGTGATAAAGCCACAGGTCAACAAAGTTGAGGCTATCCAAAACTGGCCCCAGCCCCCAACCAAAAAGCAGGTCAGAGCTTTTCTAGGAATTGTAGGTTATTACCGCAGGTTCATTTCAAACTTTGCCAGAACAGCAGCGCCCCTGACGGATCTTACCAAGGGAAGTAAGTCTGCCATGGTCAAGTGGGACACGAAGGCTGAAAGCACCTTTCAAGAGTTGAAACTGGCCCTGTGTAACCAACCAGTCTTAGTCACTCCTGACTTCAAAAAGGAGTTTGTTGTCCAAACTGATGCTTCTGATGTGGGGCTCGGAGCAGTTCTGTCACAAGAGGTGGGTGGTGAGGGGAACATCCTGTGACCTATTTGAGCAGAAAACTTACCCCGGCTGAGAAAAACTATAGCATAGTTGAACGGGAGTGCTTGGCAATTAAGTGGGCACTTGAGTCCCTGAGATATTATTTATTGGGTCGTCGGTTTAGGTTGGTTACAGACCACTCTCCTCTTACGTGGATGTGTCAAGCTAAAGAGAGAAATTCAAGTGTTACACGGTGGTTTCTTACTTTGCAGAACTTCAAATATACTGTGGAACACAGAGCAGGAAAACTGCAGGGCAATGCTGACGCTTTGTCTAGGACACACTGCCTTGTAGCTAAATGTGTCCGATCCCACGGGCTCGAACAGAGGAAGAGAGTATGTGAGACAGTGACAGGTAAAGTCATTGAGGGAAAGTACATTTCCCCTAGAATCCTGTCATATGTATCCTAGGCTCCAGGGAATGAGTATTTTTTGCAATAGAAAGCTCTAGCTTTCCAATCTCGGCTTAAGAAAAAGCCAGAAAAAGGGCCTGGAGTTGGATTGGGGAAGAGCAGGGCGGGTTCCCCAATCCCTAGTCCATCTCTGTTTGTAGAACAAGGCTGCTGCTCAATTAGCTGCACCTGCAGCCTGTGTGTAAAAAGGTGCAGACACAGTGTGTGTCAGTCTCACCCCTGACTCAGACCGGAGACTACTAAGTCTGGAGTAGCCTGTGTTCTATGTGAGTAAAGTCCTGTGTTACTTTGTGTCCAGTGCCTGGTAGGAAGGCACTTGGTATAGTTAGATAATATCTTGTTTAGTTAGTGCTCAGACGAGCAGCATTTATTTTGTATTTTGGCTTGTTGTACAAGAGGCTGTTTCTTTGACAAGAATAAAACACAGGCAAAGCCCTGTTATGAACTTTAATGCACGGTGTCCCTGTCTCTGGCTACTAAGAAACCGCTGTACCAACCTCTCCTGATGCTAAACCCTCACAATATATATATATATATATATATATATATATATATATATATATATATATATATATGTATATGTATATTTATATATACAAGAAAATGTATATATATATAATAAATATGTATTACTGCTGAATCTACTATACAGCCGACATGCTCAACTTATGGAGAAGGCCCACCTGTGAGCCTGCTCCATGCTTCCCTCCCTGGCCTGTAATTATACGCCAGATGTCGGGAAGGGGTTAAACGATTCTCATGCACTCAACCGAGAGACGACTACTCACCCTTATTTTGCTTGGCTAATGGCTAATCCTTCAGAGTTTCCTGTCTTTTACTTCTTGGAATATTTATCAATAGCTGAAAAACAAGGGATAATATAGCATTATTTTCCGGGTGTCTACAGTGAGAGCCAAATGGTATTGATAGCATTAAAAGCATGATTTATAGAAAGTACATGCAAAGTCATTACAAAACAAATCGATACATTGACCACCTATGGTAATAAAGATAATCTGGCTTACAGTGAAAATATATAGCAACTCAATACTTTCCTCTACCCATGTCACACGGTCTTCTCATAACACAAAGGGCAAGAGACATTACATAGAAATTGGTTATTAGTATAATGACCAACTTATTATTATTTTGTCTTCTCAGATATTCCTCTCAGCTTTTCTCTGGATGCAGATATTGTGCATCCTTTCCGAATAGATGAACATGGTAGTTTCCTAACCTATGATCTAACTCCCCGCAATCTACAGAAGAGGGGACTTTCTTCAAGCACTGGTTCCTCTACCTACTATGAGATTAAGTACAAGGGAGTTGAGTTGACCTTCAACCTTAGTCAGAACCACCAGCTGCTGGCCCCTGGCTTTCTGAGTGAGTGGCGTAATGGAGGCATCCGGGAGTCAAGAATTGTCAGTCGTCCATCTAGCTCGTGCTATATGCAGGGTGAGGTACAGACCCACCACCATCATGTTGGAAATGCCGCTATCAGTATCTGCAGTGGACTGGTAAGTGGAGAACCATTGCATTCATTTCTATATGATGTCACTGAGGCATTTTTTCTTTTTCCACAAAAAATTTGTATATATTAGCAGAATGTAAAGTTGTGGTAACAGTGTTATCGGCTGGGTTACATAGATACTTAGTTGCATAGTTAGTATGATTGAAAAAAGACATTTGTCCATCAGGTTCACAACGTTCATTTCGGTTGCGTTTTTAATGTGTTTATTTTTTGTTTTCGTTAATGAGCTCCAATTGAGAAACATGGGAGTTTATCTACCAAAACAAAAAAAAATAAGCTAAAAACGTACTTTAAAAAATGCACAGTGTGAATCCTGCCTTATATAGCATCTCATTGTTAATTATATTCCATAGTAATCGGATTTGGTGTGTCTGATGGGGGTTGCCCAGGTGTGCAGAGTCTGACGTGTAAGGGATGTCTGATCCCAGGTGTGCAAGGTCAGACAAAGTGTTTGAGGGCTGTCTAATATGCCAGGTGTTCTCGGCCTGACACATTTAAACATCTGTTTGTGTTGTCTCATCACTGATCAGAGGTAGAAATCCATATGTGCCCCCCAGGTTAGAGATGTTTACTTATATTACCTTTAAATACCACAATGACCAGAAAAATATTTCATCTGTCACTTATCCATATGTTTTTTTTAAATCTTATAATTTTCCATAAGAGAGGTGTCTTCCAGCTGGAACAGGAGGATTTTCTGATAGAACCAGTAGCAACAGAAGAGCCCTCTTTGGAACAAGGAATGCCTCATCGGATCTACCGGCGTCATTTGGTTGATGGACAGGAGTCGGGGTACAGCAGCTGCGGTGTTAGGGGTAAGATTACTTTCAATCTCGTCACTTTTGGTCCAAACTGTTCATGTACAATTAATATACATAGTTACATAGGAAAAAGGGATGCAGTGCGAGATCCATCAAATGACATATATCATCAATGGCATGGTGGTACATGTTTCTGGTAAAACCACCGACACCCGGATGGAAAGTCGACAGAACCATAAAAGAACCCATTAAAGTATATGGTTCTGTTGAGTGCCAATGGTGTTCTTTGAACAACGGAACCAGCGCTTCCAGTATTTTCATTGTTCTGTTCCTCTGACGGAGTAGAACAATGGAAACACCAACATAGTTTTGAACTGGGCCTAGATCTGTCTGGTTCAGTCGTGGCGTCTGTCACTTTGACGGGAACAATAGTGCTGCATGCATCATAATCTGTGACAAAGGCTCCGCTACAAATGTGAACTTAGCCTAACCTATACTTCACATTGGTATTTTTGAGGTTTTTGCTGTTTGGAAAATGTTGACTACAGATGTAAAATCTATGTTGTCATAGAACATCCAGACTCCCATGATAAGTGGGAGAGGAGAAGGGAGCGATGGGAACAGTCAAAAGCACAAGAGAGAAGAGAGCGCCTTATATCACGACGATCCATTAGCAAGGAAAAGTGGGTGGAAACTCTGGTTGTGGCTGACCCCAAGATGGTGGAATATCATGGAAAAAACAATATAGAGAACTACGTACTGACTATTATGAATATGGTGAGGATAAATGGATATAAGTTAAGATTTTGTACAATATTTCCCAATCACCGCCTTGACAAACCATCTTCTAAATATTTCATCATTGCTCTCATTCCATACTCCTCGCTTTCCCTATATCTTACATGTATATTCCTTAATAGGTAGCTGGGCTTTTCCATGATGCCAGTATTGGGAACAGGATAAACATCGTTGTTGTACGTCTGATCCTACTGGAAAGTGATGAGGTAACAAGGAGAGACAACCTATTGACATTCAACCACCTTTGGGGCTGTGGAACAAGAGAATAAAGGGAGGTAAACATCAGAGAGTTTAGAGTAGTCGAGTCGCTGAGAGAATGTGTAGGATGGAAGGGTAAAAAGTTGTATGACTGAGGGAATGAAATGAAGGACGATTGTACTGTACCTACTGAAAGTACCTGGAGAAACATCTAGAATGAATAAGGGTGGACTGGAACAATTGAGGGAGAGGTTGGTTAGTCTTTTTGTTCTTAATATGTTGTGGTCTTCTCATCTCTAAGGAGGAGCTGAAGGTATCACATCATGCTGACAACTCTCTGCGCAGCTTTTGCAAGTGGCAGAAGACCATGAACATGAAAAGTGAAGAACATCCTTTACACCATGATGTTGCTGTTCTACTTACCAGGTCACTGGATAAAAAGTCCATCAAGACCACATTACTCTACTTTCCAAAGTTCCTTATTCACAAAGAACAATGACCCTCAGGATGAAGCATCTATCACATCCAGTACATTACCTAACACAACACAAACACATTCCTAGAAACACAAATTATCTACCCAATGTCAAATTCAAGGTTACAAAAGTTCATGTTTAGTCCCATTTACCCCATATATAAGAATGGCACAAAAAAGATCGCGGCACTCCAATGGGCATAATGTAAAAATGAAAATGTATTCACCCATAGTGCAAAGGTGACGTTTCGACCCCACCATAGAGTCATTTTCAGGCCAAACTTGACTACCAGACTCTATGGTTGGGTCAAACGTCACCTTTGCACTATGGGTGAATACATTTTCATTTTTACATTATGCCCATGGGAGTGCCGCTCTCTTTTTCGTGCCATTATTCTCTACAAGTCCAGGTTTGGAGGTCAGCCTGGTGAGGGGAGCACCCACAATTTTGATCTAGAATCCTGTTCACAGTGCCGCCCCATTGAATAAGTTGGATATATATATATATATATATATATATATATATATATATATATATATAACGCAGGCATACATGTATTCATACATACTTATGCATTACCATATTAATTATTGCTTCTATTGCAGAAGAGACATCTGTGCTTCCATGAATCGTCCATGTGAAACTCTCGGCCTTTCGCACGTGTCTGGAATGTGCCAACCACACCGCAGTTGTAACATAAATGAAGACACAGGTCTGCCAACAGCCTTTACTGTCACTCATGAATTAGGACACAGGTAATGAGCTCCCAGATTCCTGATAGCTAAGCTTTTTTTTTTTGCTATTGTTTGACAGGACATATTTGTAGCTAGTAGGGGCATAGAGGGTATAGTTATGAAATGTAGAAACTGTACCGTTTACTCTGTTAGCTCAGCTACATTGAACAGCTTTTTCTTCCCCTGTGACCTAGTTTCGGGGTACAACATGATGGCGTTGGGAATGACTGTGAACCCAGAGGAAAGAGACCTCACATCATGTCACCACAACTCTTGTATGACACATCTCCACTTACCTGGTCACGCTGCAGCAGAGACTACATCACTCGCTTCCTGGAGTACGTTTTAGAAACCTTATTCTTTATTGAATGTTACTCTGTATTTTCATTTTAAGTATATAATAACAGTTTCCCTTCATTCTGTCTTTTTTTTAAAGTTGTATGCATTTGTTCTCTCTCTAAGGCCCTATTCAGACATACGTGTCCGTTTTGCGTCCACAAAAAAAAAACGGAGGGTATTTCATGCATTTCAGTTCGGTGTGGCATCAGTGCGCGTTCCGCGTGGCATCGGTTTTTCACGTCCGTGTTCCTCCTCTGCAAGCACTTCCTGTTTTTTTTAATCTCTCTCATCATTAATTTAGCAAAGGATGCCTGAAAAATGGACAGCACACGGATGTTGCCCGTATGCTGTCCGTGTTTTCACGCACCAATAGACTTCAGTGACGTGGTCCGCGACAACGGACCAAAATAAGACATGTGGTGAGTTTCATGCAATGGACACATGCTGCGTGAAAAAACACACATATGTGAATGATTTGGATGGGTCAGTCTGCCGTCCGTTATTTCAACGGACAGCACACGGACGTAAAAAACGTTTGTCTGAATAAGTCCTAATCTGCCTATTCATTTAAAGGGATATTCCCATCTTCAGCTTTTATGGCATATCTGCAGGATGATCCCCATTCAAGAATTCTTGGCAGTTGAGTTCAATGCTCTTTCCATCAGAAATCAGCAAACGAGGGTGACTGGACCCTCGTTCTCCAGATTGTTCACATGGGGGAATTTGAGGCAGAGAAAATATGCTTAAAAATTCCTCCAGGAAGTTTGAGGCAGATTTTGACATACCTGCACTTACTTGCCGCAGTCTTCGCTGCGTTTTTCAACCGCGGCCCTTGAGCGTCACGGGCAAAAAAAGCAGCAAAAAACACTTTCTCTGCCTCCCATTGATTTCAATAGAAGGTCAGAGGCAGAACCGCGGCAAGAAAGAACATTCTGCTTTTTTTCCCGCAAGCTGCTAAAAGCTTACACAGGAATAAAATGCCTCCGTCTCCCATTGAAATCAATGGGAGGCGGTGTCAGACAATTTTTGGCGCTGACTCCGACGCAGTTTCCAAGTCAAAATCAGCGCCAAAAAACTCCATGTGAACTGGCCCTAACAGAGCCATACCTGTACGTGAGTTGTATCTGGTCTTGCAGCTCAGCTCCATTGAAGTGAAAAGGGTTGAACTGCAGTACCACATATAACCTGTGGGCAGGTGTAGCACTGTTTTTGGTTGAAAACAGACATGTTTTTTTTTTGTAAGGCTACATTCACACGAGCGTATTACGAAAAACCTGTGTGAATCTCGTCCGTGTGCATTACGTTATGCATCAGTGTGCTTTGCGAGTGGCATGTGTTTTTCACGCACTCGCAAAGCACATCTTTTTCTTTTCCAATGGAATTGATGCGCAAATCACGCACAGCACACGGATGTGCATCCGTGTGCTGTGCGTGATTTTCACGCACCGATTGACTTCTATGGGCGCGTAGGTGCGTGAAAAACACAGCAATATACGACATGCAATGAGTTTCACGCAACGGACACACGCTGTGTGAAAACTCCTGCATGTGTGAACGGCCCCATTGAAATCAATGGGCCCGTGTGCTGTGCGTGATTTTTACGCACAGCACACGGACGAGTTTTACGCTCGTCTGAATGAGCCCTAATCCTGTACAATACCTTTAAGCATCAAAATATTTAGAAAATGACATCATGTCAGATATTTTTCCTTGATCCGGAGGCATTGACTGTCACACGAGGCCGGTTTTACTTACACAAAGGTAGAACATAGTTTTGCTGTACCTGCCAACATGAAGGTCTATAGTATGAAGGTTAATGATTTCTCGTACTACTTGCTTCTATGGCTTCACACATCAACGCTTAGCATTCTGAATGTTATGTAGGTCATGTGGTTCATTAGTTACATGAAGTGGTCTTCAATATGTGTAATATTTAACTAACTTCTGTATAACAGCGCTGAGGCCAGAAAGAGAATACATTAAAAAGTAATATTTATCAATTGTTTATATGTCATACTGAGTATTATACAAGACTTTTATCCATCCAGTGTTTTTGACTATATAATCTGTACAAATTACTACTAGAGATACAATAATGTAATGAATAAAACACTTTTACATATATTTATATTAACATAACGGCTAAAAATACAGGGGCTGGACGCCTCCAAACATCTGCCTATTGATTTCAGTGGGAAAAACGGCATTTCGTTCACACGTGGCGGTTTTTTTACGGGCTGTTTTTGCAAACGCCCCCGTAAAAAAACGCCCCGTAAAAAAGAAGTGCATGCCACTTCTTGAGACGTTTTTGAGGCCGTTTTTCATTGGGTCAATAAAAAAGAGCTCCAAAAACAGCTGTAAAAAATGCATAAAAAACAGCTGTAAATCAGAAGCTGTTTTCCCTTGTAAACAGCTCCGTATTTTACAGCCGTTTTTAGTCTAGCGTGTGAACATACCCTTAGTGTCTATCAGCTGTTCCAATGTTATTAATCTAACAGTGAATACAGAGAATAATAACAGATTATTTGTATGGGATAAAGATTTCAATTACATCTACTGCAGCTACAGTGAAGGAAAGAAGTATTTGATCCCTTGCTGATTTTGTAAGTTTGCCCACTGTCAAAGACATGAACAGTCCAGAATTTTTAGGCTAGGTTAATTTTACCAGTGAGAGATAGATTATATATATTAAAAAAAAAAAGAAAATCACATAGTCAAAATTATATATATTTATTTGCATTGTGCACAGAGAAATAAGTATTTGATCCCCTACCAACCATTAAGAGTTCAGCCTCCTTCAGACCAGTTACACGCTCCAAATCAACTTGGTGCCTGCATTAAAGACAGCTGTCTTACATGGTCACCTGTATAAAAGACTCCTGTCCACAGACTCAATTAATCAGTCTGACTCTAACCTCTACAACATGGGCAAGACCAAAGAGCTTTCTAAGGATGTCAGGGACAAGATCATAGACCTGCACAAGGCTGGAATGGGCTACAAAACCATAAGTAAGACGCTCGGTGAGAAGGAGACAACTGTTGGTGCAATAGTAAGAAAATGGAAGACATACAAAATGACTGTCAATCGACATCGATCTTGGGCTCCATGCAAAATCTCACCTCGTGGGGTATCCTTGATCCTGAGGAAGGTGAGAGCTCAGCCGAAAACTACACGGGGGGAACTTGTTAATGATCTCAAGGCAGCTGGGACCACAGTCACCAAGAAAACCATTGGTAATATATTACGCCGTAATGGATTAAAATCCTGCAGTGCCTGCAAGGTCCCCCTGCTCAAGAAGGCACATGTACAGGCCCGTCTGAAGTTTGCAAATGAACATCTTGATTGGGAGAAGGTGCTGTGGTCAGATGAGACTAAAATTGAGTTCTTTGGCATTAACACAACTCGCCGTGTTTGGAGGAAGAGAAATGCTGCCTATGACCCAAAGAACACCGTCCCCACTGTCAAGCATGGAGGTGGAAACATTATGTTTTGGGGGGGTTTCTCTGCTAAGCGCACAGGACTACTTCACCGCATCAATGGGAGAATGGATGGAGCCATGTACCGTCAAATCCTGAGTGACAACCTCCTTCCCTCCACCAGGACATTAAAAATGGCTCGTGGCTGGGTCTTCCAGCACGACAATGACCCGAAACAAACAGCCAAGGCAACAAAGGAGTGGCTCAAAAAGAAGCACATTAAGGTCATGGAGTGGCCTAGCCAGTCTCCAGACCTTAATCCCATCGAAAACTTATGGAGGGAGCTGAAGATCCGAGTTGCCAAGCGACAGCCTCGAAATCTTAATGATTTACAGATTATCTGCAAAGAGGAGTGGGCCAAAATTCCATCTAACATGTGTGCAAACCTCATCATCAACTACAAAAACCGTCTGACTGCTGTGCTTGCCAACAAGGGTTTTGCCACCAAGTATTAAGTCTTGTTTGCCAAAGGGATCAGATACTTATTTCTCTGTGCACAATGCAAATAAATATATATAATTTTGACAATGTGATTTTCAGTTTTTTTTTTAGATAATCTATCTCTCACTGGTAAAATTAACCTAGCCTAAAAATTCTAGACTGTTCATATCTTTGACAGTGGGCAAACTTACAAAATCAGCAAGGGATCAAATACTTATTTCCTTCACTGTAGCAGAAAAAATGGTTTTATGCAATCTAGTCAGCTAAGCGGGTCATTACATTGCCCTATTACAGAAGTCCTAGTGTTGTTCTAGCATGGTCTCTTGTGGGGAAGACATATCATTTATCATTTGTAAGATTAAATGATGGGATAATTGGTAAAAAAAACAGACAAACAACCCCAGAGAGAATGCTGGATTGGGACCTCTCACCCAATTGTATTCGTGTCCTTAGTACGCGGATACAATTGCTTACTTTAGCACTCCGTTCCCTTCCTCCCATTCGGCGCTTTACTAATGACATAGTAATGACATAGTACTAATGACATGACTGTGCCATTACGATGGATGACGCCGTCTGGTCTCTGACCAATACTGCGTCGCTGGAGGACAGCGCGGGAACGGGGACAGGTGAGAATTTTTGTTTTTTTCTGGGCAGTGTTGGGGGCAATATCTACAGTGGGCATTATCTACAGAGGGCATTGTAACTGGTGCTATCTACAGGGGGAATTATCTACAGAGGGTATTGTAACTGGCGTTATCTACATGGGCCATTATCTACAGAGGGCATTGTAACTGGCACTATCTACAGGGGGCATTGTGAGTGGCACCATCTACAAGGGGCATTATCTACAGAGGGCATTGTAACTGGCACTATCTACAGGGGGCATTGTGACTGGTGCTATCTACAGGGGCTTTATCTACAGGGGGCATTGTGACTGGCGCTATCTACAGGGTATGATGTTTTACTTGACTTTGACTCAATTTATTTAATGGGCACAGTGCATGGTGCAATTTTATTCATGGGCACGGTGTGTAGTTCTATTGTATTCAGGAGCACAGTGTATAGTACTATTGTATTTGGTGGTACAATGTATAGTATTGTATGCAGGGCCACGGTGTATATTACTATTGTATTCAGGGGCACAGTGTATAATACTATAATATTCAGGGCACAGTGTATAATACTATTATATTCAGGGTCACAGTGTATAATACTATTATATTCAGGGCACAGTGTATAATATTATTATATTCAGGGGCACAGTGTATGATACTATTATACTCAGGGGCATAGAGTGGGGCACTATGAGAATTTTAACTTCATTTATAGGTGCAGAAATGATGGAAAAGTGAGCTGCAAACTGCAGAAATGGGCCGTACCCAGGAGAAGTTATCATAGAGGTCTTGACCGAATGGAGAAGAAAAGGGAAAAAGAACTAAAAAAAATCTGAGGCGTCACCGGTGAGTCACTCAATGTAAATGTCTCCCTGTGACTGATCAGTGCTGTATTAACTGTATGATCTGCAGCGAGAAGATGGATGGCAGCATTCATTTTTGTTAAACAGCAACTCCGAGCATATACTAACCATTGTTCAGGCTATACTGGGAGCTGTCGTTATATGTCGTACAAACTTATACGGCAGGGGTTAAATTGAATTTGCAAATTATCTCTGTACAGAGCTCTATTTGTTCTGGTGCTGTTTATATGTACTGAGCTTTGTTGTGGTGCTGTATTTATGTACTGAGCTTGGTTCTGGTGTTGTATATATGTACTGAGCTTGTTCTGGTGCTGTATAAATGTACTGAGCTTTGTTGTAGTGCTGTATTTATGTACTGAGTTTGGTTCTGGAGTTATATATATGTACTGAGCTTTGTTCTGGCACTGTATTTATGTACTGAGCTTGATTCTGGTGCTTTATATATGTAGTGAGAGTGGTTCTGGAGCTGTATATATGTACTGAGCTTTGTTCTGACACTGTATATATGTACTGAGCTTTGTTCTTGCACTGTATTTATGTACTGAGCTTGGTTCTGGAACTGTATTTATGTACTGAGCTTGGATCTGGGTCTGAAAATTTGTACTGAGATTGGTTTTGGGGCTGTATATATTTACCATATCTTAAGGTAAAAGTAGATGTTAAATCTACTTTTACCTTAAGAGAAGGTAAATATATACAGTAAAAACTAAATCCCAAAAAACATGGAGGTATCTCAGTTTTTTTCCAATTCAACCATTATATGGTATTTTAAATGGTGCCAATAACAACTACAACTTCTCCAGCAAAAAAATAATCCTTCACACACCAAACCATTGACGTAAAAATAAAAAAGGTATGGCTCTAGGAAGGTGGAGAGTGAAAAATGAAAAAAAAAAAATGGCTTAGACTTTAAGGGGTTAAACAACAGACACTGGTTCTTTAAGGTTATATTCACACACAGCCGATTTTTTTTTTCTGGAAATCACTAACAATTTAAAGCTCCTGGCCTCTTCAACGTACTCTGTTTTTCCTCTTCTGCATGGCTCATTCTGCTTTTACAGCGAATTCAAAACCGTGGCAGATCTGTGGCCGCCTATACAGAAATCTGCAAATATACGGTACAGTCTCATCAGAGTTCTGTCTTCAGAGTTCGAGGGGGGGCCCAAACTTGAAAAAGTGTCCGGGGCCCATGGTACCCTTAATCCCCCCTACATGTTCCACTCGATCTGACCCCTGCTTCTTGCTAATGTGCAAACAGTACAAGAGGGGCGGGTGGAAGAGAGTAACACATGACTACATAGTTACATAGTTAGTACGGTTGAAAAAAGACACATGTCCGTCAAGTTCAACCAAGGGATGGGAAAAAGGTAAGGGATGAAACAAAATTTCCACACATTGACATAGGAGCTTATATTTTTTCTTTCTAGGAAATTATCTAAGCCTTTATTAAAGCCATCTACTGTCCCTGCTGTGACGGCTCCTGCGGTGACTATTCCACAGATTCACAGTTCTCACAGTAAAGAAGGCTTGTCGCCTCTGCAGATTGAACCTTATTTTCTGCAGACGGAGGGAGTGCCCCCTTGTTTTTTGAGGGGGTTTTACATGGAACAGGATTTCACTATATTTTTTGTATGTGCCATTCATATATATATATTTTTTTAATTTGTTTTATTTAAAATGTTGCAGACAGGATGAAGGGCAAACAAGTGCACGAATAAAATAAATATGTTACATCACATGGGATACAGAAAGGAAAAAAAAAAGGGAATGGGTAATCAGCAACATTCAAAACTTTTATAGAATTTGTCAATAATAAATTTGAAACAACAATAAAACCTGTTGTCTATGCCGTGAAAATATCACAAATATATGAGTGTGTGTAATAGGTAATATAATAACCAAATAAGGTTAAGGACATACATCATGAAACAAAAGTTAAGGTTCCTCTACATCAAAAGTCTTTGGAGTATCTAACCAGGGACCCCAGACCTTGAAGAAATTATCCGGACATCCTCTATAGTGATATACTAATCGTTCATATTTTATGACTGTATTGACAAGACCTCTACACTGAGCAACCGAGGGCGTGTTATCAGCCATCCAGCGAATAGCTATTACCTTCCGAGCCAAAAACAAAGTTTCTTTTAAGAAAATTCGCATGTAGTGTGGCCAAATTTCTTCCTCTAAGATACCAAATAAAGCCACCTTAGGGGAAATGGGCACAGGGGACGGTAAAAGAGAGGATAAGAAGTTCAATATTTGTGCCCAAAAGTCAGATATATATGGGCAGTTCCACATAAGATGCCAGAAATCTGCATCCAAACAATGCCATCTGTGACACTCCGTTGTGGGTATACCCATTTTATGTAGTCTAATAGGGGTCAAATAGGATTGGTGTACAATATACAACTGTATCAATTTATTATTTATCGCTGGAGAAACCGACATATGAGAGCTAAACACTGCAACTTTATCTTCCAATGTAAGATCTGGAATTTGCACCAACCATCTATCAAATACAGGAAACGGCACCAAAGTGAGCTTGGAAGAGAGTAAATGGGTGTACAGTGCTGATATGAGGCCCTTAGGTCCCTGTGATTTCAAGATTCCAATAAGGGGATAGTCAGATATAACACTAATGTTTGGCGGAAACTGGGAGTGGACAGCATGGCGAAGCTGAAAGTATCTATACCACTGTATGTGTGGGAAGTCATGAGTCTCTCTTAACTGCAGGAGTGTGACAAAGGAGCCCTCTGCGAAAACTTCTCTAACCCTCCCTACACCTGCCATTCATATATTTATACAAATTAATCATGTCTCCCCTTATTAGTCTCTTTTCAAGGCTAAATAGGTTTAATTCTTTTAATCTTTCCTCATAACTTAGATTCTCCGTGCCCCTTAGTAAAGTGGTAATATTACATCCCTGTCCCTCGAGTCCATGCCTCTTTTAATACACGACAATATCTTGCTGGCCTTTGAAGCAGCTGATTGACATTGCATGCTGTTATTTAGTTTATGATCTGCAAGTACACTCAGATCCTTCTCAATGTAGCGTCCATGGCCGCGGGCCGTCGGGTTTACTCACCTCCCGACGCCCGCAGCCATGGATCTGTGAGCGCTGGCCTCCATCTCCCTCCTAGGAGATGCCAGCGCTCACTTCCGCTCCGTTCGGCTGGATCCCATAGGGTGCGCGCACAAGCTCGCGCCCGGCCTTAAAGGGCCAGCGCGCGCAATTAGGAAATCGTCATCACCATCAACTGCCACGATTTCCTGGTCTATAAGAAGGCCCCTGGCCTTCTAATCCTTGCCTGAGCGTTGTTAGTCTTTCCCAGTCTGTCTCGCAAATGGTTCCGTAGTGTCTCCCGTTCAAGCTGTTACCCGTGCCCTGTTACCGTTCCTGTATTCCGTGTTGTTCCTGTGCCTACCCGCGTTCAAGTGTCTTCTGCCACGTCAAGTGCCATCTGCCACGTCAAGTGCCATCTGCCACGTCAAGTGTCTTCTGCCACGTCAAGTGCCATCTGCCACGTCAAGTGCCATCTGCCACGTCAAGTGTCATCGGATAATGCCCGCCACGTCTGGCTCCACTTGCCGCACCTGCCTCCATCCGTGCTGAAGCCACAGTCACCGCCCGGACTATTTCAGGTACCCAAGCATACTGTCTGCCATTTACTTCTGCTTAGACTGTGACCTGGTCAGCTGCCTCTCCGCTACGGCGGAGCGGCCTAGTGGGTCCACATACCCTGTGCCCGTGACAGTACGCTCAGGCCATGGAACCCGCTGGCCAGCCCAAGACCCCAGTCCAGAAGATTCAGACAGAGATGCAGGACCTCCGCACACGTCAGGATCAACTCCTTGAGGCGGTGAATTCTATCCTGGTCCGCCTGGATCTACTCGCTGTTCCACCCCCGGTTCTTCCCCCTGAAGCTGTTGCCGTGCCACTGCCTGTTGCTCCCCCTGTTTGTTCCGGATCCTCAGTTCCTCTGCCTCTTCCTCCTCGCTACGACGGTGACCCCAGAGCATGTAGAGGATTTCTCAACCAATGCACAGTGCATTTTAGGCTACGGCCTCATCTCTTCCCCTCCGAGGAGGCCAAAGTGGCATTTATTATCTCCCTCCTCGCTGGCAAGGCCCTCGCATGGGCAAACTCAATTTTGGAGCAACAAGGACCTGTATCCGCGGACCTAGCCTTGTTCCTGCAGTCCTTTCGTGCCGTGTTCGAGGAGCTGGGTCGAACATCCTCTGCCGCAGCCACTCTGCTGACCCTCAAGCAAGAGGGCTCCACAGTAGGGGAGTATGCTATCTCCTTCCGTACCTTAGCAGCCGAGCTGGCATGGAACAATGAGGCACTGGTGGCGACCTTCTGGCAGGGACTGTCCTCTCACATCAAGGACGAACTGGCAGCCCGCGACCTTCCTTCTACCTTGGATGCCCTCATCCTGTTAGCCACCCGGGTTGATATGAGAATCCGGGAGCGCTCTCAAGAGGTTCGTCAGGAGAGCCGGGCCCACAGACCAGCACCCTCTGCCCAGAGACCACTATTGTCCACTCCTAGTGCGCTACCTGAGGAACCCATGCAGGTAGACAGAGTCCGGTTATCTGAACAGGAGAAGCAGCGCAGACGCTCCTCTGGACTTTGTATGTATTGTGGCCTCAAGGGTCATTTTGTGCGCCAATGCTCACAGAAACCGGGAAACTCCAGTACCTAGGGTTGATTGGAGAGGCAACTCTAGGTGGAACGTCTCCAAACGTTAAAACCTCTTCCAAATTGTCGATACCTGTGGCCATCTTGACTCTGGAGCGGCTGCTAATTTTATCCACCAGGATCTAGTGGACCGGTTTCAACTACCCACAGTCCCTCTGGAGAGACCCCTGGCAGTTGCTTCTGTGAATGGTCTACCGTTGCCTGATCCGATCATGCTCATCACTGAGCCGTTGACACTACGGGTCGGAGCTCTTCACTCGGAACAGATCTCCTTCCTGGTACTACCCAAGGCTATCAATCCTATCCTGCTGGGTCTGCCATGGCTCCGTCTACACGCCCCGACACTCGACTGGAATTCTGGAGAAGTTCTTCAATGGGGTTCCAGATGCCATAGCCATTGCCTGTCACAAGTCTGTCCTGTTGTGCCTCCTCTGCCTCAGTCACTCTCGGATCTACCTTCTCAGTATGCCAGTTTTGCGGATGTCTTTTTGCAAACGAGAGGCTGAGACGTTGCCTCCACATCGGAATTACGACTGTCCCATTGAACTGGTTCCCAATGCTTCTCTTCCCCGTGGACGAGTATATCCTCTCTCCTTGCCAGAGACTTTATCGTTGTCAGCCTATATCAAGGAGAACTTGGAGAGGGGTTTTATTCGAAAATCTTCCTCCCCGGCCGGGGCAGGATTCTTCTTCGTTAAAAAGAGAGATGGATCTCTCCGACCCTGTATTGATTACCATGGTCTCAATCAGATCACGGTCAAGAACAAGTACCCGTTGCCACTCATTTCCGAGCTGTTTGATCGCATACGAGGAGCCAAAATTTTTTCCACGCTAGATCTGCGGGGGGCCTATAATCTAATCCGGATTCGCCGGGGTGACGAATGGAAGACGGCATTTAACACCCGCGATGGGCACTACGAATACCTAGTGATGCCCTTCGGACTGTGTAACGCTCCCGCAGTATTTCAGGAGTTCGTTAATGACATCTTCCGAGATCTCCTCTATACGTGTGTTGTAGTTTATCTCGATGATATTCTAATTTTCTCCCCAGATCTGATGACCCATCGGAGGCATGTTCGTCAAGTTCTTCTGCGACTAAGAGAGAATCGCTTGTATGCCAAGTTAGAGAAATGCACCTTTGAAAAGAGGTCTTTGCCCTTCCTGGGCTATGTCATCTCGGATCAAGGCCTTAAGATGGACCCTGAGAAGCTAAAGTCTGTCCTGGAATGGCCACGTCCTCAAGGCCTAAGGGCCATACAGCGGTTCCTGGGTTTCGCCAACTTCTACCGGCAGTTTATTCCGAACTTTTCTTCTCTGACGGCCCCCATCTCTACCCTTACCAAGAAGGGTGTGAACGCCAAGGTGTGGACTCCAGAGGCAGAGTCCGCATTCATTAGCCTCAAGAAAGCCTTCACCTCCGCTTCAATCCTCCATCACCCTGACGTATCTCGGCAGTTTTCACTGGAAGTGGACGGTTCCTCTGTTGGTGCAGGCGCACTTCTGTTCCAGAGGAGCTCCAAAGGAAAGGCAGTAGTATGTGGCTACTACTCAAGACTGTTTTCCTCTGCTGAGCGCAACTATTACATTGGAGATCGGGAGCTACTGGCTATCAAATTGGCCCTGGAGGAGTGGAGACACCTTCTGGAGGGCGCTGCTCACCCCATCCTGATCTTCACCGACCACAAGAATCTTACTTACCTTCAGTCTGCTCAACGACTGAATCCCCGTCAAGCCAGGTGGTCACTGTTCTTCACCCGTTTCCAATTTCTGCTCCACTACCGTCCCGCTGACAAGAATGTGAGGGCCGATGCCCTGTCCAGATCATTTGAGACGGAAGACACGGTGGAGTCCCTTCAGACGATCATAGACCCATCCTGCGTTTTCACCGCCAATCCTCTGCAGCTTAGAGATATCCCTCCGGGGAGAACTTTTGTTCGGTTGGCAGACCGAAAAAGAATTCTCCAGTGGGGACACTGTTCTAAACTGGCTGGGCACGCTGGTGTCCGTAAAACCCAAGACCTGGTCGCTCGTCACTTCTGGTGGCCCACGCTACCTAAGGATGTTCTGGACTTTGTCTCTGCTTGCACGGTGTGTGCCTCCAACAAAGTGACTCACAGCAAGCCTGCCGGCCTGCTTCAACCCCTGCCTGTACCCAGTGCCCCCTGGCAGCACATTGCTATGGACTTCGTCACGGACCTTCCTCTCTCAGCAGGATGCAACACCATCTGGGTGGTGGTGGACCGGTTCTCTAAGATGGCACATTTTATCCCGCTGACCGGCCTACCCTTTGCTCCTCGACTGGCAAGTCTCTTCATTCTGCACATCTTCCGCTTGCATGGCTTGCCTCTTCACATTGTGTCCGACCGGGGGGTTCAGTTTACCTCCAAGTTCTGGAGAGCCCTCTGTAAACTCCTGGATGTGAGTTTGGACTTTTCCTCTGCCTATCACCCCCAGTCCAATGGGCAAGTTGAGAGGATCAACCAGGTCATGGAAAATTACCTCCGCCACTTCATCTCTTCACAGCACGATAACTGGGTACAGCTTCTTCCATGGGCGGAGTTTTCATACAACAACCACACAAGTGAGTCCACCACTTCCACTCCGTTTCACATCGTGTACAGTCAACATCCCAGAGTCCCTCTTCCTGTGTCGACTTCATCTCAGGTACCCGCTGCTAACTCTGCATATGGGGACTTCCTGCAAATCTGGCAACAGACCCGATCCTCTATTTTGCTGGCGGTCGAACGCATGAAGCGAAAGGCAGATACTAGGAGAAGAGAGCCGCCTCAGTATCTTCCGGGGACTAAAGTCTGGCTGTCCTCTCGGAACATTCGCTTGAGGGTGCCCTCATACAAGTTCGCTCCCAGGTTCCTTGGTCCTTTCGAGGTCCTGCAACAAATTAACCCTGTCTCCTATAAGCTGCGGCTGCCTCCTACCCTCAGAATCCCTAACTCCTTCCATGTGTCCCTCCTGAAACCAGTGGTCCTGAACCGCTACATCAAGACCTCTAGTTCCACAGTTGCTCCCAGCGGTCCTTCTGATGTATTTGAGGTAAAGGAGATCCTGGACCGCAAGAGAGTAGGAGGAAGGACTTTCTATTTGGTGGACTGGAGAGGGTTTGGTCCTGAGGAGAGGTCCTGGGAGCCAGAAGAGAACCTCAGTGCTCCTGCTCTTATTAAAAAGTTCCTCTCTCACTCTGGCCCCAAGAAGAGGGGGCGTAAGAGGGGGGATACTGTAGCGCCCATGGCTGCGGGCCGTCGGGTTTACTCACCTCCCGACGCCCGCAGCCATGGATCTGTGAGCGCTGGCCTCCATCTCCCTCCTAGGAGATGCCAGCGCTCACTTCCGCTCCGTACGGCTGGATCCCGTAGGGTGCGCGCGCAATTAGGAAATCGTCATCACCATCAACTGCCACGATTTCCTGGTCTATAAGAAGGCCCCTGGCCATCTAATCCTTGCATGAGCGTTGTTAGTCTTTCCCAGTCTGTCTCGCAAATGGTTCCGTAGTGTCTCCCGTTCCAGCTGTTACCCGTGCCCTGTTACCGTTCCTGTATTCCGTGTTGTTCCTGTGCCTACCCGCTTTCAAGTGTCTTCTGCCACGTCAAGTGCCATCTGCCACGTCAAGTGCCATCTGCCACGTCAAGTGTCTTCTGCCACGTCAAGTGCCATCTGCCACGTCAAGTGTCTTCTGCCACGTCAAGTGCCATCTGCCATGTCAAGTGTCTTCTGCCACATCAAGTGCCACCTGCCACGTCAAGTGCCATCTGCCACGTCAAGTGCCATCTGCCACGTCAAGTGTCATCGGATACTGCCCGCCACGTCTGCCGCCACTTGCCGCACCTGCCTCCATCCGTGCTGAAGCCACAGCCACCGCCCGGACTATTTCAGGTACCCGAGCATACTGTCTGCCATTTACTTCTGCTTAGACTGTGACCTGGTCAGCTGCCTCCCCGCTACGGCGGAGCGGCCTAGTGGGTCCACATACCCTGTGCCCGTAAAACTCAACAAGTGACTCCCCCAGTGTAGCTCCCCCTAGGACATATAATGCATGCAGGTTGTTGGTACCCTGATGCATAAGACTAAACTGATATTTAACCCAAGAGACACATAAGTCTGGATAGGAGCTTAATACTCTTTAAGCTCAAAGAGGGGGACATTCCTCCTATCAAGCTAGCTATTTCTACTAGAAGACCATAAATGTCATTGTGAAATAAATAGGTAAGATGGACAGCTCACCGACCACTAGGGCCATTGCATCTAGTTGTTACCAAAGAATCCATAGTATTACATGGTGTTATCCAAACTGGACAATTAAATGACGCACGTTTCCACTGGATACATATACTTTCTCCCTTATTTTCACTTTTCAAATGTCAATTGTTCCATTGGTAAAGTTTGACCAATGTGTTATCAAGTTTAGCATGTATAAAGGAAACACTTTCAGACTCATGTAAGCACTAGCTTCTATGAATATATAAAACTGTGTTCCCCAACTAGTGGCTTGGTAGCCACATGTGGCTCTTAGGCCCCCTGCATGAACTTCCCAACTGTTGGCAGCTCCAGATCCTATTGTGTACTAGTGTCACTAAGAAGGTAACAGTATTACTAGAACTTGGTACCATGGCCAAAACATATATCTGGCAGAAAACACCAGGATAAGAGCCTTAAGTCTCGTTCCCGATTATTGCATTGTGTAAACAGGGCAATGTTCGCTCATTGGCAGATCGTATCGTTTATGCTGCAAGAAATATTATCGTTGTCGGCAGAACATCTTCCTGTGTAAAAAGGTACATGTGCCGCCGACATGCATTGCTCCTTGTGAAAGAAAAAAAAAACTTCCATACTTACCCCTTTCCTCTTCTCTGCGCGTCGTCCGGCCTCCCTGGACGACTTTGCAGGCCATGTGACGCTGCGGCCTGTGATGTGGCTGCAGCCAGTTCTGGGTAAGTCGTTTTTTGTTTTTTTTCTGAGTTGCGATTTTTGCGGCGGAATCACTGCAACTCCGCCACAAAAGTCGCAAACCTTGGCATTCTGGTGAGGGTTTGCAACAAAAACGCAGCATAAATTGACATGCTGTGGATTTAAATTCCGCACTGCAGGTCAATTTATTAATGTTTACGCTGCTGTTTTTTTTCTCGCACCGTGGAGATGAGATTTTCTTAATCTCATCCACTTTACTGCTACTGTAAATGCTGCGGAATTTCCGCACAGCATTCCGATGCAGAAATTCTGCAGCTTTTATGCTATGTGGGATGGATGGATGGATGGATGGATTCGCACGTGGAAGCTTTTGTTGCAGAAATTTTCTGCGACTGAAAATCAGTTACCTTCATCTGATTGTGGTTGTTTCTGCAGCAGGTGCAGGATATCTGCAAGTTCCATTCAGATGTATGGAAATGATTTTTAGTTGCAGAAAATCTGCCACGTGTGACTGAACCATAAGGGCACGTTCAGACGTGGCAGAGTTTTTCCGCTGCAAATGTTGGTGCAGATTTGGGGCAATTACGCAACGAATCTGCACCAACATTTGCATATTTGACAGGTAATTCAGACGTTGCAGAAAACACAGCGGACTTGCCACAGATTTCAGTTTTTGCATTGCAAAGGCTGAAATCCGCAGTGAAATTCCGCTTCTTCTCCGCAACAGACAGTGCATGCTGCGGACTGAAAATTCTGCACCGTAGCCTATGGTCCGCAGCGGAGTTTTCCGCAACGTCTGAACTAACTTGCCTAAAAATGTGTAGAAACAAATTTAAAAAACGGCCGCTGGAGAATTCGAATGCGGACTGTCCGCAGCAGAATTCCACTGCAATTTCGCCACGTCTGAATGTGCTCTAAGGGTATGTTACCACACACAGGATACGCTGCAGATTTTGTGCAACAAACAATCAGCAGCAGAATTTTAATAAAAACGCTGGTAAATCTGTAACAGGAATCCGCGCCAAATAGTGTGTTTTTCCTGCTCATATTAGGCCCGTTGTGGAAAATCCACTGTATTTACGCTACGTGTAACTTGCTAAGAATTGCACACGTGCACGATATTTGTAGATAGTACGGTGTTTCATACAACTAGCCAGCGAGCAGGAGCATCCCTCCATGACCGATGTCAGTTTAGGTAATAGAGTACAACAAGAGCTACACTTTAATAACTTGATCATAACTTTAATAGGATTTATCCCTTACACCTAATCCACCCGACCGTGTATTTGTAGATTCCCATCAGTGATCGGTGGAAAGATAGGACATGTCCTAGCTTTCCATGGAACGGAGAGTTGGGTCCGTTTTGACGGATCCGATTCACCCACTAAAATGAATGCATCCATGAAAACTATCGGGTGCCACTCGCATTGTGGGAAAAACGTCACGAGTGGCACTCGGTCGTGTGAACTGACATGATAATATTTAATGTGGCTTCACACTATCTTTCATATCAGAAAGCGGCTTGTGGTTTTCAAAAGGTTGGTGACTTCTGATAAAAAATGTGCCTGTTCAACAAGTCGTTGTGACCCAAAGCAATGACAATTTTTACTAGAACATTCTTAGTTGCTCAGCTATATTCCTTTTTTCCAGGATATGTCACATTCTGTAGAAAGTTATGGTTCCGGGATGTGAACTTTATAGTATTCAGCTTATTCTCCGCTGATTTCCAGCCATATGTATTCCTTTTTTATCTTGCTTTATTTACATGAATATAAATCTTTTCTGAACAGCCCACGCACCCCTGAAAACCCACCGGACAATAGCTGCCCCTTCTACTCTCCTCGCTGCCCCCCACCCACTTGCTTCCTCTAAAGTTTCCAAACACAAACATGAAGATCATCCACTTCCTGCCACATCACAATCAGAGATAACCATGAAATATGGCCTGGAAAAATAAAGATCACCATGATAGGACACACACGCTGTGTCAAGATATTGAGGGGTTAATCCTCTGCCTTGTTCAGTTGTTCGTCATACTTTTTTCCTTAAGCTATTGAGTTGTAGATCCGTATAGTTGATTTGTTCCAAAGAGATTCTGATCCTGACAATTGTACTGTTGTCTCCCTATTAGATTTTTTTGTGTATATATAAAACATATATTAGAATATTATATTAATTTACATTTAGCACCAATATTAATGAACTGGCCTATGTAACCCCTAACAAGCCAGCCACAATGAGCGAACGCTCGTTCATCTGCTGATCGTATCGTTTAAAAAAAGTAAAATAATATCGTTGTCGGCAGAAAATCTCCGTGTATACAGGGAGATGCGCTGCCAACATGATAATAATGTATGAGGAACGTGCGATCGGAGTAATGTCTGCTCCTCAACATACATTGCTCCTTGTGACAGGAGCAAACGAGGGCCGATCAACGACCTGTCTCGTTGATCGGCGCTCGCTGCACCCGCCAAAATCAGCCGGTGTAATAGGGCCTTAGCTCAGATGAGCATTGTAGAAATGCTGCCGTTTTGGACTCATCTTCATGTTTTGCAGTTATCTTTATCAGGGTTGGAGTGTGAGATGCCATCTAACTCCCCCACAAATCTGATATTCACACTTTTCATAACCAGGGGCCAAGGGTTATCATTAGGTGGTTATCTATAGCAGCATTTCTCAATTCCAGTACTCAAGTACCCTCATCAGGTCATCCATTGAGGATTCCTTTCAGTTATCACCATAGGTGTTTTCTCTAAAAATCTTTAAAACATGACCTGTTGGGGTTACTTAAAGACCAGAGTTGAGAAACAGTGGTGTTTAGGTATCTTAGATTAAGGAAATGTTCACACCTGGAGGATTTTTATGAGCAGTTAGGCGCGGATTCCGCACCTAAATCCACACTGCATGAGGTTCTTGTAGCCCTATTTACATGCCTCGGAAAAAATTGAATAATGAACACACTGAAGATTTTAAAATCCACAGCATGTACATTATTTCCAGATTTTGCATGGTAAAGCCGCAGAGTAACTCCATTCTTCAATGGGGCTAATCCACTTGCAGATCCGCTGGCACATCCTTGTCATACTCAGATTTCTGCCGCGGATTTTCTAAAAAAATCTAAATCTGACAGTTGTGAACATACCCTAAGGTGTTTGCATTCTATGGATACTAAATATGGTGATATACTGAATTTTTGTCTAATATTCTGTGTCTTTTTGAATTTATTTTTATAGCCGTGGATGGGGTCTTTGCTTGGATGATCCACCTAGTAAAGAGTTGCTGGATTTTCCTTCTGTGCCCCCAGGAGTCCTGTACGATGTTGGACATCAGTGTCGATTACAATATGGATCTGCGTCCACCTTCTGCCAGGACATTGATGTAAGACAGTTGTCCATAGTGAGCTGAATTTTTTTATGTGGTTATATAACATTCAATTCAACATTCAACATTCAATTTCAGAATAAGGCCTCATTCATTGCTTTACAACTTCAGAATATTACCTGCATCACCAGGTAGCAGTTGTGGCGAACTTGTATCCAGAAATTATAATTGCCTTTCAATGGTATTTGATGCCCTGATGAAAAGCCATTTCATGCATATTGTCTATGCTCCACCCTTACAGAATGTGTGCAACTCACTCTGGTGCACTGTGGGAACAACGTGTCACTCCAA
Source organism: Rhinoderma darwinii (assembly GCF_050947455.1). Classification (NCBI taxonomy): domain Eukaryota; kingdom Metazoa; phylum Chordata; class Amphibia; order Anura; family Rhinodermatidae; genus Rhinoderma; species Rhinoderma darwinii. Next base: position 335,168,445 of record NC_134689.1, read on the forward strand.
ACTGGATGCCGCCGTGGATGGAACCACCTGTGGTGATAATAAGGTATAAAGTGGACACATAGAAGCAGAAACTGGGTTCAGAGAACTTCACAGAGCTGTGAGGGAACCATTTTTTCAGCTTTCAGGGGAGGGATGTAAAATTGGGCAGACGATACTCTATATCCGTGTTTCCCAACCAGGGTTTTTTTTAAATTTGGTTAAGGGTTCCTCAGAAGCAGAGACATAACTTAAAATTTCTGGGCCCCAATGCAAAGAATTTATTATAGTATTGGTCTCCTCATATAGGACAGAAGGACCTTTTTAGGCTTTCTCAGGCCCCAGGCAAGGGGATGGGGGCGATCTCAACCTCTGCATCCCCTATAGTTACACCCCTGAAAACAGCAACAGCAAGAGTTACCACCTTAAGAGAAGACATGGGAAAGTTTAGGGTTTTCCCCGGAGGGCTTTTCCACCATGGTACCAGGAGGTTGGGAATCACTACTCTATCTAGCATGGGTCAGCAACCTATGGCAACGGTGCCACAGCCGGCACGTGGGTCATGGTTTGCTGACACGCTTCCCTCTACCGTTGTCCAGCGCCATTATGTGCTTGGCAGCGTGGAGACAGGGAGAGAGCGCGTCGCTTCATTATGCGCATGGCGGCGCTGATCATCAGGTGAGAGAGAAGGGCTTCATTGTGTTTGTCGCTGCTGAACACTTGGCAACACTGCTCTCTCTCTCCTGGTGTTCAGTGTCCCCAAGCACATAATGAAGCGCTGCTCTCTCCTGGTGATCAGTGCCGCAGGGACGGAGTTCAATAACCATTCTGTATAAGAAAAAGTTAGCAAAAGTAGGAAGCTCTCTCCTATGTGCACCCCTTCCAAGCTGCTGTTCAGTAGTCGCGGTCTCTCCTATGTGCACCCTCCACAAGCTGCTGTTCAGTAGCCGCGGTCTCTCCTATGTGCACCCCCCCCAGCTGGTGTTTAGTAACCTCGTATATACCACAGATGGATCATCTTTGCAATGAAAGTCAGGGACAAGGGTCACACTGAGATGTAAGTTTAATTAACTGATTGTTTTATGTCACATGCGTGGTAACAGTTTGTTATATGACTTTCATGTTTACATGGCACACTGAGTACAATAAAAAGTTGCCTACTTCTAGAAAGTTCCAAAACACCTCAGGGAAAAAATATTTGTTAGATGGGAAATAAATTCCTGAAATAGAAGAATATTTAAAAATTACATTTTGCAGAAAGAACCAACCAAACAACCAGTTTGATTTCTAAAAGGGGGAATATATTTATGATGGCTGATAAATGTCCTATGAAATTAGGAACATGGAAAGAGAGTTTGTTCTTAACTGCTTTGTATGTAGTAGAAATAACACTGTTTGTAGATGTTGTAGTGCTTGTTTTTCATATAATTTATCTGCCTGCTTTGCAGTGGTGCTTTGGTGGTGAGTGCATCCCAGTTGGACAACGTCCAGCTGCTGTGGATGGAGCCTGGGCATCCTGGAGTTCATGGTCATCATGTACGAGAAGTTGTGGAGCTGGTGTGCAGAATGCAGAGCGGCATTGCAGTAATCCATCGTATGTAAACACGTGTGATGTGTCATTATCACTTGTCATCTCTGTCATTATTATTGTTTTTATTATTATTAATAATAAAGTGAGAGATAGTTGTGGTCAAAATATAGTGAATTAAGGCTGAATTCAGACGACCGTAGTATACGTCCATTTGACGGCCGTTAAAACAAAGGCCGTCACACAAACGCATGTACTTCAATGGGACCGGTCACACGGCTGTTGTTTCAATGAACCATGTGAAGTGTCCGTTGAAAAATAGAACATGTCCTGTTTTCTTCCGTTTTCACGGATCCCTCGATAGACTCAAGTCTATGAGGAATCGGTGAAAACGGGACCGATACGGGTGCAACTCGGACGTGAAAAAGGGCAGTTTTTCACATCCGAGTTTGCACTCGTTCGTGTGAATCTGGCCTAAGAAAAATACATAATTACTTTATTATGTTATCCCTATGTAATGATTTAAGATTTTTTTTCTTGCTCGATATGAAGTTCATAGTGTGGTTTGATTAGCAAACAATACTTTTTTTTGTGTTTTCTCATCATGTCATTTTTAAATCCAAAATTCTGTGCTAATTTCTTATTATATAATTTATTGTGGTCAGAACTGTGTTTTTCTGATACAGAGCTCCAAATCCCTGCATAGACATGAAATTAAAGGGAACTTGTCCCGGCAAACATGCAATCCGATCTGTAGGCAGCTTGTTATAGAGCAGGAGAAGCTGAGCAGATTGATGAATAATTGTGTACAAAAAGATAACCTTTATTTATTTACATCCCTGCTAACTCTTGGTTTAGGAGTCCAGTGGGCGGTCCTACTCAGTAATTGGAAGCTATTTCTGTATTCCCAATCATAGAGGGAAGGCTGTCAATCAATGATTAAGACCGCCCACTAGACTCTTTAGCACACTGTGAACAGGGATTTTAATGAATAAATTACAAGTTATAATTAATCTTTTTGCACAAAACTACATATCAATCTGCTCAGCTCGTCTTGCTCTATAACATGCTTCCTGCAGCTAGGCCAGCATTGTCAATGGGACAGGTTTCCTTTAAGAGATAACATTCTGGCTGTGTGCAGCCGCCACAAGAGGGAGCTTAGGAGCCTAGTGAATACTGTTATACACTGAACTCCTAAGCTGCCTCCATTCATTTTAAATCTGTGTACTGTACAATCAGAAGTGAGAAATGGATGCACAGAGCTCTGTTATAGATATCCCATGTACATGTTTAACTCTCTCGCTGCAGAAAAGTGTTGAAGTGACAGCTAAAAAAATGAATCGCTTCAAACTGCATGCATTAACAGCGCTGTGGTTTGGTAGACAGAGCACTACAAGTCCCAGTATACCTCACTATGGCTAACTTTCTGAGTATACACAAGACATGATAAGATATACAACCAGCCAATGATCTTTCTTCTAGTTCTTGTTGCTGGTGTCAGCTGGAAATTAGTACTGATGGTGGGTGGACTTGTCAGCAAATAATATAGTACTTGCTTTTGAACAGATGGTATATTCATAAATGATAAGTATTCTTTTTGCATCTTGGGAGAATGTCCCATGAAATTTTATTATAAACATTTAATACTGAGTGGATGGTGAATAAATGGACACTGCCAAGTAAGTGGTTAAATCAGAAATAATGAAGGAATATCCATCTTGGCTTTCATCTGTTGATGGCAAGTTATTGCAGTTGTTATTTGCATTATTCCTTATGCGAACGTTTGTTTTTTAAAAAATAAAGGATCATAGTATCAGTTGGCTTATTTATCTAGAAATCAATGGGGTTTTGATCTAGAAAACAATTATAAAAAAAGCAAAATGGAAAGTTGCTGAAATTCCCAATTTTAGAAAACAATAAGAATTATTAAAGCCTAGCCGGGAATAGGTTACGGTATATATAGTTTGATGAAGACATAGGCAATTTATTTATTTACAAAGTGCTGTACTATGTCATATGAAACAGATATATAACTACAATTAACAGAGTAAAATAGTAAGATAGTGTAGGAGAGGGCACTACCCACATCAGCCTACAATTTAAAGAGACCGGTAGCCAGAGATTAGAACTGGGTGTTGCGCAAGCAGAAATTAGACTTGGTGGTGGTATCCATGTTATAAGATAAAGGAGGTTATATTGAAATGAAGGTTGTGGTTATAGGAGAACATTAACCCTTTAAGGACTGAGACATTTTTTGCATTTTCGTTTTTGTTTTTCACTCCCCGCCTTCCAAAAGCCACAACTTTTTTTATTTTTCCATCAATGGAGTGGTGTGAAGGCTTATTTGTGACAGAGCAGTTGTAGTTTCTATTGGCACAATTTAAAGCACCATATAATGTACTGGGAAACTGAAAAAACAATTATTTCCGGGCTGAAATTGGAAAAAACTGTGATTCCTCCATTGTTTTATTTTTGTTTAGTTTTTACAACTTTCACTGTGCGGTAAAAACGACAAAGTAACTTTATTATGCAGCTCAAAACAATTACGGTGATGCCAGATTTATATTGTTTTTGTTTCTATTTTACTACTTTTATAAAGAAAAAAATATTTGTTAAAAAAAATGGTTTGGTTTCACCACATTCTGAGAACCATAACTGTTTTTATTTTTTCGTTGATTGAGCGGTGTGAGGGCTTATTTTTTGTGGGACTAGCTGTAGATTTTATTGATACCATTCTTTTGGTACATACAACTTTTTGATCACTTATTATTACTTTTTTTTTAGAGCTAAGGTGACCAAAAAACAGCGATTTGGGCATTTTAATCCAAAAAAATTATGCAGTTTACCTTGCGAATAATGTTATTATGTAATAGTTCGGACTTTTACGGACACAGCGATACCAATTATTTTTTTCACTACTAAAAACTTTTTCTTTCACATTTAATAGTCCCCCTAGGGGACTTTAACCAGTGATCGTTAGATTGCTGGTACAATACACGGCAAAATACTAATGTATTGCAGTATATTGTAATTTTTACAGGCTTCTGTTAAGATGCACGGCTTAACAGAGGCAGAGTGAAGGCAGACCTGGGGGCCTTCATTAGGCCCCTGGGCTGCCATGACAACCATCGGCACCCTACGATCGCGTTGCAGGGTGGAAGATGAGCTGTCGGAGGGGGCCACCCCCTCTTTTTAACACCTCAAATGCTGCGGTCGCGATTGACCACAGCATTTAGGCCCTGTTCACACAGAATTTTTTGCAGGCAGAAAATTCTGCCTCAATTGTCTGCACGCCGTTTGCCGCCCGCGGCCATTGAGCGCCGCAGGCAAAAACGCACCAAAAAACGCTTTCTCTGCCTCCTATTGATCAAACCGAGCAATACCCCAAAATATCCCAACGGTCCTAGTGACTAATACAATAAACCAAAAAGAGAAACAAGTCACGACCAAATAATAGAAAAAGTAACAAAGCCTTTATTGAAGTCAATTTAGACACAGAAAAACACATAGACATAACTAGACATGATAAAATGAGCCCTCATACAAAGATGGAATCAGAACATAAAAGCAGCATGGCCCCCCAGGTGGAAAACCGGTCAAAAGATCGCCCAGGAAAAAGTGCTTGAATCATGAGTTTAAAACAAGTATCAGGTATGGTACATTTTGCACAGATTGGTATAATGAAGTAAGAAAGATATAAATGCAATCACAGAAATATGTATCACACAAACGGCAATGTGCCTATACCTACAAAGTACAACGCTGGCCAGGAAATCAGGACCGCAATGAGGGGGGACCACTGCTGCACCCGACGCGCGTTTCGCTGATGCTTCGTCAGGGGTTGATGTCCAAATCACCACCACAGCCCTAAATAGTACCATTGATGTCAATGGGAGGTTAGAGACGTAAACGCCCAAAGATAGGGCATGTAGCTTCTTTCTCCCGTGAGATGGTTTTTCCGCTTGCGGGAAAAAACGCCTCCGCATCTCATTGAAATCAATGCGAGTCATTTTCAGCCTATATTGGCGCGTTTTCCGTCGCGGTTACCGCGTCAAAAAACGTGTAGAAAAACTCTGTGTGAACAGGGCTTTAAGGTCGTGGTGCGCGAAGCAGGTAGATGGACTATGGCATGGGAGGAGGCATGAGACAAGTCCTGGAGGCAATAGCTTTTAAGTCAAACTCTAGGGGAAAAAAAATAATCCTTTGACCAGACCCACGGGGTTCTACATATCCCCAATGTTTCACTACCCTAAATTCAACAATTTCAGAGATTTCCTACTATCCTTTACTAGGACACAGTAGGACTGGCATGAGCAACCTGGCAGGCAGCATAGGAAATACTACATCTAACAACCAGTGCAGTTGGTAGTTGTAGTATTTTCTATGCTGTCTGCCAAATGACTCATGCCAGTGCTGCTTGGTTGTGCTGGCTAACAGGCTTCAGCTGCGGCCTAGTAGAGGACAGTGGGATATCTCTGGAATGACGGCATTCAGGTAAAACTTTGTGGGAAATATTGCTGTACATGGGTGTGGCCTAAAGGTAAATTTCCATTTTTTACCTGGAGCTACGCCTTAAAGAGGTAGAGAGGATATTTAGTACAAATCAGCGATTGTGTTTGGGTTGGTACCTGGAAATTCGAGATGAGACAAGTTGGAGAGGGTTCGTATGTTAGTGTAAGGATTTTCAATTGCATTCTCTGGGAAATTGGCAGACAAACTACACAAGAGTGTAGCTATAAGGGGTGCCGAGGTAGAAGTTGATCCTGGGCACCAGTATTATAAATGGCACATGGTAGTTGGGGGACCCTGTTACAGATTTTGCATTGTGGCTCAGCTCCTTCAAAGTACTTCTCTGGATCTACAAATCATAAAACTTGGCGGGGCATAGTGATTTGTAGAAAAGAGGAGGCCGTACTGCAGACAAAAACAGAACCAGGGGAGGCCTCCATGACTGAAATAGATGGGAGGGGTAACGAGTTGGTTTGGCCTATGGTATTTGGGATAAGCTAGTAGGAGGGCTAGTGAGGAAAGGGGTGGGGGGAAGTAAGGGGATGTACCTTTCCCTGTGCTTTCTCTCCCTCTCTTCGCCGGGACGCTGAAGCAGGAACATGTCCTTCCCCTCCTCTGCTTCTATGGCGTCTGATGCTGAGCTGCTGCAGCAGCTGCTGGCCGCTGCTGCTTCCAGGGAGCCGGGTTGGCTGCAGCGGGAGATTGCGGCGCTGATCGCGGGCCCGGCGTCAGCTGATGTCCGGGACTAATCGGAGGCTCAGGGCGCAGGCCGGGAGCGCTCCCCCGCAGCATCAGCTCCTTCGGTGCAGGAGCTTCCGGAGGTGAGAGCGCATCGCTCGCGGGGGACAGGGAGCGGGCGAGGAGATCCTGTCTCCCCGACGACGCCGGATGCAGCCGGCACTTCCGGTGCGAAGCGCACCACGAGGCGCTCGCGACCTCCGGCTCGTCTGAGTCCGGAGGTGATGCCATGGGCACGGCGCTGCAGGAGGAGCCCCTCTGTGGACCCTTCAGGCCGGGCTGCGGTGCAGACGTCTGCTGCTCCGCGGGCCGGCGGCGACGTCCACAAGATGGAGGCCTTCAATTCCGGCCACCCCTCCTCCTTCGTCCAGACGGGGCGGAAGTTTATCGGCGGCCCTGCATGGCGAAGTGCCAGCCAGAGGGTCGGCTGGATCAGACGAGGAGATGACAGTCGGCGAGGGTGTCGGTGATCGACGTCAGTGGTGTGCGTGCCAGACAACGGGCACCAGGGGGCCGTTGCTTCAGGACAGCAGAGAGGAGTCGAGTGCCGCCAGGATGATGCGATGTTCCTTCCTCAAGTCCCGTCCAGGAGCTGGAATTCCCTGTGCACACATTGCCAATGCGGACAACGCCACAGCGGGACCGGAGCATTGGATGATGGTGAGCGGCGGGCCTCTGCACGTGGACACGCGGGTCCGGCTGACGGGTACACAGCCCCTGGGCAGCCTGGTGAGTTGACTCCTACTTTACCTTTTCCTGCGTTATTAATGTCGGGTGTCAGGGGCGGATGTAGTTGCGTCAGGGTGTTCTGGGGTTCCTGCGTCGCAAGCGCGTGGGGATAGGGATAATCTGGCAGAGTTAGTGGGTTGCTTGAAAGAGTTAGTGGGGCGGTTGGGGGGGGCCCCGTCCCCCGGGCAGGCGGTTGTGACCCCGGTTGCGGTTTGTACGGGTCAACATACTAGCGCCCCAATCCTAGGTACGGGAGTTATATCACCTGGGGAGGTAGTGGATGCGGTAGCGGTCTCGGTGCAGACGGAGTTGCCGAAGGAGGTGGACAGGGTGTGTTTAGATGATCGTGCACGGGGTGAGGTTTATGTGTGTTACGAGGGCCCGTTGGGGGCCCATTTGAAACAGGAGGCTAGAGAGCGTATTTGGAAAGACGAGTACGTTGAAATTTTTTCCCTTCTGCCTTTGGAAAAGTTTAATTTGGATAAGGTTAAGCGCGACGAAACTAAGAAGGATGAGGAGGAGAAGAGACGGTATCGGTTAATCCCAAAAACGTTCGTCAATTGGTTGCAGGCTTTCGCGATATTGGCGAGTGTTATTGGGGAGAAGGCACTGGAACAATTGCTCGGCTCTGTTTTGTTACTTAGACGCGGTGGGGGAGGCTCATAGGGTTTATGGGGGTCAGGCGTGGCTCCGGTACGACGAACAATTTAGTCAGCGAAAAGCAGTGCGGCCAAACACTGCGTTGTACAAGCAGGGTCAGTCCTTTCCCGGGAGCGGGGCGGCAACCTCTGCTCAGGCAGGGCAGGCGTCGGGCTCCAAGCTTGGAACATGTTGGCAATTCAATGAAGGCCAATGTAAATTCAGAGCCACCTGTAAGTTTAAGCATGTCTGTTCCCATTGTAGCGGTCAGTCCCACGGGGCGGCAAAATGCTTTAAAAAAGGGCGCCGACAAGGGGGAGCAAGTGGTTCATCTGGTCATGGGGGTGACGCCAGTGATGGTCAAAAAGGTGGCCCCCTATCTAAGTAGATACCCCGACAGGGAAGGTGCGTTGCTGATTAGTTCGGGTTTTGGTTCGGGATTTATTATTCCGCCGCCGCCTTACGCGGTCCCTTTTACGCAGCGCAACTTGCGGTCGGCTTATCAGCATGCAGGGGTAGTATCAGAAAAGCTTAAAAAAGAGGTGGAGCTGGGCAGAATGGCGGGCCCTTTCACGTCGGTTCCGGTGCCGGATTTGGTAGTGTCACCCTTGGGCGTGGTGAAGAAACGGGAACCGAACAAGTTCCGTCTCATACACCAGTTGTCGTTTGCCAAAGGGTTGTCGGTTAACGATGGTATAGATCCTGACTTGTGTTCGGTCGTCTATACGTCATTCGATGCGGCGGTAGAGCTGGTGCGCGGGTACGGACGGTGGGCTTTGATGGCAAAGATTGACATCGAGGCAGCTTTTCGTTTGCTGCCGGTGCACCCTGACAGCCAGCGGCTTTTGGGGTGTTAATGGAACGGGGGATATTTTGTTGATCGTTGCCTGCCAATGGGCTGTTCTGTGTCGTGTGCGTATTTCGAGGTTTTTAGCTCCTTTTTAGAGTGGGTTGTTAGGAGTGTTGCGGGAGTGAATTCGGTTATACACTATCTTTACTACTTTTTGTGTGTCGGTCCGGCGGGTTCGGGAATGTCCGCGAACTTGCTGGAGACGGTTACGTGGGTGTCCCGGGAGTTTGGGGTCCCTTTGGCGGCTTAAAAGACGGAAGGTCCGACGTCGTCCATTTGTTTTTTAGGGTTTGCCATAGATTCAGTGGAAATGGAGTGTAGATTGCCGGAGGATAAGCTGGTGGCTTTGCGGTTGGAGGTGGACAGAGCGTGTCGTCTTAAAAAGATCACGTTACGGGAGTTGCAGTCGCTGTTGGGGAAGTTACATTTTGCCTGCCGCATCATGCCGATGGGTAGGGTGTTTTGCCGTCGGCTGTCAGCTGCGACGGTGGGGGTTAAGGAGCCGCATCATTTTATTAGGTTGGTTGCTGATCACCGAGAGGATTTGCAAGTATGGCTTAATTTCCTGGCTACCTACAATGGATGCTCCTTATGGATGTCTCAGGCGTTGGATCGTTTCTATATGGAGTTGTTCACTGATGCGTCGGGGACGGTGGGTTTCGGAGCGTTCTTTAAAGGTCAGTGGTGTGCGGGCACGTGGCCGGCCTCGTAGGTGGAAGGGGGTTTGACGCGCAACTTGGCCCTGCTCGAACTATTTCCCATCGTGGTGGCAGTTACCATTTGGGGGGATAGGTTCCGGGACAAGAAAGTTCGCTTTCATTGCGATAATCTGGGGGTTGTTATGGCGATAAACAATGTGTCGGCGTCGTCTCCTCCGGTTGTTCGCTTGTTAAGAAAGTTGGTGCTCACTTGTCTGCAGTTGAATGCGTGGGTAGTGGCGGTGCATGTACCGGGGGTGGAAAATTGTATCGCTGACGCACTTTCTCGCTCACAGTAGGGTCGTTTTCGTCAGCTGGTGCCGGACGCGGACTTGACTGGGATGGACTGTCCCAGTCATCTTTGGGAGCTGGTGTACGGGCTGCTGGTGCCTTGATTGAACGATCCCTAGCCAGATTGACGTGGGCACAATATTCCGCTTGATGGCGTCAGTGGGAAGAGTGGATTAGGTCCCTGGGGGATGTGGTGTCTGACAATGACAGGATACTTGCGTTGCTGTTTTGGCTGGGGGAAGCATTTTCTGCTGGTTGCACGGTTGCCAAGGTCAATCGCTTTATGGCAGCCATTGCTTTTGGTTTGAAGCTCCGGGGATTGGTGGACGTCACAAAGCATTTCTTGGTGAGCCAAGCGTTGTGGGGTTTGAGAAAGGGTGTGGTGGTAAGGGACAGGAGGCATCCAGTGTCATTTCAGTTGCTTTGTGAGTTGGGTGAGGTTGTGTGGCAGGTGTGTAAATCACCTTCTGAGAGTAAGCTGTTTCATTTGGCTTTTTTCGGGGCTTTCCGGGTGGGGGAGCTGGTGTCCCCTAGTGCGTCTACTCCGGGAGGTGTGAGGCAGGATGATGTAGATGTGTATGGGGATAGAGTGGAGATAGTTCTTCGTTATTCCAAAACTGATCAAATAGGTAGGGGAAGGAGGTTGGTGTTGTTCGCTTTGCCAGGGAAGGCGGTATGTCCGGTTTCCTGCCTCAGGGAGTTCTCGGCGGGCGCAGTTATTTCGGATTCCCCGTTACTTCGGCATTCGGACGGTACTTTCCTGTCGCGTTTTCCGTTTGTGGCAGTGTTTAGAAAGTGCTTGGGGCGTGTCAGATGCGGGCGGAACAGTACTCGTCTCATTCCTTTCGGATAGGAGCGGCGACGGAAGCTGTAAGGTGGGGTTTGGACGACGCCGGTGTGCAGCGTATCGGGCGCTGGGAGTCAGCGCGCTTTCGCTCGTATGTTCGTCCTCATATGCTGTAATTTGTGTATTTCTGCATTACTGATCTGGGTGTGTGCGTTCCCGCCTGTGATGTGGTGTTGTGTGCAAGGGTGAATGGTGTGCGAGTATGTTTTCCTTTGTCTTGCAGGCCCTCCTCCTTGTTTGGTGTGGATCATTGGGCATTCGTATGTGTACTGGGGTGCCATACGGGCGGATGTACGGCCCGACGGCAGACAGCACAGGATTCAGCGGGACACAGCGATTTACCGGAGTTAAACACCTTTGTACTTTTGGACAGGGTACCGGGGGTGTTGGTTTTGCATGTGGGTGGGAATGATTTGGGCTTACGCCCTTTTCGGGAATTAGTGCGGGACGTCAAACATGACCTGTTGTGCTTGTGGTCATCACATCCCCAACTGGTGATCGTGTGGTCGGAGATCGTCCCGAGGAAAAGTTGGCGGTGGGCTCGCTCCGTGGATAAGGTCAATAAGGCTCGTATTAAGGCCAACAGGGCCATATCTGGTTTTGTGGCACGGAGTGGGTGGGTTGCTGTACGGCATTGCGATTTGGAGGCTGGGACAGGCAATTATTGGAGGGAAGATGGAGTGCACTTGAATGACGTGGGAATGGATATGTGGAGTCTGGCCCTGTCTGAAGGGATTGAACGAGCGGTCGGTGTGTGGAGGAGCTCACAGGCTTGAGGTGGTCAAGGCCTATGTCGCTTTGGCGGGGGGAGTCCTTGAAGTAGGTCGAAAAATGTGGTGGGGGGGAAATGCATCACGGAATGCACCCCCCAATTTTGTTGGAAATCGGCTTCTTAGGGTGTTACCCCTTTTGAAAGCTGTGACATATATGGTGGAGGTCATCTGCAAAAAGGTAATCAGTGCCCTCGAGCCGGGTTATGGCTGGGGGTAAGGTATTGGTGGGCAGGTGACCTGTAAATACTAAATATTGGTGGCTTCAAGGACTTTCCCCTGTCATTCTTTTGTTTGACCCGGAGAGGGTCATATGGTTAATTATGTTATGTTGAATTCCTCAGAGGGGAATTCAAAAAAGTTATGTTATATGGTTATTTAAAGTTATGGTTATTTATGATAATAATAAACGGCTGCTGTGGCCATTAAATTCCAACTCTGTTTCAGTGTCTGCTTTATAAAAGGGAAATAAAGGGGGGTACACGACGCGACTTATTTGAGTCATGAAATCTACTTGTCTTTTCTGCTTAGCTTTCAAATTTCTTGAATGAAGTGCCACAAGAAAGATGACAGATGTAGAAATATTTATAGATGAATAAAAATCTTGACAGCACCTGATGTGGAGCATCCGAATCGTCTAATATTCGAGAGGAAACACATAATAAGAAAAATATAGTACAGCATGATCATCTAGAGAAATCTGAGAACGTGTGGGTTTAATTCATGTTAATACCTACAGGAGACTAGAATAGAATAGACTCATTTTGGATTCCTCAGAATCACCTCAGCTCAATGACCGTCTCACAGAAGCAGTAGTATTGTATCTTGCTTAAGACAAGAAATGAGCCTTTGCAGATGTTCAGATGGCAGAAAGCATAAAAATTACTGGCGAGGATGCAGTCTTCACATTGAGCCCTGAAGCTGTCTTTGATAACAGGGAAAACCAGATGTTGGCAATAGACCATCCATCAATTGGACTGTCTAATTCTTACAGCAGATGCTTTTCCGCAATATACTTTGAACATTTCTTCATTTAACAGAAAACAAAGGTAGATTTTTGCCCTGCACTGACAGTAATGTCCAAGAGTCAGACAATAAAGTAAATAATGTAGCCAGACACCACTCACATTTCTATAGTGAAAGCAACCGGAAATGGATGTTATATCAGGCCATATAACATCAGGGCTCCTCGCTAAGTCAGTTATTTCTTCAATATGGGGGTAGGAGAGCAACTTTGTACAGTTTAGTGGCTCATAGGTTGCACTCGAATACTTTTGTGCCTAGTAGTAGTCCATAGCACAAATCAGTTCTAAACCTACTTTAGATACGGAGAAATCTAATGTGTACTGCACCATTGGCTTAGGCAGATTACAAACTGCTATAAATGGCAACATGTATTCTGATGACCATCTCGCTGGAGACCTGCCTCAGCCCTGCTCTGCTCTCAGATCACTCTATAAAGGAATTATACGCCGTTTCTTGTATACAAAACGTAGGTTCACCTTTAATTCTCCAATTTAACCTATGCTTTAGGTGGAGATGTAGATACTGGAAATAGGAATTTTTCTGTTTAGAACGTATTGGTGGATTGCTGTTGCTATTTGGCTAACACCTGACTTTGTCCGTCATTTGTTTTGTTACTTACTGAAAACATTGGTACAGTATAAGTATGCGTATTTGTCTAATGTCAACAGTCATGTGTCTACGGCAGGGAGACTCTTTTTCAGGGACACCCACTTTCAGCCTTTATAAAATTATTCCATTAAAAATATGCTCTATGATACCTGCAGATCTCTAATGGAGTGTTAATTTACCACTCAAGACTACTTGGGAGCTGCTTAGCAAGCACAGCAACTTTATAAATTTTTCATTAGGGTGTCTTAAGGACTCCCTAAGGCTAGGACTTCTATTGTGGTATGGCCTAATGAATAATTATAAATGATAAAAAGGATTATCTTGGTACAGCTTAAAAAAAAAAGATACATAGAGACTGATACAGTATATGTATATTTGTGTGTATATATATATATATATATATACACAGTTGAGTCACATTATTGTGACCACCTCCTACTTTTTGGTGCCACAAGGGTGGCAGTATTTCTCAAACAGCGCAGTTTGTGAACCGTTTCGCATGTTGCTGTGGTGAAAGTGTATTGAGAGTGGGCAGATGGCACCATTGTAAATAACCAACATGGAAACTGCGTAGCACCACGTGCCATTGATGTGGGAGATGAATGTCGGCTATGAAGGTGCGCGAGGGCCGAATGACACGCTACAGTGTAGCAGCTCACCGTGAAACTCAACCAGGGGGCTACCAGACGTGTGTCTAAAACAACAGTTCAGTGAACCCTAGTGCATATGAGGCTCCGAAGAAGACGGATGGTCACTGCTCCTATGCTAACAAAGGTGCATTGGAAAAAAAGGCTTCAATTTGCACGGCAGTATCGGATTAGGACCACTGATTGGCAAAAGGGTTGGCTTCTCCGATAAGTCACGTTTTCTGCTTCATCGAACGAACGGACGTTGGCATGTCAGGCAAGAAACATCAGAGAACAAATACCCTGCAACCATTGGTGGAAAGACACGAGCTGGTGGCATTCTCTGGGCGCACTCATCCATGTGGAAGGCACTCTGAACTGATTTCGGTATGAATCCATTGTTGCAGATCACATCCAACCATACATGCTGTTTGTCTTCCCTGGGGCAGATGGAACCTTCCAGAAAGACAATGCGACATGTCACACTGCTAGAAATGTCCGACAGCGGTTGGAAGAGCACGACCAAGACTTCCAAGTACTTTTCTGGCCCCCTAATTTGCCAGACGTTCACTGTATGGCTCCTCCGCCACGCACCTTCCAGCAAATGTGGGATGCACTGCAGTCAGCATGGCTCCAGATACCGGAGACAACCTACCACCACCTTATTGAGTCACTCCCAGCCCGTCTAGCTGCTGTCCGTGCTGCACACGGCGGTTACTCTGGATATTAGCTGGTGGTCATAATAATGTGACTCGACTGTGTATATATGTATATATATATATATATATATATATATATACATATATATATATATATTTCTGTGACATGAGACTAAATCTCTAGAGGAAGTGGTTGTTATTTCTCGGAATAATGAAAAATTAAGGACTTTAGTCCATTGGTCAGAAATGTAATTTTAAGTAATTAAAAATATGATCCCTGATACAGACACTATTGCGTTGAACATCTGCACACAGTTAAGAAGAATTAGATCTGTAATATACGTAGGGTTCATGCTCCCATCCATTTGAGCTGTTCCCAGGATATTAACGTAAAATAAAGCCATGATGTGACTCACTGATAGGCCTTTTCTTTCAAGGTCTCAGCCTGGTAGGGAACCTTGATGTGTTTTTTTCTTTCTAGTTTATTTTGTTAGGTGCTAACAATATTTGTGAACCCTCTTATATTTTTTTTTTTCTCCATGTTCCATGCTTGTTGAGGAAATCACAATGTTACACGTCATCATAAGGCCTCATGCATGTGGCAGCAAGTGTTCTATAGCCCTGTAGGGAAATTAAGCTTTACAAGGTGGCCATCGAATTGACTAGTCTGTCCGTGTAATGCATGGACAAGTCGGGTGCATGGGTGTAATGCATGGACAGGTCGGGTCCTCCAGAGAAAGAGATCCTCTTTACCGCTGCTCTCTGCTTCAGCTAATTAATTAAGGGCCCAAATAAGGGACCCCCTTCTTTAACTCAGAAAGCCGTAATAGGGAATTAAAAAATAGAGCTTCTAAGTCAGACAACCCCAACTTTAAATCTGACCACGCCAACATCTTCATGGATTGTGTATGCTCTCCCCATCCTTGCATGGGTTTCCTCTCACATTCCAAAAACATACTGATTTACGGAAATGTATTATCTGTCCAGTACCATCCCTAAAGAAATCTAAATGCTGTAGGTCTGACTGTTGACACCTCTGGTGATTAGATTTTATCCCTGGGGGACCCTGTGGGTGAATTGTATGGGCGACCAAAGTAATACATGGTAGCACCCAGTCCACCAAAGCGGGATCTGCTCTATTTAGAGTTTCTCAAATCTTTCTAATACAGGGGAAGCCGGTGCGGGTGCCTCCCCTATTAAATTCATATGTCCTATTACGGCAAATGTACAGGGAATATACAGTTGGGACATCTCCTTATTAACCACACATTATTAAGGCAACAATTGAGCACAAATCTTTATTGGTTATATATCAAAACAACAAAAAATATACATATTTTAAGTGTCATGAGCTTCGCAGGACATATACAAAGATAAAAACCTAATATAAGAATCAAAATAAGTAGTCAAAGCTTATACACAAATAGCTTTAAATAAGAATCTTACACTAAAACATTATGTGCTGGATGGATCGCTACCTCAGGCTCCTTTTAGTTAACTTTCTATTATTTCAATCCCATCTGTGTGTATGTGCCTGAGATAGAAATGATATTGTTTGGCACACTGGAGATGGAGACGATGTGTGGTCATTTTCAGTAGTATTGCCATATTGAACTATTTTATGGGGAATGGCTAGGTAAAACATTCTATTAGGTAAATTACCACCTCCCAATAATAAATTATCAGCATATCAAACTGATATGAGACAAAGATCTTCATGTGTAGACCCCCATCTGTGATGTCATTTATTTTGGTGTGTGATGATACCAACCTCAGGTAGCAAGCAAACTAAGAAGTGTTCTGTAAACAGTTACATACAAACTGTTTATTGGGTGTAGCGCTCCTTTAGGATTAGAAAAAAAAGTCCCTACATGACTCATTTCTGGCTCGTTAATGTGATTTTTTTTTATATAGACTGGGAACAGGAAAATATGAAGATTCTATAAAGCAGCCACTAACAAAAATAAAAACAAACATTTTTATTTCCCTTTTAATTCAGAATTCCAGTTATGTAAGGCTCTGTTCACATGACATTATGTGAACACGTTTAGTGTATGTGTCAGGAAAGCTCCCGGGGCATATGCTAAATGTAGCCATATGCCCCCATTCACCCGATGGAGGCCAAAAGAGTATTATTTTTCCTTCCATCACAGTGGTATGCGTTTGCGCTTTCCTATAGAGTTGGACACAACAAAAAAACTTATACCACGCGGTATACTTTTTTTTAACATTGTGGCCAAAGGGCAACATATGCCACTGTATAGCTATAATCATCAGGAGTATAAAAATACTCCCAACGTATACCTCCGACATATTACTCTGACATGTTGTGAACAGAGCCTAAGAAGGATAACAATAAAAGTATGAGTACATTATAATGTAGGAGCTACATTAAAACCTTCTGGAGGTCTGGCTGGTGATGTTGCCGTGCAAGAAAAGAGAATCTAAAGCTGCAAAAACAAAATAACATTTGGAACATGGAATGTACATGACCTTGTGGCAAGAGAAGCTTGAAACGGAGAGGATGCACACGGATCAATTGAAGAACTTGCCCAGTGCATTGAAAGTGGATTTTAGATTCTAGACCTCATTGATAGAGAACCAGAAGAAATTAAAGACACTCTCAAAGAGGAATTAGTAGAAACCTTGGGAAATATGAAAAAATCGAAGAAATCGAAGTCGAAATCAGAACAAACATGGAAACTGCAAAAATGAGAAGAGAAAGCAAAGCAAATTTTTTTTTAAGAGAACTGATTGTGAATTCCAAAGAGCTGCCAGGAGGGACAAAGACCAATACTACAATATCTGTAAAGATATTTAATATGGAAACCAGCAAGGAAAAACAAAGATTATTTTCCAGAAGATCCATCAAATTAAAAATAAATCTCAGACTCGATTGTGAATGCAGAGAGATGAAAATGGGTAAATTCCCACAATCACATTCCTGGCCTATTGTCCGCCATTGTTAATTTCAATCAAGTTTTCAAAAACATTTAATTTTACAAACAAAACTCATGTCAAGATCCAACCCTCCTGAAAATCTTTTGCTGCAAGTATATTTTTACCTGGATGGCCAGGGATCCATCCTCCTGTAGTTCTCTGCAGCCTAACCGAGCATCCGCTGTAGATATCCGCTATGCTACTACAGCTGCTATGCTTCTAGTGCCGTAGTCACTGCACTGGGCTGACAGAGACGCAGCTCCTCTCACTCCGTGTACAGTGCTTGGCTGGGCTCAGCAAGTGCAGCACCCAGGGCCGGCCTTAGGGGTGTGCGACCTGTGCCATTGCACAGGGCGCATCATTCCAGCAGGTGAAAGGGGGCGCTGCGTGGCTCTCTTCGGCTGCAAGCGCCTGGGCCCGGCGACTCAGCAGCTGCCTTCCTGCCCGGGTGCTTCTCACTCAGTAGAGTTGCTACCGCTTAAGCAGTCATAGCGGATGCTAGCGATGACGTGAGTGCTCGGCTGGTGGTCATTTTACTGTGAGTGGGGGGCTGATAGTCTTCAAGTGGTTTCCACCTCTGAGCTCCAATTGAAATTAATAGGAGGCAGAAAATAACTGTGGGGCTCGTTTGGAGTGCTTTTTTTGCCTGCGTCTTTTGCATTGGTTTCAACGACTAAAAAAAAATGCAAAAAAAAAAAGGTCAAACAACGCTGAAGTAATTTTGAGGCAGACTTTTTTTGCATTACAAAAAACGCTTTGTGAACATACCCTATGAGTGTAGTGCTTGTTTTTAGCCATTTTCTGTCTTTCTCCAAAAAAAATTGGTAGTGGTGCCTTGAGGAAATTTTCTTTTTCCAGTGGTGCCTCGAGTCCGAAAATGTTAGGAAACTCTCTACTAGGCTACAGCATCACGCCAGCCTACGCAAGGATCCCTTCGTGGAGCAGCTCAGTTCGTCGTGGGAACGGAGCCTAGGTGAGTTCAATTTTTGCTTGTTTGGGGGCACTGTCTACAAGGGGGAGGTGGGGGGCTGTGTGGCATGATCTACAAGGAGGAGGTGGGGGGCTATGTGGCATGATCTACAAGGAGAAGGTGGGGGATTATGGCACTATCTACAGGGAGGCTGTATGGCATAATCTACAGGGATGCACTACCTACATGGTGGGGCTGTGTGTGGCAGTCAGGGGAGGGGGGCATTATACTGTGTGGGGGCCACTAAGCGGACATTATACTGTGTAGGAGTACTACAGGGGGCAATATACTGTGTGTGGCACTTAGGGGGCATAATACTGTGTGGGCACAATTAGAGGACAAAATACTGTGTCCTTGAAGGGGTTACGATATATTATATTATTAAATATGATTATTATACTGTATGGGGGGCACTAAAGTGGCATTATACTGTGTGGGGGCACTATATAGGGCATTATACTGTGGGGGCATTATACTTTTTTATGGGGCATTTTTTTTATGATGGGATGGGGTGCCGAAAGATCATTTCGCACGGGGCGCCATCTATCCTAAGGCCGGCCGTGGCAGCAACAATCATTTTCTCAACTGCCAATGGGAATTTTTTTTCCAGTAAATGCCACACACATGTATTATTTTGGCCATATATAGGACTGATGGTGGTGGTGGGAGAGGGGGGTGGATGTGAGGATGTGGAGACGAATGTTCTCTATTCTTCTAAGAGGAAAGCATTAGGAACTAAAGTAGATGGTGAGAAAACACAGCTGAAAAGCTCATAGCAAGCATATTTTAGCGTAGGGACTCTGTCTACACTAGTAATGAGGGCAGTTTGAGTTTGGAAAAAAAGATAGATTGTAGGATAACCCCTTTAACAGACGAGACAAAGATTAAACAAAGGTTGAAGAAATATACAGAAGGAATTTAACGAAAAGACATACACAGCGAAGACCCTCTTTAAGATGTGATCTACACTGAAGAACCTTCAGTGTTGGAAGACAAAGTCAGAATGGCTCAGAATTGTTGCCAAAAAGAAAAGTCTCTGGAGATGGTGGCATTGCAGAAGAATTGCTCCAAGCAACTGAAGAAGAATGAATCAAAGTGCTGATAAAACTATGCCAGCAAGTACGGAAAACCATGCAATGACCAACAGATTTTATATCTCGATTACATAAAGAGGAGGCTTGTAAGAATGTGCAAACTACTGTACAATGTCACATCACAGACTGGACCCATATATTGAAAGGGCATTGCCTGATATACAAGTTGGATTCAGAAAAGGCGGAGGAACAAGAGACATCATTGTGATTTATGCTGGATAGTTAAAAGTGCCAAGGACTACAATAAGAAAGTCAGCATGTGCTTAAATCAGCAACGCTAACCTCAGATCAACTATGCAATCCATTGTACTAACCACTTAGCCCAAGTGCCGCCCAAAACTTTGCATTGAATTAAAGAGGGTTTGTTATGGGGGAACAATTCAATGAATAACAAAGTGCTCCTCTTTGTTACTCAGAAGCCCTGGGTTTGGAGTTCTAGGACATTTATTTTTTGAAAATGACAAACCAGTTGGATAAATCTTTGAAGTTGTTAGGAATTTGCATTTAGAGTGGGTAAAGTTCTAGTCTCCAGGCGCTCGGGTTTACATGTGGCATGAGCAATAGCTACCAAATCATGCAGAAGAACACTTTAATCTTAAGCTAAGGCTACATGATGACTTTTGGTTGCCCACAAGTTATGGTGTAATCGAGGAATTATTCCCTATGGAAAGCAAGGTTGCAGATGACCATCACAAAAAGTCAGATTTTTGCGATCGTCGGAAGGTTGCAATTTTACCATGACTTTTCAGAGCCCAGATTAATGTGTAACTCTACCCTAAGGCAGCATTCAGAAGGGTGTAATGGTTCTATGGTGATCTAAGTTCAGTTCATTAGAACCGGGGGAGGTCCAAGTATTGTGGTCTTAATACAGCCGCTAAAATGCGGCAGCAAATGTTCTACCGTGATTATTTTTTTTTTTTTTTAGTAATGTTTCCTGTAAATGGGGCTTTAAATGCAGATAAATTATCTTGGAAATGAAGAACGTAGAGTGTAAACTGTTAGGGGGAAAGTTAACATTTCTACGCCAGTTTTTTGGCAAAACAATGTAGCAAACAGCTCAAAAGTCACAAAATATTGGTCATTTCCCTTGCTCTCGTCACATTTCAAAAAAGTGGATGGAGATCAGCAGAAGAAATCTGGCCACTGTGGCCCAACACATTTACTATAATTTATGCCAGAAACTGGCGCAAATTAAAGAGAAAATCTGCGCCAGCTCCTGGATTTTATTAGTGTCGCATGAATGCAATGAATTTATGAAAAGGCGTGTGCCTCTAAAAAAAATTGTCGCATCTGACTCTAGATTGCTTTCTATTAAGACCGGCGCAGTCTTAATATATCTCCGCCTATTAGTAAAGAACCATACGGGGACAGTTTTATTTATACTGTCTTAAACTGCGGCAAATTAATTATAGTGGCACACGCTGCATAATACAGTTGGCGCATCTTTCTAAACATATTTTATTTCATGTATTATGTGCCAAAATAATGGCACACGGCATTAATAAATTTGGCACATTTTACAACTCTTCTTAGCCACGACCCTTACTCTAGATAAAAGTATCTATAACACATAATAAATTTAACGCACAGCATTTACGCCAGTTTTTTGGCACAATTTCAACCAGAATTCGGACTCATTTTGCTTTGTAAATCTCCCCCATTCCATTTTATCTAAATTAAAAAAATAATATAGATGGTGAGTTTGTATGTGAGCCTTATGATATATTTTATTATGTTTTGTGTCACCAAACACTAAAAATGACATAGCCTTAATTTTGCCTGGCGTTGGTATAGCTTTTTCGGTATCATGTGTTATAATTGCATCCGGCTGCTTGCTGTCAAAACGACACTGTGCTCTGTTATTCAATTACAACATCTTTCATGGATTCGCCAAGTTGCGCCTTGAAAGCTGCTATTGTTTGGGTGAATGTGGGCTTCATCAGACGAGTATCATTGGAGTAATTAGTGAGGAGGAATGAGAGGGGGTCTGTATTCCGCGGATTATCCAAGTAAAAAGTGAAAACTGATTGAGAGGCTGGGGAATGATCAAAGGTCTCATATCTGGGTATCTATGTAATGTACACGCTAGGGAAATAATGGACACAAGGAGTACGTGTGTGTCACACCAAGAACTGAGCATAGCAGATATTCACATACGGTGATGACTAAATGAGAGTCAGTGATATCTGCGACCTTTGGTGAACATTTTCCATCCTCCCGTTTGTATATTTTTGTATCTACATAAAGAAGAGTGTTTATCTATGTTATAGACAGAACAAGATTAATATTATGTCTATTATAAACACAGCCATGTGTATCGTATAACATAAGTGTAGCACATGTTGCACGTGGGTGTCCGGGACATAAAAGTTGTTTGGCTGCCAATTATCATGCCCTTATTCCCCTTAATAACATGAATGTTTGGCTTGGCTGATGCATTCATGTTATCTAGGGATTGTAGAACCTCCTGCTGGCCACCTCCAGTGCGGCTCATGTTTAATAGACACAATAATAAAAATAAATTCATGTCTAATAATGATTATTTACACTGTTTCTTCACTTTATTTAGATGTAATCTGCGCTAGGTTTTCCAGCATAGAAACAGAAAAATTGAGAAAAACAGAAGTGCTGGACACCAATGGTGCCCAATGTAATCCATTGACTTTAATGGGTAGCATCAGGATGCCATCATGGTGTCTGAAGTTTATCCGTACAACATAGCACTGCATGCTGCGCTATTTTGTCTGACAAATACGGTTGAATTTGTGACGGAGGCTCCTAGCAGAACCTCCAAAGCAGATGGGAATGAAGCCTAAACAAACAATGCTGTTGTCTGATATACTAAGGAAAGGCTGACTGTGGCATAGGGACAATGGGCTGCTCAACAGTGTAAACACTGGGGACTTAAGCATAGTATACAGAACGTTGTGTATATTTGTCCACTTTATTGGAATTTACATCATGCTTTCTTTGCTCATAAGGCCAAGATATGGAGGAAAATACTGTCTAGGAGAAAGGAAAAGATACCGTGTGTGCAACATTCTGCCCTGTACTCCCGGAGTCCCTTCTTTCAGGCAAATGCAGTGCTCCCAGTTTGATTCAGTTCCTTACAAAGGAAAACTGCATCGCTGGAGTCCAGTGTTAATGACCAGTAAGTACAAGGATGAACATTACTCCATGTTCTGCTGTAGCTTGCTTTTCTTCTATCAGGACTTATTTTTAGTACCGTGTATATTTTGCATTCACTCTATACTACAGAGAATATTGTTAAAATAGGGAAAATGACACTTATACATCATATCATCCCTTGTTTAGGGAAAAACCTTAGGCCGAGAAACCTAACAGCCAAGTTTTATTTGCCTATAAGGCTACACTACTGCTAAACACTAGGACCTCATATTTTCTATACTGTAAGCAATATACCATACACAGGGCATAGATAATGGAGGATTTTTGAGATTCCAACATTAGCGGTCTATCCAGACACCATTGTTAAACCTCCGGGATGGTAGCAAGTCCTAGTGATTGCTTTATTTATTTCCCAATGCTTACATAGCGGCAATATATTCTACAGCGTTGTACACAGGTCTTAATGACGCAAATCTTTCCCTGTCCCAAGGGGACGTACAATCAAATTTTCTTACCTCAGATACAGACTAGGGTCAATTTCAAAGGAACCCAATTTAATGATCGGTATATCATTATATTTTAGAGGAAACCCATGCAAACATGTGGAAGAACATACAAACGTTGCATGCATATGTTCATGATATTGCATGTTTGCTTCCGTATAGCACATGTTGCTGTGGTGACTGCCAAGGTAGTGGGCATAGCAGCTGCTGTGGGGCCCAACAGCCAATCTCCACTGAAAGCTGGGGTGTAGTTAGTGATCACTGTGGATCATGGAAGGGGGCAATGGAAGATTAAATGCAGATAACTGGAAGACCAAGGAGAAAAAGACAGGAAGGACTAAATGGTGATCAAAATAATCCTAATCCTTCTATGTCCTGACTGGTCATGGTGGAGTGGGGTTCATTCTAAGTTTTGCTATGTGACCCCAAGGTCAGGTGATGGTTAGCCCCTGGTGGTGATATTTGTATTCATTTATTTTCCTTCACAGTTAATCCATGTGAACTTCACTGCCAGTCCAACACATTGTACTTTGCTGAGAAGTTGCGAGATGCAGTGATTGATGGAACACCATGTTACGAGGGGAACACAAGCCGAGATATGTGCATCAATGGTATTTGTAAGGTATGGCTTATGTGATAGACACTAAACATCTTTCATATGTCTACCTTTCCCCTTCTCAATGTTAATTAGTCACTGTAGTAGGTTTATATATTGGTCACCATGGTAATGAGATCACCATATATTTTAAGGAAACAATGGTGATTTGGTGAAGCATTTGGTAATGTCTTGCTATTTCCTAAGTATACATCACCATTTCGGTCAAACTTGATAAAGAGGACCACATTTCAAGATGACATTCACCTGGCATACAAACTTATTGACAAACCCCTAAATCTGCCCGATTTTATTTTTTTTGTTAGGTATGCCTCCACCATATGTGCTTTCAGAAAAAAAAAACATTTTATTCTATGTTGTGTATCTTTAAATACAGAACATTGGCTGCGACTATGAGATTGACTCTAATGCCGTGGAGGATCGTTGCGGTGTCTGCCATGGGGACTCTTCTTCATGTCACACTGTGCACAAAACTTTTGAGGATAGTGATGGACTTGGTGAGTTTCTCCTCAGGGAAGCGGGAGCTATGATGACTTGTCATTTATGGGATAGCCTAAAGAAGATCTTATGAAAAATATTCACCTAGTTTATTATGTAACAACATTGATTCAAAGATGATACAGCAGTATTTAGGTCAGTATTTGTAAGCCAAAACCAGGAGTGAGTCCATAACATGTAAGAGGTACAAATATTTCCATTACACTTTTTCACTGTGTAGGTTCCCCACTTGGTTTTGTCTTCCAAATACTGATTCAAAATACTGACCAAAATACTGCTGTCTGAATGAGGCCTAAGGGCTGATGCACACGACTGTGCAGTATTTACGGTCAGTAAATACTGTACGGACGGGCCGCGGAGTGTCAGACACATTTGCGGACTGTGCTCACAGTAATAAGTATAGGATCACGGTCCGTAAATGCGAAAAATAGGACATGTCCTATTTTTTTGTGGCTCATTTCTACGGCCTGGACATACACCCGTAACTCTACGGGAAAGTGTCCGTGGCCGATAGAAATGAATGCATCAGTATTTTATTCGCAATTACGGATCTGTAATTGCGAATAAAAACTACGGACGTGTGCATGGGGCCTTATACTGTAAGCCACAAATAAGAGTGGATTCAAAAAAATAAGAAGTAGAATCTTTTCTATATACTTCCCTTCCCTTTACGATCCACACCTGGTTGTAGCTTTGAAAACTATAAAAAAAAAACTGCACTGTGTGAGGCCTAAGGGTGTGTTCACACGCTTAACAAAAACGGCTGAAAATACGAAGCTGTTTTCAAGGAAAACAGCCTCTGATTTTCAGCCATTTTTTAAGCAACTAGCGTTTTTTGCTGCGTTTTTATGGCCGTTTTTGGAGCTGTTTTTCTATTGAGTCAATGAAAAACGGCTCCAAAAACGGCTCAAAAAATGACATGCACTTCTTTTTACGAGGCATTTTTTCAGTGGCCATTTTTAAAAACAGCCGCGTAAAAAACGCCTCGTAGGAACAGAACGCCGTTTTTCCCATTGAAATCAATGGGCAGATGTTTGGAGGCGATCTGCTTCCGATTTTACAGCCGTTTTTCAGGACGTTTACGGCCCGAAAAATGTCTGAAAATAGCCTGTGTGAACATACCCTAATAGTCTACCACAGAACAGCTGGTTCCTTCAGGAAAGGTTTACATACCAGCTAGAAACAACATAATATACAGGCAAGAAAGAGGAAAATGTTTTCCCTTTCACCGTAAGAGCGGTTGGATCTCCCAAAGCCTACGAGGATTGAAGATCACTAGGTGGAGATTGGTTTCTATTTATTTTTCTCTTGTGAAAAACACAAAATGAAACATCGAAGGGAAGGGGGTGAATACTTTTCTAAAGGGCACTGTCTATAAGATACATTGGTGCCGTCAAGTGCTACAGACTTTGGTGTGTTCATCTTAAGGCAGCGAGCGATACTTTTGCTAAGTTCACAAGATATGGAGTGCTCAAATATGGGGAGTAATAATGGTAGAATCTTTTCAATGAATCACCCCACAATTTCTGTTCTTTTGCTTACAGGGTATGTTGACATTGGTCTGATCCCGCCAGGGGCTCATGAGATCCAGATTGAGGAAGTAGCAGAGGCAGGAAACTTCTTAGCACTACGTAGTGAAGATCCGGAGAAATATTTCCTAAATGGCAGATGGACAATTCAGTGGAATGGGGATTATCAAGTTGCAGGGACAACTTTTACCTATACTCGCACTGGGAATCTGGAAAACCTGACTGCACCTGGACCAACATATGAGCCTGTGTGGATACAGGTAATATGCTCAGAAACATTTAAATCCATATTTTTATTATATTCTAATATTTGGAAAGCCAACTCAATGGATAATCTTAATGGATTACCTCCTTACGAAATTAGATTTGCTAAACATGAATAAAGCTCCAATAGGTGTGGCGAGCTTATAAAAGGCAGTTTATAAAACAATCTGCTAATATCATTGACCCATAGATATCTAAATGTGCCTTGAGGTTCCCTGAACTATTGGTATGGGAGATTAATCAGTGATCATGGGATGGACATTTTTCAAGACTTCCTGGCAGTTACCCCATTGAAGAACTCTATAGTCAGACTCTCCGACATGGAAAATAGGGGAGAATCCACTGCAGACAGCACTTGAAGTTTGATTTCCATACAGCTATAGGTCACCATATACAAGTACATTCAGCACTACCCATACAAAACTATGCAACAATGAAACAAACATATACAAGCATAAACAAACATATACAGTAATACTCATTTCCATAAAGATGAATAATCAAGCAATGACACAATTCACAGATAAACCAGAGTGTCCTGTTGTGCTTTTAGCTCCTGTTCCAGGAGAAGAATCCTGGGGTCCGGTACCAGTATACCATCAGAAGGGATGTAGATGGCAGCAATGAGATTCAACCGCCAGATTTCTCCTGGAGATATGGCGCCTGGTCTGAATGTTCTGCCACTTGTGGCACTGGTAAGAGTGTTGAGCATTGGAAGTTTAGAAATCTCTAAAACTGTAAAAATAGCTGTAACCAATATCAGCCATTAATATTGTATTTCTAGTGTACATCTGACACATAATTGTCCCCTATGGGTGTATGTTTCAGTGTCTTTTTTTTTACGTCAGCTGTGAGGTTGGTTTATTTGTGTTATTTTTATGTGGTATTTTTGTACTATTAATATTAGGCTACATTCACACGAGCGTATCAGATTCACGCATGTGAAAAACGCGCGTGAATCTGGTCCGTTGTGCATCAGAGTGCTTTGCGAGTGGCATGCGTTATTCACGCACTCACAAAGCACATCTTTTTTTTTATTATTATTATTTTCAATTGAATTGATGGACACGTGTGCGGTGCGTGATTTTCACACACCCATTGACTTCAATAGGTGATAGGTGCATGAAAAATGCACCAATATAGAACATGCAGTGAGTTTTAGGCCCCATTCACACGAGCGTATCAGATTCACGCGCGTGAAAAACGCGCATGAATCTGGTCCGTGTGTGCTGCGTTATGCATCAGTGTGATTTGCGAGTTATTCTCACACTCGCAAAGCACATCTTTTTTTTTTTTCTATTTTCAATCGAATTGATGCGCAAATCACGCACCGCATACGGATGTGCATCCATGTGCAGTGCATGGTTTTCACGCACCCGTAGACTTCAATGGGTGCGTAGGTACATGAAAACGCACCAATATAGAACATGCAGTGAGTTTCGCACAGCACACTCAGCAGACTGAAATCAATGGGTCCGTGTGTTGCGCGTGATTTCCATGCCCAACACATGGACGGGATTCACGCTAGTGTGAATGAGGCCTTACGCAACGGACACACACTGCGTGAAAACTCCTGCATGTGTGAATGGCCCCATTAATATCAATGGGTCCGTGTGCTGCGTGTGATTTCCCTGCGCAGCACACGGACATTATTCACGTTCGTCTGAATGAGCCCTTAGTATTTGGGGCTCATGTAGATGGAAGAGCCGTGCGCATAGGGACTGTACAGCAACACACAAAGTCCCTATGGCTGCATACAACAGAGCAGTAAGAACTTCACATGCTGCCTAGTTCCTATGCACGGCACTGTATTACAGAGGTGTTCGCCTTATAGCTCTGTTGGAGCATTCCACTTTTTTTTTGTCAGATTCCCAACTGGAAAACTTCTTTATGAATTTGTATGAAATTGGGGACATATTAAGGTACAGTAGGGTCTTATAGACATATGGGTGCCATATTTAATCTCCGTACAACCTTCAGCTTGCACGGAGCCTTAATATAGCCAGGTGTGTGAGCCCTTACTAGAGCTTAAAAATATCCATTACTTGGACCAATTTATTGGCCCTGCAACAATAAATATATCCTTTTTAAAACTTATATTTTTCTGTCAGGGGTACAGAGACAGCTAGTACACTGCGTGGAAAAAGTTGCCGGTCTGGTGGAAGAAAGATATTGTGATTCATTGACACGGCCAGATGACAGACAGAGGAACTGCAATGAGGAGCCTTGTCCTCCAAGGTGATCTAGACTTTAGTTTATCCTTTTCTTCTCCAATAAATATATAATATTGTACCAGGTTCTGATCCTTTCCATTAATTATATTATATACCAATTACAATAGGCTTATAATTTTATTCAATGTTTTTATCACAGATGGTGGGTGGGAGAGTGGCAGCAGTGCTCTATCACATGTGGGACAGGTGGTGTACAGAAGAGAACTGTCTTATGTATTCAACGAGTGGGACTGGATGAACAACGAGCATTGCTACCTTCGGACTGTCAACACCTTCCTAGACCTGAATCCAGTATTATCTGCAACCTCCGTGAACCTTGTCCCCCTGTCTGGAACCATGGAAACTGGAGCCAGGTAAGCAAAGAAAAAAAAATGTTCTTAGACCAACACAATGGAGGTGATTAGATATAATAAATAAAGGCATTTTAATAATAGGATACATATGACGTGTCCATTTTCTTTTTATTTCACCTAGTGTTCTGTCTCATGTGGAGATGGGTTCCAGTATCGAGATGTGTATTGTGATAATGACCTTGAAGGTGGTGCCTGTAATCCTTCAGAGCGTCCTATTAGCAAGCGCGTATGTATGATGCCATTATGTGTTCCTGGTTTCAACCCTTTTGACTGGACTGGAAGTGGGGGATCCAGCAAAGAGATTTTGAATGAAATTTTTCCAGGTCTCCCAAGGTCTTCTAATGGCAAACATAATTTAAGGGAGGACAACTCCATCTCTGAAGGAGACTTTTCGAATGTTGGAGATGGCAGTCAGGGAAAAGTTGGGAGGACATTTGTTGATGACTTCTATTATGATTACAACTTTATTAATTTTCATGAGGATTTGACATATGACCCAGTAGAAGACAATGATTTTAATGGAGCAGGAGAATTAGAGCCCGAATATCTTCCAACATATGCCCCTCATCTGGGAATAAGAAACAAAGAACAGGGTGCTAAAACTATCCAGTCCACAGAAAACCCAAATAGTCATTTCACCACAATATCTAGTGAGAGCTTGAAGACTTCAGTATATCCCAGTATGTCAGTGGAAGACCAAACTGATGTAAATTTATCTGAAGGAACACCTACAGCTACTAAAAATTCCTTCGAAATGGAACAATATACTCCTGCATCCAGTGATCTTGAAAGACAGACCAACAGTGGTTCGAGATATCAAGACCCCGTGATACCAACAGCTGACGTGCCAGATGAAACTTCAGTACTTGATTTTTCATTTTCAACAAAGACAATGATCAAAAGTTTTCCAGAAAGTGTTAAACGCTCAACTCTACCTCATCTTGTTACACGAAAGCCTACAGGTCCACCAGAAACAGCTACATCTTTCCCGTCACCTCATACGTCTCCCTTTTTAATTTTAGATACCACACAAAGGGAAGCCCACTTTTTTGTCACACCAGAACAGTTGGATACATTTACAAACCAAATATTAGAGGATGTCGAATTAACCCAAACAGATCTACCATCTGATGAAGAGCAAAGCATCTCACTAAATTATCCTTGGCATAATGGCATATTAACTAATCCTCCATTGGATAATGACTGGTCTTCTCCGATGCCAACTTCTGTTGATCCTGTACTTACCACAAAGTCTACTTTGAATGAAACATATGAATACAAGACATCTAGTGGTCAGCAAGTTACCACGTCTTTATCCAAGATGACAACGCCAACCCTTAAAGATATTCTGACGTCTGTCACGACACACATTCCAAACCATTATACTGAAGGAAACACTTATCCTCATCTCAAAGAGGAAGTAACAAGAGCTTCTATCCCACTTCATTCCAATCTTTCCTTATCTCATGGAAGTGGCAAACTAGGGAGAAGTCACTGGGAAGTTGGAAACTGGAGTGAGGTAAGATTTTTAATGTTAGTGGATAGCATAACAAGCATAGACATAAAACATTGGCTACCCTAGGGTTGGTTCATATCTGCGTTCAGTGTTAGTTGTTTTGTTAATGTGAACAGAGCCTTAACTGTTTTAACATATAGTTTTATTGATGAATTTGACAATCCCGCATAATTGGTTCTTATATAAAGAAATTAAGTATTGAAACCAGCATCGGACTGAAAGTGATCTGGGACCCCATGCAGTAAAATTTATGGGCTCCTATCCAACCACTCGAGCCATGACACACTTGTGTTGCATTAACAAACTGCATTATAATGAATAATTCATTAGTGTATAATGGAGTGTGACTCGCACTCACACATTCACGGTCATCCCTACCTCATATCCCCATGCAGCTGGGTTCTGCCAAAGGCACAACTGTGAGATCTCCACCTATCAAACAGTTGACACCTGTGAAGGTCTATTGTTGGAATACCCCTTTAAAAAGTGCTGTAACTGACTAACTGACTTACTGAGCTGTGGCCCCCTGGGCACTGGCCATGGGCCCCTAAGCACTGCTCTAATGCCCGAATTGTTAGTCCACCACTGACTGAAGGTTCAAAACACCAGTAGACTTTGATTACGCCATCTAAGATCTTATAACTGGCGTATTAAAGGGGTTTTCCAGTCCCTAAAAATTGATGGCCTATGATCAGGATAGGCCATCAATAGCTGATCGGTTGGAATCTGACTCCCGGGATCCCCGCCGATCAGCTGTTTTGAAGAGGGTGAAGCGCTCGTACAAGCGCTGCCCATTCTTTTCTACTTGCTCACTATGAATCGTCGACACACGTAGCGGCGACAGGTATTGCAGCCTTCCATTGAAGTGAATGAAAGAAGGCTGCAATACCTGTAAATCGCCGCTACCTGTGTGTCGACGATGCACAGTAAGTAAGTAGAAATGAAGGGGCATCAGCGCTCGTGCGAGTGCTTCACCCTCTTCAAAACAGCTGATCGGCGGGGGTCCCGGCAGTCGGACCCCGACCGATCAGCTATTGATGGCCTATCCTGAGTATAGGCCATGACTTTTTAGGGACTGGAATATCCCTTTAAATGCAACATCTAATAATTGAAGCTAAAAGGGAAGGGGTGCCCTATATCTGTGTCATATGGATAAAGCATGTCTATACATAAGTGCTACTTTTCATGACTAATATTCCCCTAATGAGTCACTGTCTGCATTGAAATGCATACTGAAATATTATTTGGGTAAAGGGAGATAATATAGGATTTTTTTTGTGAGGAAGACTACCTGGCATTCTAGAAGGGTCAGTAGCTTAGAATAATAGTGCATGTGGTATTTAGAGTAACTTCCTCCATATTGTAGTAGTCACCCAATTTTAGTAATTCTCCACTAATGTATTTCTAGTTATACAAAGTATGTGAATTATAAATGGAAACAAATCACAAATATAGGATTCCCATGTTAAGAAAAAACAAACAGGAGTTCTTTCTGTGGTTTGCATTGGCTAGAGCCAGTATATACATGCACCGTTCCACATATGTAAGCGTTGTTTCTTGGAATAAACAAAAAGATTTACAAAGTAATTAAAACATTTATTAATCCCAGACAGCATTCTCTTGAGGTCGGAGCAAACCATTTCATGTCCTGGAGATGTTAGCAGTTTCTTTTGCAACTGTGGTTTGGCAAGTCGATGATCACAATGTTTTAGTTCTTTGAAATTTGGGATAAATGAAGAATGTAGTGTAAGGGTATGTTCACACGGCTTATTTTCTGCCATTTTTCTGCCCGTAAACGGCCGAAAACTGGCCGAAAAATTGGAAGCAAAACGCCTCCAAACATCTACCCATTGATTTCAATGGGAAAAACGGTGTTCTGTTCCGTTTTTTTAAAAAAAAAAGAAGTGCATGTCACTTCTTGAGCCGTTTTTGGAGCCGTTTTTCATTGACTCTATAGAAAAAAAGCTCCAAAAACGTCCGTAAAAATCAGGAACTGATTTCCCTTGAAAGCAGTTCCGCATTTTCAGATGTTTTTTAGTAAGCGTGTGAACATACCCTAAAGGTGAAGCTACTCATTGAGTTGTGAACGAGCACAGTTTTTTGTTACTGTAACAAATTGAATGCAATAAATAGAGGGAACGTATCATCAGACATACCAGATAAATCAGGTTTATATTATAAACAGATTTTGAAAAAAATTTGATGCAGTTTCTTTTGTATATGACTATCCATTTATAAAGAAAAAAAAAAAGTTTACACACTGCTCACTAGAGCAGTAACAAAAGCCTGATTTGCTGTTTTCCGCAGCTGACTGGTCAGCTTTGCTGTGTAGTCTGGGACAAAAGGTGTATAGTCATTTCATTATCATTAGAGGCTGAAGGATTTCACCCCCTTAAGGACACAGACTATTTTTTGCCTTTTGGCCTTTAGTACACGGTCATTGTTTTCATTTCTTATCCCCCACCTTCAGAGAGCCATACATTTTTTATTTTTCTGTAGACGTAGCCTTATGGGGGCTTTTTTTGTGGGACAGGTTGCATTTTTTGATGGAACCATTTTGGAGTACATATAGGGGCAGATCTATTAAGCACTGTACGTGGAAAAGTTTCATTTTGCACAAAAACTGAGTTTCTGCGTAAAAATTTACGACTTTTGTCTTTTTACACAGTCTCCGCTACTTTTCCGAAAAGTGAGCAAGGCTTAGTGAAAGGGGGCGTGGCCTGTCGTGGCCCAACAAATTGACTTTAATTAATTCCAGAAACTGTTGTAAATTATAGCTGCGAGAGCACCTATTTATGAATTAGGCATATGAAACAAAAGTCTCAAGAAATCTTCCCCATAGTATATTGAAAAAATACATCAAATTTGTGTTGTTGTTTTTTCTTGTTGGGTTGTTTTATAGCGTTCACCATGTGGTATAAATGACATGTTAACTTCATTTTGCAGGTCAGTACAATTAGGATGATACCAAATTTATATATAGTTTTTATGTTTTACTACTTTTGAACAATAAAAACACTTAAGAAAATAAACTTAAACATTTTTTTTTGTGTCGCCATAACCTTAACTTTTTTATTTTTCTGTCAATGGAGCTGTGTGCGGAATTGTTTTGTGTGGGATGATCTGACATTTTAATCCCTTTTTATTCTGTTTTTTACGGTGTGAGATGAACAAAAAAATAGCAATTCTGGCATTGGTTTTTATTATTTTTTTTATAACGTTCACTGTGCGGGTTAAATAATGTGATCATTTTATAGTTTGGGTAGTTACAGATGCGGGATACAAATTATGTGCACTTGTTTTTTCTTTATATTTTTTACTTAGTAAAGCATTTGTTGGGGGAAATTATTTTTTTAGGTGTTTTTTCTCTGTTTTCTTTTTTGAACATTTTATTTAATATATATATAATTTTTATATATATATATATATATATATATATATATATATATATTTTTTTTTTTGGGCGCTACTAGGGGACTTGACCATGTATGAGAGCCTAATAGGTGTACTAAGATGGCAGAACTAGGGGGTCTTCATTATTCCCCCGGCTGCTATTGCAATCCATCGACACACTGTGATCGCGAGTATGGGAGGCGATGGGGTGACAGAGGGAGTCCACACCTGCTGTCTAACAGTTTGCAGTCAGTATTGACTGCGGCCTGTTAGGGTATGTTCACACGACAACGCAAAATACGTCTGAAATTACGGAGCTGTTTTCAGGCGAAAACAGCTTCTGAATTTGAGACATTTTTGCAAGCGCACACGTTTTTGAAAAACGGCTCCAATTACGTCCCAAGAAGTGACATGCACCTCTTTGACGCGGGTGTCTTTTTACGCGCCGTCTTTTCACAGCGATGCGTAAAATTATACCTCGTCTGAACAGAACATCGTAAAACCCATTGCAAGCAATGGACAGATGTTTACAGACGTATTGGAGCCGTCTTTTCAGGCGTAATTCGAGGCGTAAAACGCTCGAATTACGTCTGAAAGTAGGCCGTGTGAACATACCCTAAGGGGTTAAATGGTCGGGATCGGAGTTCAGCACCCGTAAGTGATGGCACAGGCACATCTATGAATGCGCCACTACTATGCTATACAATTATGTCAGTTCGTGAATACTGCATAGTTCCCATGACATAAATGCACATTGGGCAAAAAGGGGTTAATAACAGCTCTATTAATCAAATAGTAACACTATACACACAAATAAGGCTATGTATGTATCTCCCTGTCATAGACTGTAATAGTCTGACATTCTTCTGTCAATTTACCCCCATTCATTGCAGCTGCCATAAAGCACACATAACCTGCTGCACTGTCTATAGAGAGAATTCAGGGAGGAAACATGTGTCTCCAATATGGCCGGCCCCAGGGACGTTTTAAAAATAAAAGATAACTACAATATAAACTATGTATATATATTTCTCTTTTACAGGTTTAAAACGAACGAATAAAACTAAAATGAAATACATGAGACATTCCCTTAAAATTCTAAAATGTTACTTGTTTTTTTGCGGAAAGGTTATTCTAATAAGATTTAAAAATGGTCTTCCCTTATGGAAAAGGTGTCTAATGCTGATGTATAGGCACTGGCTACATGTGAAGGTCAACCATAAATTTACCCCATGATTTTCCCACTGGTTGCATAATTTGGTGCATTAAAGAGTAACTGCACTTTCATCAAACTTTTGATATGTCATAGAGACATATTAAAAGTTTGGATTGGTGTGGGTCTGGGTGCTGAGACCCCACCGTTGCTGAAACAAAGGTGCAGAAGCGCTCAGCACAGTGCTTTGCACCGTCAGCAGTGATGAGAGCTCCCTGTCTGGCTGCAGACGGCTTACATGGACATTCTACGCCAGCCGGACAGGGTGCGCTGATCACTGCCGAAGGAGCAAAGCGCTCAACGTTTCAGCAACAGTGGGGGTCTCACCACCCGGACCCACGTATCCAAACTCTCTATGACATATCAAAAGTTTGATAAAAGTGCAGTTCCTATTTACGTGTATGAGCGCTGCATGTGGTGCTTTAAATGTATCTGTCTTAGGGTATGTTCACACGAGGGCGTCCGTAACGGCTGAAATTACGGGGATGTTTCAGCCTGAAAACATCCCCGTAATTTCAGCCGTACCGGCATGTGCAGGCGCTTGAACGCCGCGTCCATTACGGACGTAATTGGCGCTGCTTTTCATTGGAGTCAATGAATAACGGCTCGAATTACGGCCAAAGAAGTGACAGGTCACTTCTTTGACGCGGGCGTCTATTTACGTGCCGTCATTTGACAGCGGCGCGTAAATTATGCCTCGTGTGAACAGACAAACGTCTGCCCATTACTTTCAATGGGCAGATGTTTGTCAGCGCTATTGAGGCGCTATTTTCGGACGTAATTCGGGGCAAAAACGCCCGAATTACGTCCGTAAGTAGTGTGTGTGCACATACCCTTACATTCAGTAAGAAAAAAAAAACTATTCTTCATAATAGAAGACAAAATGTTGAAGCTTACAGTCAATGCTTTCATAACCTACACATGCTTGACGGTATATTTGAGGCCATTCATAGACAAATAGGTAGATACCAAACGTGACATCTGTATTGCATGCAGACATTATACCTGGTCTGTGAAGCTAGCCTGTGCAGTGTGCATTGTCTTGTTTTATTACAGTATGTATTCTGTCTTGTAGTGCTCCACCTCTTGTGGTCTTGGTGCAATGTGGCGTACAGTTATATGTAAAGAAGACAATGGTACATGTGATATCAATACAAAGCCAGCTCCTGCTCGACGCTGCTATCTACGGCCTTGTGCATCCTGGACAGTTGGGAACTGGAGCAAGGTAACCAACACCAATGTGACTATCACCAAAGGCTTACAAAGCAATCTCTCACCAATAAGTTATTGACTAGTACCAATATTGTACGTTTACATGCATGTATTGGAGATTGGTCAAAGGTTTATGTATGAACTATTAAGTTAGGCAATCATAAATTATATATTTTGTTCACCGTAGATTTTGTTTGCCTATTTACATAGGGCAGTTATGGTTATAAAAACTATATTTAAAAAATAAAAACATAATCACAGTCACTCTTTAGGCACCTGTAGATGTAAAGTGCTCTGAAAAAGTATTTCCCAATTTCTTCGATTTGTGCATATTTGTCACACTTGAATGTTTCAGAGCTTTAAACTACATTTAATATTATACAAAGGGCCTGTTCACATCTGCGTTGGGCTTCCGTTCCGTCAGGAGAAACCGATGAACGGAAAGCCAAATGGAAACAATAGCTTCCGTTTGCATTACCATTGATTTCAATGGTAATGCATCCATTGCCTTTGGTTTCCATTTCTTCCGTTCCATAAGGTCTCAGTTTTTTTGGTGGAAACAATAGCTTAGGCCTCATGCACACGACCATAAAAACACCCGTTATTGCGGGTCGTAATTACGACCCGCAATAACGGGCCCATAGACTTCTGTTAGTCACGGGTACCTTCCGTTTTCTCACGGGAAGGTGCCCGTGCCATTAAAAAAATAGAACATGTTCTATTTTTTCATTTTACGGGCCGTGCTGCTATACTTTATAATGGAAGCACGGCTCGCAAAAGCGGCCGGCTGCCCGTGGCCGCCCGTGCCCGGCCGTGCTCGTAATTACGAGTCGTAATTACGAGCACGGTCGTGTGCATGAGGCCTTAGTCTGGCTTTCCGTTCATCGGTTCTCCCGACAGAAAGGTCGAACGGAACCCATGAAAGGAAGCCTGATGCTGATGTGAACATTCCCAAAGATGACCCAAGTAAGCACAAAATGCTGTTATTTAAAAAAAAAAAAAAAAAAGTTTTCATTTATTGAAGGAAATATGGTATTCAGCTCTACCTTGTGCTATGTGAAAAAGTTATTGCCCCCTTAGCCAATAAATCAATCAGTTAACCAGATTCAATTGACAATTGGGTTCAATTTCACTAGCTACACCCAGGCATCATTACTGCCAGACCTTTTGAATCTAAACATCACTTAAAGGGAACATGTCTCCAGCATTTCACCTATTAAACCAGCAATACCTGGTGGAAGTGGGTGAAAAAAAATAATTTTTATGTAATCTATAATAATCTTCTAAATCGGCTCTGTACCATTAATATTCAGTTTTTTAGTGTTCCGGCGCCATATGCTAATGAGCATGAAAGAGTCATATCTTCGTTTGAAAAGAGTCATATCTTCATTCCTCAAGCCTTTCTGAGTAAACTCTGCCTTCTTACTTTTGATTGACAGCTTCTCGCCTCCCCCCAGCACACACAAAATCCTGCGCTTGCGCATCGATGTCCAGTTCTGGTGCGTGCGCACAACGGGACCCATAGCGGAGCATGCAGAGTACCACAAAAGGCGCAAAATCTTTGCAGACCGTTATTTACGGTGGGAGGAGGAGTTCAGGATAGGGGATAACGCCAATGAACTTTTAACAGCAGTGGCCAGCGAGGGGTGAGTAGAGTTCAATAGGTAAAATGCTGGTGACAGGTTCCCTTTAAATAGAACCTATCTGGTAATGTGAAGGAGACTAGAAAGTCTCAAAAAGCAGCACATGATGCCACGTTTTAAAAAGATTCAAATACAGATGCAAAACCAAGTAGTGGAAATCTACCAGTCTGAAAAGGGTTACAAAGGCATTGCTAAGGCTTTGGGACTCCAGCGAACAGTGAGATCCATTATCCACAAATGAAGAAAACTTGGAACAGTGGTTAAACCTTCCCACGAGTGAATGGCTTACCAAAATTCCACCAAGAGCGCAGCGACGACTCATCCAGGAGGTCCCAAAAGAGCCCAGACAAACATATAAAGAACAACAGGCCTCACTTGTCTCAGTTAAGGTCAATGTACACGATTCCATAATAAGAAACACTGGGCAGAAATGGCGTCCATGGGAGAGTTGCAAGGCGCAAACCACTGCTGACCACGGCTTGTCTTGCATTTGCCAAAAAACATCTAGATGACCCCCAAGACTTTTGGGAAAATATTCTGTGGACTGTTGAATCAAAGGTGGAAATATTTGGAATTGGTCTTGTTACATCTGGCATAAAGCTAACACCGCATTCCACCATAAGAACATCATACCAGCAGTCAAACATGGTGGTCGTAGCGTGTTGTTCTGGGTATGCTTCGCTTCTGCGGGACCTGGACGACTTGTCATAATTGATGGAATCATGAATTCTGCTCTCTATCAGAAATCCTAAAGGAGAATGTCCACCCGTCAGTTCGTGACCTGAAGCTCAGTTGGTTTATGCAGCAGGAAAATAATCCTAAGCACGCAAGCAAGTCCACCTCTGAATGGCTCAAAAAACCCAAATTAAGGTTTTGGAGTGGCCAAAACAAAGTCCTGTCTTGAGAACCATTGAGATGCTGTGGCAAGACCTTAAAAGGGCAGCTCAAGCTCAAAAATCCTCCAATGTAGCCAAATTAAAACAATTCGGCAAAGAAGAGTCGGCCAAAATTCCTCTACAGCCACGTAAAAGACTCATCACAAGTTATCACAAATGTTCAATTGCAGTTGTTACTGCCAAGGGTGGCACAACCATTTATAAGGTTTAGAGGGCGATTACTTTTTCACATGTGTGTTATAGGTTTTGAATAAATCCTCAATAAATGGAATGATGTTTTAAAAGTGGAATTTTGTGTTTACTCGTGTTGCCTTTATCTTATATTAAAATGAGTTGGATGATGTGAAACATTTAAATGTAACAAATTAGCAAAAATATAGGAAAATTGAGTGAGGGGCAAATATTTTATCATTATTCTTTTGTTAATATTATTTTGTGGTGCTTTGGTACAAATTCACGATGGCACTTTCATATTTTTCCTTTACATATTATTCATGAAAAGCCTTTAGTCAGAAAATCACATTTATTTCTCCAGTGCTCAAGTAATTGTGGGACTGGAGTCCAGGTAAGAGATGTTCAATGTGCAGACATGCGGGACAAGAGGCAGCTGAGACCTTTCCATTGCCAGAGCACCGTCTACAAGCCACGTGTCCAGATGGTTTGCCATGAGCAGAAGTGTATGGAGTGGTATGTTTCGTCTTGGAGGGAGGTAAGTACTTGGGACAAGGACAAGGGTAGACATATATCCCAGCAGTGGAAAATGAATATGTAAGAGGCGCTATGTGCAAAGTTACAAAAAAAAAAAATCTGTTATGAATCGATGTGGTAGCCTACAAACCTATTTGCCACTAAACACAATTTTAACTTCTATACCCTTGCAGTGTTCAGAGGAGTGCGGTGGGGGCATGCAGGAGAGGCTGGTAACGTGTCCCCAGGTTGGTCGCTGTGATGAAAGTCTGAGGCCTAACAACACCCGTTCTTGTAATGATCATCCTTGTACTACATGGGCTGTAGGGCCCTGGGGTCAGGTAAGGGGCGCAACCTTTTCTTGCCCTTTCTTTATTGATGGGGAAAACTACAAAGCAATGGAATACTGATGCTTTACTTCCCTATATTAA